>NC_052613.1:35655215-36006139 GCF_016545825.1 Eucalyptus grandis
GATTTTTTAAATATTAGAATCCATCGTCATCCTTCAAGTTAGTCATTTCATTAACTTCCCAACTTTTAGTTGATGGAAAAGTCTACGCTACCATTTATTATTATTCATTTCTTCTACAAGGGCGACTTTTTGTGTTCATCCATTTACGTTTTATAAAATTATTTATTAAAGAAAAATGATTTTTTTTTTGAGCTTGTGAGATTAAAAGGAAAGGGGGCGGCAATGTGTTGTGCCCTCTATAGCCAACCTCCCTTGTCGGGGTTGAGGTAAGGGTGGTTGGCCCTCACTTGGCCATAAGCGCAGGCTACGATTCTTGCCACCACCAGGCAAGGGCTGCTGCGGCCATGAAGCAAGGGCCCTTGCCTGTGAATCAAGATAAACGTCAAGTGGTGTCTTTATCAAATATCGCTCTGGTGCCGGGGGATGTCAATTGCAATTTCGGGGAGGACAAATTGTTCGCCATCGAATAGAGACGTCCAACTAGTAGCCAATGACCGTTGTGGAAAAGCAGAAATTTTAGCTCTTCGAAAAAGGCAACCACTGGTAGATAGTATTTATCACAAGACCACCAGTTTTCTCAATGATGTGATATCTCTATGTTTAATCAAACAATCCAAATTGGATTAGTCAAATTCGAATACCGTAAGAAAAGGAGATTCATTTCATGGGTCAGTGATGTGAAATTAATGGAATCACAAAGTTTGATGTAAACCGCATGAAATGATTTACTAAGTTTGTAAATTAGATAAGACGTGAAACAAAATCATTATAATTAGCTCAAATATGGAAGACTGGTTGCACAGTTTGTGATGGCACGAAGAAATCAAAATTAATTTGCGCACTTTATTCACCCGCTAGCACACATGCATAAATCAAACCTTGTTACTAATCTACTCCCATGGGTTAAGTGAGAGCACCTCATCTCCAATTCCACAACATTTCCGAAGTTGGCTACGACAACGCTGCTCCAATTTTCATTGGATAAGACAATGAAAATTCTTACACTCGTGTTAGTCCGTCACATTTACTTTTCAAATTCTTTTTCTCGATTTTTTAAATATTAAAATCCGTCGTCATCCTTCAAGTTAGTCATTTCATTAACTTCCCAACTTTTAGTTGTTGGAAAAGTCTAGGCTGGCATTTTTATTATTTATTTCCTCTACAAGGGCGACATTTTGTGTTCATCCATTTATGTTTTATAAAATTATTTATCAAAGAAAATTGAACTTGTTTTTTTTTTTTTAAAAATTTTGAGCTTGTAAGATTAAAAGGAAAGGGGGACGGCAATGTGTTGTGCCCTCTATAGCCAACCTCCCTTGTCGGGGTCGAGGCAAGGCTGCTGCAACCATGAAGCAAGGGCCCTTGCCTGTGAATCAAGATAAACGTAAAGTGTTGCCTTAATCAAATATGGTTCATATTATTGTAACTCACTGAAGCAAAAAAATGAAACTCAATGAAACCAAAAAAAAAAAAAGTTCTTGGTACACCTTGGAATCAGATTAAAAAATATGACACGTTCTAAGGTTAGTTCTAGGACAAATAGAGTAGGTTACAAGTTTCAAAAACTGATAATTAGTTTTACCATAGCACGTTCTAAATTTCATGTTTTAGGTTTAGAATAGGATCACCCCTAAAATTCATTATTGATTGTACATCAGAATATAATATAGTGTAATACAATAATTATGGGCAAGAAATGAGAGTTCGTTAATAAAGTAAGTGCTAAAATTACAACATCAGATGCCTAAAAGATTTATTTACGATTGAGATTAGATAGATGCTCTTGAGGATGTCCTTCAGAGAAATACATAAGGACGGTGATTTGAACCTAGGAGCATGTACGGATCGCTTGGTGATTTGTTTTATATGCCAGTTCACTTTATAAGTAAAGCCAACGACTTCTGGAAAAAAAAATCTCAGTACAGGCCAAGCCTCAACCTGTTCCTTGAACACCATGAGAAACTCGTCATTTCTCCTTGCGCTTGTTCTCTCAATCCTTCACTTGTCTTCTCAACCTTCCTCTGCGACTCGCACTACTTTGAGAAGAGGCGACTCTCTCTCCGTTGATAACCCAGATGACATCCTCATCTCAAAATCTGGTGTCTTCTCCGCCGGTTTTTACCCCGTCGGCAAGAACGCTTACTGCTTTGCCATCTGGTTCAGCCATCCACCATGCAGCGGCCAGAATTGCACCATAGTTTGGATGGCAAACCGTGATGAACCCGTCAACGGGAGGTACTCTAAGCTTTCCGTTAAAAAGAACGGTGATCTCGTGCTAACCGACGCCAGCCACGGTGTTGTTTTGGCCATTTATACAGCCTTACGCTCGAGGTCAAAAACACCGGTTCATCAGTTACAACTCCTAGAATCTGGTAATCTTGTTCTTCGTGACAGAGAAGGCAAGGTCCTGCTCTGGCAAAGCTTCAACTACCCAACCGACGTGCTCCTCCCTGGACAAACCCTGACCAGGAACTCACCACTTGTTTCCTCTCGGAGCAACGGCAACTTCTCTTCTGGCTATTACCAGTTATACTTCGACAACGACAACGTCCTTCGTCTCCTCTTCAATGGACCTTTGATCTCAAGCGTATACTGGCCAGACCCGACCCATGTGAGTTGGGAAGTTGGAAGAACAACCTACAACGATAGTAGAGTTGCAGTGCTCGATCCCCTGGGGAAGTTCACTTCATCTGACAATCTGACGTTCCTGACGTCGGATTTTGGCAAGAAAACACAACGTATGTTAAAGGTGGATCACGATGGTAATGTAAGGGTCTATAGTAGAGACAAAGATGAGAAGTGGGTTGTAACACGGCAAGGCTTATCTGAGTCATGTGCTGTTCATGGGATTTGTGGACGGAATAGTGTTTGCAGGTACAGCCCGAGGGAGGGAAGGAGTTGCTCTTGCCTTCCTGGATATGTGTGGAATAATGACACTGATTGGACTCAGGGATGTGCGCCCAAATTCGAGAGCTTCTGCAACAAGGGTTCTGATGCTCATGTCGATTTCCTGCGTTTGCCTCACCATGATTTCTTTGGATATGATAAGGACTATACTCCAAACACTACCCTGGCGTCGTGCAAGAAAATGTGCGCAGATATTTGCAATTGTAAAGGCTTTCAATACAAATTCAACGGGGAAAAAGGGAGCTTCGACTGTTTCCCCAAGATACTGCTGTTAAATGGATATAATTCGTTCTCATTTAGTGGGAGCATCTATTTGAAACTACCAAAAGCTAATCTCTCTTCTTATCAAATACCCACCAAAGGATTCGACCCACTGCCCTGTCCCCCAAAAGCTCAAGAAGTTGTCCTGCAGAGGACTTATCTGAAGAGCCACCACAATTCGACACTTGAGATCTTGCTCATTTTTGCTACGGCGCTGGCTGGAGTGGAAATTGTTGTAGTCTTCCTCACATGGTCCTTTTTGATCAGGACTGATCCTGACAAACGTGGAGGTCATGCAAACGGATATCGTCTTGCCGGGACAGGATTTACAAGGTTCACATATGCCGAGCTAAAGATAGCGACCAGGAACTTTAACAAAGAGATTGGAAGAGGAAGTGGGGGGATTGTGTACAAGGGTGTCTTGCCAGATCACGGCGAAGCAGCGGTCAAGCTGCTAAACGAGGCGAATCAAGGAGAAGATGAGTTCCTGGCTGAAGTGAGAACGATTGGGAATCTCAATCACATGAACCTGATTGCGATGTGGGGTTACTGCATGGAGGGAAGGCACAAGCTCTTGGTTTATGAGTTCATGAATCACGGTTCCTTGGCAGAAAACCTTTCTTCCGATCAACTAGACTGGAAGAAGAGGTATGAGATCGCGGTGGGATCAGCCAAGGGGCTTGCTTATCTTCACGAGGAGTGCTTGGAATGGGTTCTCCATTGCGACGTGAAGCCACAGAACATACTCCTCGATTCCGATTACCAACCAAAGGTGGCCGATTTTGGGCTCTCTAAGCTACTTAATAGAGAGGGCCTTAAGAATACAAGTTTCTCAAGAATCAGAGGAACGAGGGGTTACATGGCTCCCGAATGGGTTTACAATATGCCAATCACCTCCAAAGTGGATGTGTACAGCTATGGAATCGTTTTGTTGGAGATGCTAACAGGAGGAAACCCGATTGCAGGCCATGCCATCCGCGGAGAAATAAAAGGCAACAACAAAACGTTGACTTCTTGGGTGAGAGAGAAGATGAAACCAAGAGTGCCCATGGAGACATGGATAAGGGAAATTGTGGATCCGACCGTAAAGGGACCTTACGACATCAAGAAGATGGAAGTTTTGGTTGCGGTGGCGCTTCAATGTGTGGAGGAGGACAGAGATGTGAGACCCACCATGAGCCAGGTGGTTGAGATGCTTCTGCGCCATGAAAGTGAGGATCTGTAATCAGATACAAGCATAACTACTCGGGTTCCAACTCTAAATAATTGGACAGTGGCAAAGGTAATAGTCTTTGGATATACAAACCTAGGAAATGTAAGTGTTTAGGAATAAGTCCCTGTTTATCTCTGTTTTATCTTCTTGGAATTCTATGAAAGATCATTTAGCATGATAGTTCCCTTATCACTCAGCAACAAGAACGCTATTGCTCCTTTTGTGGAATGTTCACCTTTGGTTCCTATGATCCAGTCTTATGAATCCACGGTTGATCTGACGTGGTTTAAATCGGTATACATAGAGGTGCCTTAGGCTCACGAGATGGTACACTTCTTCTTAATAACAAATCATTGACTAGATAAAATAGTTACAATTTATAATCTCCTTTCCAAACATTAACTTTTGAACATAACTATCGCCATACACTTCTCATTCTTTTCGGCCGTGCTTTGCTATGAGCTAGTCTAACACCTAAACCGAAGCAATTCACTTGGGTTAGGGAACTTGACATTAATCTTGAGAGGTCAAGCCATCAAAAAATAGTTGAAATTGTTGACACCAAAGTTGATTTGGTCTTTGATACGCACGTGCTTGGCAGTTGGCATGAGAATGAGAAATATGTGGCATATGAGCAGGGATAAGCAGCAATCACGCGTAAGAAATGGGATAACTTTTGTGCCTCGACTACTTTGAGTTATGCTCTTTAAAAGCTGCGTTATTATGTGGAAATAAAGTGATAACTCTAACGAGATAAAAAAAAATGAATAATCCGTCAACTCAGTTTAAATAAATTATTTGAGTTTCTATTGCTGTTTACTTGAATTAAGAATTTTCCACTTCTTCCGTGCATAGCACGGGCCAGATTACTGTACATACAGGGTAATCTTAACATATCATTTTGAGAATATACACACTACATATTGTACTTGCAAGGCACTGAGGAAAAATCAAACAGAGAGAAAGTTCACGAGCCTCATGGGTAGGAGAAAGAACAACACACTCCGATGCTACAGACAAAGCGTATAAGAGTGGTTTATTTTGAAAAATGACTTTGTATTCTATCATTCCTCATATATATATAAACATCTCAGTATAAGCCAGTCCTCAACTGGAACGCCATGAGAAACTTGTCATTCCTCCTTGCGCTTGTTCTCTCAATCATTCACTTGTCTTCTCAACATTCCTCTGCAACTCGCGCCACTTTGCGCATTGGCAACTCTCACTCCATTGCCAATCCAGACAACATCCTCATCTCAAAGTCCAGCGTCTTCACCGTAGGCTTTTATCCCATCGGCAAGAACGCTTACTGCTTTGCCATATGGTACAGCAATCCACCGTGCAGTGGCCAGAATTGCACCGTAGTTTGGATGGCAAATTGCGATGAACCTATCAATGGGAGACACTCTTAAGCTTTTGGTTTAAAAGAATGGCGATCTTGTGCTAACCGACGCCAAGGACGCTATTGTTTGGGCAACAGATACAGCCTCACTCTTATGGTCAAAGACACCAGTTCGTCAGTTACAGCTCCTAGACTTTGGTAATCTTGTTCTTAGTGACAGAGAAGGCAAGGTCCCGTTGCGGCAAAGGAGGAGGAGGACACCAGTTCGTCAGTTACAGCTCCTAGACTTTGGTAATCTTGTTCTTAGTGACAGAGAAGGCAAGGTCCCGTTGTGGCAAAGGAGGAGGAGGAGGAGGAGATGGTTCAATAGGCTTTGCCAGGTTTGATGGTTCAATAAACTTCGCCGATTCTTGGCGATCAACAACCACCCATCTGCATGCTGTCATATGTATTTATCCCCCATGTCCTCCAATTTTCCAGATTTTGCGAAAATGACCCCAAATTATGTGAAATTACAAAAATGCCTCTAATTAGGCCTTAATCACAAATTTGATCCGAATCGATGATTTCGGCATATCTTCACCATCCGAATAATCACGTCTGATTTTCAAGATTGCTTAACCCTTAAGCAAATTAGTTAGGCTTTGAGATCAAATCTTAGCCACCGAATCGAACCGACGGCTAGGATTCGATCTTGGGGATGGTATATATATCATTACCCCTCCAAAACTTAAAGGGCTCATTTTTTTCTGAAAATACAAATCTGAAGACAGAAAAACCTCTCAAAACCCCTCTCTCCCTCTCATTCCCGCTCACTCTCCCCCGGCTCCCCCTCGTCGCCAATTGCCACACACCAGCGGTTTTCCAATGCCGTGCCTAGTCCCCCAGCGTCCCCCAGCTCTTTGTCGACCTGTTGGTGGTCGATGCCCCCTCCGGCAGCCACTCAATCCCCCCGTCCGACGCCTCCTCTTTCGTGGCGTCAAAGACCAGGATGAACGCCAGTGATTGTAACCGCGAGAACCACGACTAATTCTGGTTACCAGCGACGGTTCCTTAGCATTCCAATCACCTCACTAAAATCCCCTGGTGTGTCCACGACGTCTTGGTGGTCGGAGGTTGATCAAACAACCACCGATCCACCAGCAAATGGCCAATCCTCCTCCAAGATTCAAACCCGACCTGATCCGTGCCCAGTGCCCAAACCGGAGTCCTCCGGCACCAGTCCAACCCCCTCTGGTGACCACAACCTCTCTCGGACCTTCCTCAAATTCTCTAGTTGCTGTTACAACTTGGTGATAGTTCGCGGAAGTTTAAATTGCAAAATAAATTGCACAAAAGTAACTCTTAAGTCTTGAGATCGATAAAGCGAGGTCTCGCCAAGAGACCGGGGTGGAGCTTGCCCTAGGGTTTCTATTTCTGCAAATCACAGGATGTTTAGAATGTTAGAAAAGCTTTTATGATAGTTTTGAATGAGTTTGAATGGCTTGATTGTGCTTGATTGATTGAATGAGCCTATTCCGCATTTTTCGGATGTTTGGATGACCGATCTGAGAAACTACTTGATATCAGCTTGTAAACATGCTTTTTTGTAATCAATGTCTTCATGAAAGTCGAAAATTATTTGAATATCTTTCCAGCAAGCCATAGAATACCCTGAATAAACCTCATTTGATCTTATTTTCGCATCCTCAAAATCGTGTCTAGAATCTACTAAATGTTTTATTATTCTGTTGGGTGGTTGCGGTCTACACTGTTTGTCTTTTTTTCTGAATTTTATGCTCAGATTTTGAGGTTGATATCTCATGAAATTTGCTTGAAATTTTTTTGGTCACGACGTATATTTTTCCAATTTTTTTGGAGTAGATTTAACTAGGGAAATCCCCAAAAAATCGTCCTCTGTTTGCTCTTATCTGACCAACCCCTGCCCTTTCCATGATTTCTGGAAAATTATGTGTTGTAAATCGGGAATGCATCCTTCATGAAGTTTACTCAAGACGTCTAGGTTATGACATATGAACTTTCCAAAAAAATAGGGACATCTGATAGGGTAAATTGCTCAAAGAGCATGATACATCGGTTCTGTGCCCTTATGACTTGCATTATTTTTCAATTTCCTCCTGATTTTTGTGAACCTTATTAGACTAAAGTTCCTTCATGAGAAACAATCCATGAGTTTTTTTCTGTATGCATGAATTTTCCTGGGATTTTTTTATGACATTACGATAGTGATAACCATTCACGATTCAGAAAATGCAGCGTGTTTTGGACTGGTGCATATCTCTTTATAAGTATCTTCAATTGAGCTCCTTAAGGGCAAAATTAAGGTGAGAGTCTTTCCAGACATATTTAGAAAACTTCATAAGCTTCGTAATGATATATTATTCATTCCAATCAATGATCGTTTGACCCATGAATGCACATTGCGAATTTTCTGCCATTCTTAGTCTATTTTAAACATGCTTGCATTAGATGGTATTAGTCTACCTATTGACGTTCATAAATTTGTATGATTCTTTGTGCATTGATTTATGGTTTAGTATCTTAATCACTATCATCCATTGCACTCAGCCCTACATCGTGATAAAATATCGTAGTTTTCAAGTATCATTTAGATGGTTTAGCAAGCCTATTTTCATTCATCATGTCGTGCCATGCTTATTGTTTTTTTTTTTTTTTTTGTGGTCGGAATGCGATATCTATTCATTTACTTAGATAAGTTCAGAGCAATTACATCAAAAGCATCGGCACATAATAAATCGATTGGGGCTATCAGGGGGTTGGTTACCCAATTTCTAGGGAGATAATCCTCTCTTTGGGCTCTCGCTAGCCAATCTGCAGGCCTATTGGACTCTCTACTGTAGTGGGCCAAAGAAAGGCCCGAGAAGTCTTTTAATTTTTCTCTGATCCGGTCCACCAGCGCTGCCACTTCCCAGCTTGGTTCTGTCGCGTCTTTAACAACTTGCACAAGCAGCAAGCAGTCAGAATGTACCTGAAGGGTTCGGTTAGATTTGTTGGAGAGGAAGTCGAGGGTTTCCAAGAGAGCTAAGGCTTCCGCTTGTTCCGCCAAGGATGCAGCCACCAACTTGGAGAAGCCGTCGACTAGGCGGCCCCAAGAATCTCGACAGATGCAAGCAATGGCACCCCTGTGCTCGACTGCACCTCTGTTCTCCTCCAAATTTGGTGTCGCACCTTCGTTCCAAACAAGGTGCACCCACTTTCTCTGGTTCATTTCTTGTCGCTGGCCCTCCAATGAATCGCATTATGGATAGTATAGGCCCTTCATTAGTTGACTTAGAAGGGAATTAGGTTGCTGAGAATTGCGCCACGCTTGCTTTCCTAGCATTGCCTTCTTGAAAGCTAGGAAGTCTTTAAAGCCAGACCTCCCTCGTCCTTCCTAAGTTTCAAATTATCCCATTTTTTTCCAATGAATCCCAGCAGCTTTGTTACCATTCCTCCACCAGAAATTTGCAATTTTCTTCTCAATAGCTTTACATATTGACACAGGGATTTTAAAAATGGACATTGCATATTGCGGAATAGCCCGCATCACTGATTTAATCAATATCTCATTGCCTGTTTTCGACAACAAGTTGTCCTTCCAACTCTCCAACTTCATATGAACTCTGCCAAGAATCCAAGCAAAGATGTCTTTTTTGGAGCCTCCCCAATCCAAGGGGATACCTAAGTACTTCCCTGTTTTTGCTATTTCTAGCACTCTTAGCTCTTCAACCATATTTCTTCTCAGATTCATTAGATAGCTCTTGCTGAAATAGATGCTTGATTTGTTAAGATTAATAGCCTGTCCTGTTGCAAAGCAATATTGATGTAGAATAACTGCCAAATTCTGACATTCCAATACCGTGCCATTAAGAAAGAATATATAGAGTCATCCACAAATAGCAAGTGTGATAATATAGGGCAGCTGCTATTAAGCTTAATTCCTCGAAGTGTACCATCCACTACTATTTTTTCATTAGGTGGGATAGGACATTGGCCACTAATATAAAAAGATAGGGGGATAACGAATCACCTTGTCAAATTCCTCTTGTGGGCTTGAAAAAAGGTAGAGGATCTCCATTGAAGTTGATGCTGAATGAAACCGTTGACACACATTCTATCACCCATTGTACCCACTGATCACTGAAACCCATCTTAGTCAAGCATGCTCGAAGGAAGTCCCATTCAATACGGTCATATGCCTTTTGCATATCAAGCTTTAGGACAGCTTGGAACTTACTCTTCTCTCCCGTGTTCACAACTTGTGTAATACTTCCTGCACAATCAAGATATTATCTTGAATTTGTCTCCCCCCCATAAAGGCGTTTTGTTCTTCAGCAATAAGGCTTGGTAGCAAGGGTTTTAGTCTATTTGTCATTACTTTGGAAATGATTTTATAGACAAAATTGCACAGGCTAATGGGACGGAATTATTCAAGCTTTTCGGGGTTTTGGACTTTGAGAATGAGGGTGATTTGGGTTATGTTCATGCTGGGATTTAGGTGTCTTGTTTCAAAGAAATTCTACACTTCTCTAAAGATATCCTGACTTATATCTAGCCAATGATTCCGGTAAAACAGCCCATTTAGCCCATCCGATTCTGGAGCTCTACTAGCTCCTGATTGTTGCATTGCAGCAGTAATCTCCTCCATTGTAACAGATTCTACTAACTTTTGGTTCATCATTTCATCGACTATGGTTGGTATTTGTTGTATAATAGGCTGAAAATTGCGGGACCCCATTGACATGTATAAATTTTTGAAGAAAGTTTATGTCATTTCCTTCAAAGGTTGTTCCTCTTTCACCCATTCATCCAATGCATTCTTTAGTAGAGTAATTTTGTTTCTAGATCTCCTCTAGATAGTGATTGCATGAAAAAAAATTTGTATTCTATCTCCCCATTTTAACTAGTTAATTCTTGAGCGCATGCCCCAATACATCTCCTCTTGCCGCCATAGCTTCTCAATTGTTGTCTCCATTTCTTTATATACTCCGTTTCCATTTGTCAGCCTTTGTAATTCATTCTTCAGCCCATCAATTCTCTTCTTTGCATTATAGAATCTGTTTTTACTCCACTTTGCCAACTATTTAGCCACAATCTGCAATTTTTCCACTATATTTAGCTTGTGGGAGTCATTTTCAACCCATGTTTTCTTGACTAGCTACACACATTCCTCATCTTCTGACCAAAATGCTTCATATCGGAAAACCCTCCTCTTCCTGTCATTCCGCGAGTATAGTGATAGTATAATAGGGCTATGATCCGACTCTATGGTCGGTAGTGCTACACATTCAGCATTAGGATAGGCTATCCTCCAATCTAGATTACATAATCCTCTATCTAGTCGCTTCTTGACAAATTGATCTCTTGCTCAATTGTTTGTCCAGGTGAATGCACATCCCTTAGATTCCAAGTCCGTTAAGGAGCACTAGTTAAGGAAATCCCTGAATGCTATTAGCCGGTAATTTTCAGCTCTTTTTTTGCCTACTTTTTCCCAGTGATATAGTATTTCATTGAAATCCCCCAAGTAAAGCCAAGGTAGATAGTAGTTCCTACTTACTCTATGGATGGCCTCCCATAACTGCGCTCTATATTGAAAAACATTAGGAGCATGTATAAAGGTAACATGCATCCTCTTTCTGGTTTCTTTTACTTGGCATTGAACATTTATATAGCTATTTGAGAATGAGTTGATTGATAATACTACATGGTCATCCCAGAAAAGAGCCAAACTCCCTGCAATTCCTTCTAGATTCACCAAGAAACTGTTCTGAAACTTCAGCCTCCTCTTTAATTGTTGCACCTTTTGCTCTTGATTTTTAGTCTCTATTAGAAATATAATACCGGGCCTTTCCTGAGTTACTAAGACTCTCAAAGCTTGAATTGTCAAGGGTGTGCCCAACCCCTGACAATTCCAACTCAATAGCTTCATGGATTGTTCGGTGGCTTATTAGGGCTAGCCACCAAAGCCCACAGTCCGCCACCTTAATTGGGGTTTTCGCCAGCTGTGTATTGTCTAAAGTTAGTGTTTTTGAACCTTGTGCACCATACGAATAGAATCGCTTGCCTTTTTTTTATTGTTGGATGCTTAATACCTTTAGATTTATGCCTTATCAACCCTTTTTCACCTGCTGGGGCCTCAACATGTCCACTTCCGCTTCCTTTTGTTGTTCCTCATAGAGTACCATAACAAATTCTTCGTCTATACAACAGCTTCCTCTCTTTTGTGGGATTTTCTCTGCCATGAGTTGTAGTGCTAAATGCTTTGTAGAGAGACTATTCTCCTGTTGAGTTGGTTGGTCAGCATTCTCCTGTCCCCAAATGTTATTCAAATTCTGATCTTGTTGCTGTTTTTCATTCTCAGGAACTAAATGGATTGGGGTCTCTGGCACACTCTCATCATCTTCTTGAATTATCTCTTGTTTTCCATAGAAAATTTTTCCATACGGACTGAGTTCGCGCACTTCTGCCCTTAGCAATTGCCCAAATCTTCCTAATAAGTCTTCTGCCAGCCCTGAATTCTCATAGGGTATTTCTTTGCAAGAAGTAGCATAATACTCAATTTTCCCGCATGAGTAACAATAATGTAGGAGTCGCTCGTATTTAAACTCAACCCACAGTTTCTTCCTCTCCAAATTAACAATTACTCCTGTCTTTAGAGGATTTTCCAAATTTAGCTTTACCTTTACCTTGCCAATCTTGTAATGACTATTGCCTTTTGCTTCTATTTTCACATCTATTACTTCTCTCAATTTAAATGCAATATCCCTAATGACTTCATTAGTGACTCTCCCAAACGAGAGGCCGTAGAAATTAACCCAAAAGGCACAATGGGTAAATTCATAACAGATCTCTGGGGTATTAGGATCACATTGCTATAAGACTAGTAAATCACTGAAGAAGCACCAAGGTCCAGAGTCTAATACTCTCTGTTTTTCAGCTTCTAACTGGAAATAACCCGGTTCGAGCAATGTACAAGTAACATTCTCAATCCTCTAAACTCTTTTCATAGTATTCACGAAGGCTGTAAAATTCACATTCGGTCTAGAGTACAACTTCCCGAACATTGTTTTCCGGCATTCAATCATTTTTTCTTCTCAAATATCACTTTTTATATCCACAACATCATCTTCAGACCATAGCTTACCTAAAATTTTGCAAAGAGCCGCTAACCGCCTCTCTTCCTCGAGCTGACCTGCCATCTCTTGTTCTCCAGGATCTGATTTATAGGGGTCGACACCCTAGCTGGTTTAAGCAATTTGGAACCAGCGGGAGAGAAGACCGATTGAAGGGAGCTCCAATGACTGGGTGTCACGATTGAGGGTTTCAGACGGTGTATTGTGTATGGGTGTCTCAAAGGAGTTTCGGGCAATGGGATTGTCGATCTGATGGTGTTAGACAAGCTACCACAGCCGACTGGAAGAGGATGGGATGGACATTAGGGTTTCCCTGGGGGTGGGATTTTTATCAGGAACTTGAGATGAACAAAATGGGGTTTTATATGGGATGAATTGGGGTTTTCCATTGTAAGAGGATCAAAGCTTACCTTGAAGGTGGGGATTACTGACCATCTGGTAGAGAGGAACTCGCCATTCTGCGAGAGCATTTAAAATTTGGACGTGCCATGGCTTATGCAATAAGCATAAGCCATGCTTATTGTTGACTCGTGCACTTTTGTAAATGCTATCATTTGAGCATGTAATTGACATTAATTGAACTCGATCTCTCTTAGAAAGTCTTAGGGCATATCTTGAGCTTTCCAATGACACCAATTTTGTTTCATTTGCATGCCGTTTGACCCATTTTTCATTTTTGTGAATTTACCTTGAAATATGCCGTGTGATAAATTCGGAATGTTTCTTCTACCCTTACGGAACCGGACCTTTTGTCATTTTTATATGGATTTTTCCTTAAGGATTTTGAGGTCAAGTCCTTCACGGAATTTTTTTTCCATTTAAAGACTATGTTATGGTAAATTTTGGGAATTTTTAGACATCGTTTGTTAGGAAAATTGCTATTAACATACATGAACGTCCCGCTGCCCTACATTGTTCCTGATGCGTTGTTCTGTGTTCTTGGATTTTTAGAAATTCACGTGTAACTTATCTTAAGAAATTTCCCCCGTGGAAGTAATTCTTATTGAGTGCTTGATGTACCGTATTTTTTTTAGGACCAATCATTCATAGGTAATACTTCAATTGCTCGAATCCTTTATGCCACGTTCTGACATGCTTTTCAAACCCCTCAAATGTTGCAAAACAATCTGGAATTTCATATTTTGATTTATTCAAATCCAATTTTCATTCATGTGATGCCTATATTTCTTTGCATTTCAATTTGACATGACTTTATTGAATCCTTAATTCATGTTTAAGACATTTGTGATGCTTGATTAGTTGTGCCCTTCATGCACCTGAGCTCACCTTAATGGCTAGACGTGATTCTTGATTCAATAAAATCATGTCCCTATCTAACATTTTCCTTAAAAATCTCGATTTGACATAAAATTTGTCAAAGTTTGGATTATATTTAGAATGTCTACAACGCTTGATCAGCTATGCCCTTCGATGCGCCCAAGCTAGCTTTGATGGCTAAATGTGCTACATGGCATTGATGAAATTATGTCCTTTTTATCAAATCCTTTCAAAATAATGCATCTTCTTGCCAATTGTTCATGAAATCTTTTTAGGCATCACATGATTCATATATTGATCTTTTCAGTTGCTATGAAATGCATGTGGATGTGTTTGGCACATGATAGTTGAACAAGTGATCAAGTGCCAGCTTATTAATTTGTTTGATTGATTAAGAACCAAGGTCCAATAGCCTACATGCATGCTTACGTTTAAACTATATATGTGAATTTTAGATTTATGCATAGGTGCGATGCATGTACCCATTGGGTACTTTAGTTGACACTTAGAACCCAAATTAGAGATTTGTTAGTATTAATCACTGTTTGTAAACACAAGTGATGGCTAATTACTGCAAACCATTAAAATAATTGGGTAGGGGTGTCTTCTAAATAGCACGGACACACAACATGGAGAATTCCGACACGTTGGGACACGTTATATATTAAATGAATATTTTTATTTTTAATTAATTTGATTCAAATTCACAAATAAATAAATAATAAAAAAGAGCTTACAAAGAATTTGCAGTAATAATATTAAAATAAATGGATTCATAGGAAATTTGAAACACATATTAATAGTTAATGCATATTCATATTTGAGAACATATTTCTAACTTTTAACAAAAAAAAAAAATATAGACGAAACTAATGACTTAAAAAAACTATAATTAACTTATTTTAAATAAATCTATGATCTTCTATAATAATCAAAATTTATCAATATTTAACATTTAGAATTTTCATTGTTGAAAATTATTTTTGGCTAATTTTTTTTAACAAATATAACATCGCCGTCCAAAAATTATTTTCCTCCTTTTTTTTTCCCAAACCCTCGTTCCCCAAAATTTATTTCCCTCCCTCATTCCTCTCTACCCCTCAAGGAGCACATTGGAACAGCAACCAGCCCTCTTTCCTTTCATATGCAATTTCGTCGTTTTGCGACGGATGGTGAGAGAGTGACGATGAAAGACAAGTTGAGAGAGAGGCTTCAATGATGTTTTTTGAATTCAAGATAGAATTTAAGGAGGCAGGTGGACTCACTTCAGTGAGAGGAAGGAGAAAGAGATTCTCTCTCGGAGCGCATCGGGAACTTCCTAATCCTAGCCTACACGCCTATTCTCGATAAAAAGAAGACAGAGAGGTTTTCACTCTCGTCTTGCAGTGCACTGGGATGGAGGGTGCGTTGGGAACACGCCTCGCTTTTGCAGTGCATTGAGCTTTTTAGGTTGCCGTGCTATCATTTCCCTAGATTTTCTCTCTCACCTCACACCACTCCTCTAATTTTTTTCCCCTCATTCCCTCCCCTCCCCCACCTATCATCATTTATCTCTTCCCCCTTCCCCTCACGCCACCCCCCACCCCTTGCCCCCCTTTCATCGGTGACCTCACCTATTATTTCTCTCTCCCCCCCTCACCCCCATGCCACCCCAACCCCCAAGCCCCCTCGCCTCGTTTCTTCCCCTTTCTTCCACCCCTCCATCACCCATCGTTTCTCCTCCCCCCCTCCTCTCCCTCCTCTCCACCTCTGGTTCTTTCCCTTTCTTCCCCCTCCCCCCATCACCGGCTAACCACGATCTCCTCCTCCTCCTCCTTCTCCCACGATCATCTCTGCTCTCTTTCGTCGCCTCACCGTCTCTCCTTCGACCCTTCCTCCTTCGTAGCCACAGCTTGCCTCACCGCATCTCCTCCCGCCCTTCCTCCTTCGTAACCGCAGGCTCAACCTCGTCGTCAGCCCTCCATCGTAGCAAGCCCTCCCTCACCGTCATGGCGTTGCCTCTGTTCCTTCACCCTCATATCTCATCTCAACCCTCCATTGTCTTCTTCAACGATCTTTTCTCGGACACGCGTGTCGGAACGTGTTGAAAAAAGTTGACCATGTGTCGAAAAGTTTGACAAGCGGTCAACGCATGTCCAAGTGCGTCCCAACGAGTCTAAGAGTGTTGGACACGTCGACATGTGTCAGACACAACACGGAAGCTCTAAGCACATGGTCATGCTTCATAGGGGGTCTTAGTGTGGCTCGTTGCATGGACAATCAAAGGTTGACTTCAGGGCCATCTTAATTGTTCAATTACTTTTCCTTGGATGTTTGACGTGAAATGATATGCTCCTTAATTGCCATGAGTGACTTTGAGGTCATTTTTAATTGATACTTTAGATTAGTCATTGGATAGAAATAGAATAGGCTCATGGAGAAGGCTGTTCAGAAGATGATGAATGGTTGATGTCCAATCCTACCCTATCTTTGTATCATTTATTCCTCGATATATGTTTCGGGCTGTTTTGGCATTGTATAAATGCCCAACGAGTTACAGGCTTTTCTTTGCTTTGCTTTCTTTACTTCTATTTTAGGATTGCATGCTAGAATTACTGCTTTCCTTAAACTATCTTGAGTGTTTACTTACCGCACTGTCTTTTAAATTTCAATTGTTTGCTTTATTTCCCTTCTTTGAAGTAGAAGTAAAATGGCATGAAAATGACCATCCACGCATGATCACCTTGTTAACTTCATATTACATAAAAAAGTAAAAGACACACATAAACATGTTAGGTAATATGACAACTGTTAGGTGCAAAAATGGCATTAATAGAAATATTAACGTAACCCAAGTTCTCAAACTTTAGAATCTCTGGTTGCGCGGATATCAAGGGATCACTCCTGACTCTCGATTGGGTTTTCTAGCAGATCCCAAAAAACAAGGCTAGTGGCGAATCCTAGAATTATATGTTAGGTTGTCTAATACAACTAATAATTAATTCAACCCGTCATGTGAGGTATGGGTCTCGTTGAGACTCATGTGGTTTAGTAGACTTCTAATGTGGTAGGAGTCCAAAAGGATGAAGTGATGCCATCATTTTGAGCCAAAGTACCTTCGAGAGGGCCACCATGGTAAGAGTACCCCTAAATTCGCCTTTCACACTCTATCTCCTTTTCTAAAGTGTACCGTATGTGTGGAAGCGAATCACGATACTTTTTCGCTATTGCACGGGATATGGGTTTGAGAGGACCCGCATTTGTGTGGACCTCAAACTCAATGGGCCAAAACCGAAAGCAAGGTCATGAAGTCTTTGATGGACATGACCCCAAGTGCGAACTCGCAAGCAAATACCCCTAATCTTCATTAGGGGTGAGAATGGTTTGAGTTGAGCCGATCCACCCCTTAACCTTAGGACCAACCCATACAATGTTGGTCCTTAATTTTGGGACCGAGGACCAACCCTATTGAGCTTGGGATCTAGGACCGGACCCACCTAATGGGTTCGGTCCAGTTCCAAGGTCAACCCGAGACCAACTGATAATTTTTTATTTCATTTTTTGTACTCCTTGAAAAAACGATTAAGGATCGAACTGACCCAATGGGTTTGGTCCTATTTCAAGGTCAACTCAGGACCAACCAATAATTTTTTTTATTTCACATTTTGTACTCCTTGAAAAGGTAACCGAGGATCGGATCGACCCAATGAGTTCAATGACGAGCGAGGTCAGCTAATAAAGGCAAGCGGTGAGAGTCTAATGGGGTGAGCGTCGAATAGAGTGAGCATCGAGTGTCGAGCAAGGAGCAGCAAGCCAAGCGAGCATCGAGTGGCGAGCAACACGAGTGACCCAAAGTGAGCGAGGCGAGTGTCATGTAGCGAGTGGAGAAGTTGTTTCTTTCTATTTTGGCAAATTAAAGACTAAGATGACGAATAAGATAGAAGGGAACAAGTACTAGAAGAGGATGCCGTAGGGAGCTATTTATGCCCTTTTGGACGCCATGAGGACTGCTCACAAAAATATTTTCCTCATTCGTAAATTATGATTATCGACGCCGTAAAAATATTAAAAATCTAAGTTATTAAATAACAACGTAAAATTACTTGAACTCCTTACTAAAGAGCTTTTTAATGTTGTTGACATCGTTTATTTTAAGGTTTTCTCTATATAAAAAAATATTATAAATAATATAGTAGATATAATATATATATATAGTCAAGGTTGGTTCGGATTTGACCGACCCTGAACTCTCAGGACCGAGGACCAACCCGCACAGTGCTAGTCCAGGAATCCTAAGACCAAGGACCAACCTAGTCTCCCTAGGAACCAAACCAGGACCAACAGGGTTGGGCCGATCCAGGGTCGGTCCAGGGTTAACCTTGGATCGATGCTCGCCCCTAATCTTCATCCGTCCGCAACAAAGCCTATGGAGGACATGTCACGACAGGAGGCACAAGGAGTTGCTATGCTGAAACTATATCCTTAATTGTTTGGTGAATTCCCTATATAATGTTTATTATAACATTAAAAGTGCTAAATAGTTAGGGGAGTCTTTAAAAAAAAAATAATACAAAAGTGAGGACACAGGCACCAAGAAATTTGTGGTTACCAAATTTTTGGAATTCAAGATGGTGGATTCTAAATTTGTCATCAATTAATTTCAAGAAGTACAAATAATTCTAAACGACATATTTGCTAAAGGAGTGATACTTAGTGAATCATTCCAAGTGGCAGCTATTATTAAGAAGTTGCCTCCGGGCTAGTTAGACTTCAAAAAATATTTGAAGCACAAACAAAAAATATGAGACTTGAAAATCTCATTCTACAACTCGTAATCAAGGAGGATAATAGGAGGAATGCAAACCCTCCTATGGAACCGAAGCCCAACACTGTGGAGCTTTCCAAACAAAGGCAAGGGTAGTAGTGTAGCCAAGTAACTAAATCTAATAGAGCAAGAAAATGCTAAGAGACTTATTGATGTGGTGATGTTCGAGGTATCTTTGGTGGCGAACAATACCGACTTGTGGTTGGACGCGGATGCCATAAATCACATATGTGTGGATAAAGACATGTTCTCGTCTTACGAGAAGGTTGAGGAAGAAGAAAAGCTCTATGAGGCTAACTCTACAATAGCAAATATTGTTGGGAGAGGAAATGTGATCCCGAAGTTCACCTCTAGGGAGGAAATCACATTGCTCAATATGCTGCATGTACCGGAGATCCAAAGGAATCTCATTTCTAGGCCCATACTTGTCAAGGAGGTTAATCTAACAAGTTTGTATTTTCTAAAGGGTGGATGTATGTAGGGAAAGGTTACTTGTATAATGACTTATCCAAAGTTAATGTGGCTATCATTGGTGTAAACTCAAAATTCTTATACCCAAAGGCCAATAATAAAGAAAAGTCTCCAGTTTACACTATTGCGTCTCTTTCTATATGGCATGGTAGATTAGGACATGTAAATTATAATATAATAAAGAAGTTAGCAAACTTGAGACTAATTCCAAAGTTTAAGTTGAATGTCTATTACAAGTGTAAGACTTGTGTTGAGACTAAGTTTATTAAGAAATTTTCAAAACCATTGAAAGAACGAGTGAACCTCTACAATTAATGCATAGTGATCGATGTTACTTAAAGTATGTAGAAAGTAGAGGTAGAAAGAAGTACTTCATCACTTTTATATATTATTGTACTTGATTTTGCTATGTTTATCTATTAACTAGCAAAGATAAGGCTATATGCATGTTTATCAAGTATAAAAATGAGGTTGATGACCAACTTGATGGACAAATCAAAGTGATTAGGTCTAACAAAAGATGAGAATATAGTTCTTCCAACTTAAAGGAGTTATATGCTAGTTTGGGAATAATTCTCCAAATAACTACACCTTACATTATGTGGTAAAATGGAGTTATTAAACAGAAGAACATAACTCTAAAGGAGATGACCAATGACATGCTCTTGAGTTCGATTTTACCTCAAAACTTGTGGGGAGGGCAGTTTTAACTGCGAACTTTATTTTAATAAAGTACCCCATAAGAAAAAAAGGTAAGACTCCATATGAGTTATGGAATTGAAAGTTTTCCATCCTACAAATTTTTGAAAGTTGGGGGGGGTGCCTAGCCAAAGTGACAATTCCTCCTCCGAAACAAAATCAATTGGCACCCAAAATGGTGGATTGCATATTCATTGGTTATGCTTAAAATAGTAGCGCATACAAATTTTTGGTTCATAAATCTAAATTTGTGGAAATAGATGCCAAGACCATCCTAGAATCAAGGGATGCTGAATTCTTTGAGGATATATATCCCACAAAAAGAATTTAAGGTGAACCTTCTTAGAAGAGATCTAGAGAATCTGAATCTGAGAATGATGAGTTTAGGCTAAAGAAACCGAACTTTGAAGGAGCAAGAAATTACGGATTGAAAAGTCTTTTGAACCTGATTTTCTAATGTACATGTTAGAAGGTGAGTCTCAAACGTTTCAAGAGGCAATATCAACTCTAGATGCTCCTTATTGGTAAGAAGCATTGACAATGAGATGGATTATATCCTAAGTAATCATACTTAGGAATTGGTTGATCTTCTATCAGGAAATAAATCAATTGGATGTAAATGGATCTTCAAAAGGAAGCATAAAACTGATGGATCGATAGATAAGTATAAAGCGGGACATGTTGCGAAAGGGTTTAGACGAAAAGAGGGTCTAGACTACTTTGATACTTATTCACTTGTAACAAGAATAACATCAGTTAGGATGTTAATTGCTATAGCTTCACTATACAATTTGTAGGTATATCAAATGAATGTGAAAACTGCATTCTTAAATGCTGATTTCGACAATGAGATTTATATGGAACAACTAGAAAGATTCAAAGTCAAAGGACAATAATAAAAGTGTGTAAATTTGTCAAATCATTGTATGAACTTAAAAAAGCTCCTAAACAATGACATGAGAAGTTTGATCGTGTGATGATCCAAAATTAGAATAAATGAATGTGATAAATGTGTGTACACTAAATGCATGTCAGTTGGATATGTACTTATTTATCTATATGTCAATGAGTTAATGATTTTTGTAGATAACACTCAGGGTATCAAAATTGACGAAAGTGTTCTCATGAAAAACCTCGAGATGAAAGACTTAGGTGTTGCAGATGTTGTACTCAGTATCACAAATCTAAGCAATTCTGATGGTCTAGGTTTAACACAATCTCATTACATTAAAAAGGTAATTGAGAGATTTAAAGGGTTTGGCATTAAAGATGCGAGTAATCATTTTTTTCAACACCTAACTTTAAGAAAGATTGTTGGAAATAGTATCAGGTAGTTGGAGTACTCTCAAGTGATTGGCAAAATCATGTACATCATGAACTGTACTAGATTGGATATTGCGCACTCAGTAGAGAAACTAAGCCACTATACAAGTAATCCTGGTCATGAGCATTGAAATGCGATTTTGAGAGTGTTTGGCTATTTGCAAAGAACTTAAGACTATGTTTTACAATATGGCAAATATCCAACTGTTTTTGAAGGCTATTGTGATGCAAACTGGATTTCGGATTCCGATGAATTGAAATCAACTAATGGATATGTCTTCATGCTAAGAGGTGCTACAATATTGTGGAAATCCTTAAAGCAAACTCTGATAGTGCGCTCCACAATGGAATCAAAGTTTGTTGCTTTAGATAAAATTGTTGAAGAAGCAAAGTGGCTTCAGCAAATTTTAAAAGATGTTTCATTGTGATTGAGATTCCCAATTGTTCTCACTTTAGCCAGGAACTCTTCTTCTTCTTGATTTACCTCATTTAACCGCTTGATCGCAACTTTCCCATGATCAGGCAAGACACCGTTGTACACAATCCTCAACCTCTTCCGATCTCTTTGCTAAAAATTCCCGTAGCTTTCTTTAGCTCAGCATATGCGAACCTGGGTGTCACATTAGCCTTTGATACGACATGAACACTAGATAAAACTTGATGAAGGAACGAGCTGCTGGTAATAGGTAGCAACTGCGGCTAATCCAAGTCAAATATTCCACGGGCTTCTCTGTTGCATTAACAAGTTTTCCTTCTTTATTCTTGCATCATGTTTATTCTTACTCCATGTATCAACCCTTGAATTCATTGGTATTCCCTAAAACAATTGAAACCGTATCCATTTATGACAGCTTAAGAGAATCTTTTCTTTTAAAACTTTTTGAACTTAAACGCATACTTAACCTTCTCACTATCCTTGCAGAAAAACATGGTTATATATCGAAGATGCCTCTTTGATCATTTTGCTAAGCAAAAGCAAAATCTTAAATTCAGCTCAATGAATCCATCTGAAAGAAGCTACATTATGTATCTCAATGGTCACGTTAATCTGATTTTCTTGCACATTGTCTCTTAATAATAAATTATTGGCAAACTAAAATTGTTATACAATTTTAATTTGCTTTTCCACACTGACTTTTGAACATCACTATCGAAATACACTTCTTAATTGGCGCATTATTCGTTAATGATTAATTGTTCACTAGATAAGATTGTTGAAAATTTTGTAATTTCCTTTTTGACATTGACTTCTGGACATACTACCCAAATAAACTTCTTAATTCTTTATGGAGACGATTTTTTTTAACGTCAGGCCATCAAAAAAATAAGTTTGAATTATGATTCAGGGTAGAAATCGATCCGGTTTCCAATTTCATATTTCTAGAAACTTGTACTATGTGGTTTGATTCCCAATTCCCAAGAGAACTGAACGGGAAACCTAAATGGCCAAAACACATTTTTAAGTCAAGCTTCACTAGCTTTTTCGGTTATGGAGTTTAGGGGGAGACATGTAAAAAATTATCAAAAGTACTTGGTGTCCCTAATATGATCAGAGAATCAAAACCGTGAGTTGTCTGGACTAGAACTCGCACCTCAAGAAACGCTGGACCAAGGAGAGGGGATTGATTCCTCATGAACTATGCATCTACATGGGACGACTTGGCTACGATGCAGACTAGCGAAGGGTCTGAAATCCGACTCGCACTCAATCAAAATCGCCACAGATTTTGAAAATCCCTTTAAGCTTTCATATCCAAGGCCATTTAGAAGTGTAATCTCTGGAAATTTTTAATGCGAAAACAGATGAGAGAAAGAGCGATACGCTTTAGATTTCATGTGCATATTATTTTTCGTTTTGTCTACATGAAAGTAATAGTTGAAGATTCAACAGGCCGATAAGGTGCAATTCACTCCCTGTTCCTTATTTCCACTTTCTCGTACACAATTCTCTCTGGACACTTGACCCAAACTCACGTTCTCTTCTGTCCCCCTAAACTTTTTGTTGTTTATTTTATTTTACATATTCACCTTTCATGAATTGTTACTATTGATAAATGACAAACATTCATTTCTGTTATTGTGTTCATTTTCATTTGCTTAACTAAAAATGAAACAAAAAAGAAAAAAGGCCGGTTCCCTAGAACCAACCTTGAAACCTAAGATGGGGTAGGTTCTCGATTCTAAGGTATGCATGGTAGGTTTCAAGTTCTAAAAAATAAGAAACTCATCCTAAAGGATAGATTTTAAATTCCAGGTGAAATCTAGACAGAATTTGGAACGCTCATGTTGTGACCCACCCTCCGGCAAGGCTCGTCGAGGAGGGGCGGCATTTAAGGGTATTTGCTAATGAGTTCGCACTCAAGGTCATGTTCACCAAAGATGTTATCACATCATCTTCAGTTTCGGCCCATTGAATTTGAAGTCTACACAAACGCGAGTCCTCCCAAACCATACCCTACGTGACAATGAAAAGGTGTCGTGATTTGCCTCCATATGTAGGATTCACCTTGAAAAAGGAGATCAAATGTGAAAGGCGAATTTAGGGATATTCTTACCATTTTTGTCCTCTCGAGGGCATATCCACTATAGATGTCATCACTTCATCATTTGGCTTAGACCCGTCAAGTATGCTAAACCACGGTGAGTCTCTAGAAGACCCATACCCCGCATGATGTTGTCATTTTATTATGTTTTATTTAACAACCTAAAACATGATTCTAGGAGTCTCCACTAACCTCATTTTTTGGGGTCGGCTGGAAAACCCAATTGAGGGTCGGGGCAGTCCCTCGATATCCATGCAACCAAATATTCTAAAGTTCAAGGACTTGGGTTATGTTAATATTTCTATTAAAGCTCATTCCGTACCTAATAGTTTGTCGTATTTCCTATGATGTCCATCATGTCTTTTTACTTTTTCATTCGAATGAGGAATTAACTAGGTGATCATGCATAAATGGTCAATTTCATGCCGTTCTATTTCTATTGAAGAAGAAAAGGAAAGTAAACAATCAATTGAAATTTAAAGACAGTACGATAAATAAACACCCAAAACGGTTTAAGGAAAGTGGTAAATCTAATATGCACTCATGAAACAGAAAGTAAAGCGAAGGAAAGGAAACAGCAACTCGTTGGGCATTTATACAACACAAGACAACCCAAAACATATATCGGGGAATGAATGATACAAAATAGGATCGAATTGGACATCGACCATTTGTTGTCTTTACATCTTTGGGATCGCCACCTCCATGGGCTTATTCTAATTCTAATTCTAATCTAATACTAAGACTAAAATTTTTACAATAGGAAAAAAATGTACATTTAGCAAGACAGACAAAAACAATCACAATCACAATCACAAATAGACAAGAACGATCACAATTAGGAAATCAAGTCAATGTGTTTAATGGAAGATAAGAACTATCACCACTTGAGGTGGAAACAATGCACCTATGTTAACAAGATGCCCCCATGCCAGGTGAATGCATGGGTTTAAGCCTGGAGGCATTGGGAAGCTAGTCCTAAGAAGCCTCAATCGAGCTAAGATACCCTAATTGAGTCAGGAAACCCAACATAAAGTTGGAAGCCTTGGTCAAGTCGAGAGAGCTAGGTCAAGCCAATATGAAGTTAAATGAATCTTTATGCGTGTCGATGTATGTATAGGTATGATTGTGTATGATGTGTTCAATGAAAAGCTAAAGTTTGAAAGTACGTCAGAATAGACACATTTATGTAGTTGAGGTATAGCAATGAATTTACTATTAATCTGTCATCGACATTGTATCACAAGTGTCGTGCCTGCTAAATTTTAATGATGAGATGTCCTCCTAGTAGAGAATTAGGGTGTTTTACTTATTGAGTTTCCAACTCACTCTCTTATCTTTCAGACTTGTAGGCATGAAAATCTCACAGCAGTTTTGGGAACTACAGTCGCGCTAGAGAAGATAGGAATTCCCCTGGCCTATGAGGATACTTGTAGTGTGATGTAAAGAGGAAAAATGGCCCATAGAGTAAAGGGTTGTAAAATGTGTTGTTATAATTTAAAGTAGTGTGCTTCATTTGTGGTGTTATCCCTAATTTCCAACTATTGTTTGTCGAGGAGAATCATTGTACATATTTGCACATGTGCATATTAACAAGATAAAAGAAGTAGGACGCCGACGAGCATGGGACGTTGCAACGATAACCCTCGCGACCTCAGAGTGGGGCCGAGTCGTTACATCAAGGCTCTAGAGGTGGCTTCCACGATACTCACGTTATCATGTAACACTTAGCCCTTGAGTACTTAAGGACTTAAAGATCACTCCCACAAGATTCACACCACCGTGTAGTACTTAGCCCTTGACCAACGCATATCAATAATAAAGGCTCTGGAGGTGGCTCCCACAAAATTATATTATTGTATAACATTTAGTTCTTGACCAACGTATATCAATAGTACAAGACCTTAGAGGTTTCATCGACATGACTCAAGTCATCGTGTAACACTTAGCCCTTTGCTACAAAGCCTTAAAAGTAACTCCTATAAAGTTACGTTATCATGTAGCATTTAGTCTCCAACGTATATCAATAGTACAAAGCCCTAGAGGTTGCTCCCACGTAACTCGAGTCGCCATGTTGCACTTAGCTCTTGATTACAAAACCCTTGACCAACGCATATCAATAATAAAGGCTCTGGAGGTGGCTCCCACAAAATTATATTATTGTATAACATTTAGTTCTTGACCAACGTATATCAATAGTACAAGACCTTAGAGGTTTCATCGACATGACTCAAGTCATCGTGTAACACTTAGCCCTTTGCTACAAAGCCTTAAAAGTAACTCCTATAAAGTTACGTTATCATGTAGCATTTAGTCTCCAACGTATATCAATAGTACAAAGCCCTAGAGGTTGCTCCCACGTAACTCGAGTCGCCGTGTTGCACTTAGCTCTTGATTACAAAACCCGAGAAGTAGCTCCCATGAAGTCATGTTATCATGTAGTACTTAGTCCTTTACCAGTTCATATCACAATTGATTTCACAAACCAAAACATAGCCTTTCACAAATCAACTTTTTCCACAAAATCAATCCAGAATCCTTATCATAAATCGGGTTTACATACAAAATCAAATCACACTTCATAGATCATACTTAAGGTCAACATAATTATTTTAGAAAAAGATTTCACGGTCCAAAATATATCATTTTTCCCAACTCTGTTTATCAAACAAAATACATATATTTCACCAAATATTTCTCACGCCATTTCGAAATTCATTTCATAACCGATAACATTTTGAAATGTCTTTCATTTAACATTTCCTAAATCATTTTAGAACTCATTCCATAGATCAAGTCGCAATGTAAATAAATTTTCACAACACCTTCCATAACATGTTTCTCAAATAATCAAAGAGCAATAAATGCCCAATCCAGATTTTGATGCAATAAAAATGTTATTTTATAACTCATAATATATCATTTTCAAACATGAGGTCACATACTTGAAGAAATGAAGAAATGATAGCACCACTTACCTCAGAATGCCTACAATCAAATAACAAAGATTACTTGAACCATCGAACTCACAATCCTATCAAATAAGCGAGAAATGATATTAAAATAAAATAAAATGCTACCTTAACTTCAACTTGACTAAACTAAGCTTAAGCACTAACTAAACAACTCAAACATGCCCACAAATCACTTGTCCAAAATGATTAAGCCACCGGTTGTGTGTTGTTTACACGAGGTCAATTTTAAAATTTTGTTTCGAGCAAACGGTAAGTCCAAATTAATTTCTAAACTATCATTTATGTGTGTGTGTGTATGCGCGCGTGCTTTATATATACCTTGAATTTGTGACATAATTTTGAATATCAATTTGATTAGACAAACGAAGGGCACAATCACTTACCAAGTATTATAATACGTAATTAAATTGACTTGGCAAGGCATCCATGGCAAGTACTTGCAGAACCCTCTCTTTTCCCTTTTTTCTTTCTTCCCTTTTCTTTACCCCTTTCCTTTCTTTCCTCTGTCTTATCTGTCTTACCCGAGGTCCCCCTTCTCTCTTTGTTGACCAAGTTAATTTTCATTTTTCTTAAATGGGGCTCGCGAGAGTTGACCAAGTCAAAAAAAGCAACTCTTACAAACAAACATGGAGTGACGGTTGGAATGCAGACCAATTCAAAGGGCTAAAATGATTAAAAAGCATAGAAAGAGGTGAGCACCGTCATTTTTGGCTTAAACCTCAACCCTTGGAATACATGATAGGTAGTAATAGTGAGCAGAAGCTGTTAGCAGGCATGGAGAAGTTATTGGCGATGTTAGTCTAGCTTAATTACCGGACATGCTAAATGGTGGTGTCGCGACCTAACCTCGGGTGCACCACCTAATGTTTGGTTAATGGATTACTAAGCATAAATTTAGCTCAGGCTCTTTTAAGCTCATACTAATTCGCAACTTAGGTTCAAGTTCTTAACATGCTAATGATTTTTCAATTATGAGTCACCACTAATCTATTTTCGATGGGTCGAATAGTAACCCAAGTAAAGTAATGGAAGATTTACATTACTTGAATGGACCTAGACTTAAAACCAGGGAAGATAGAGTCAATTTCTTATAGGTATGCCTTCCCACAGTGGGCGAACCTCTCTCGTTCAAGCCCTTTAGGGACAGCCTTTTAGCAGAAAACCACTCTGCCCTTTAGTTTAGAGCTTAGAGACACTCAGATAGAACCAGAATGGTAACATTTCTAACTTTCCAAGCTACATTTCTCAGAGGATCCTGCTAGGCTGAAGAAGAAGAGAAGTTTAGAAAGCCGTAAAGAGTTTTACACAAAACACTCACTTTACTTCAAGGGATTCTGCTCAACACATTACATCCTCCTTGCCTTTTATAGGCAATAAGAGGTCACACACAAATAAAGACCATGCTCACGGGTCTTGAAACAAATAGAGGCGCCAGAAACTTCTGGTAGAGAATTATTCGCATGATATGAATAGTGACAATGAACAGTGACTTCCCTAGCCTACTACTACAGTAAAAGTGAACAGTAACTCGCTACTGTGATTTGCTATAGTGACTTGTACAGTTAGCAGTCTTGTCCGTCGCGAGCATTATAATCATAGTCTGAGTCGTCTAAACTATGCATTGCCAAAAGATTTTCTTCATATTTTTACTCAAGTCCTGCAAGTAAATCTGGTGAGAGAATTTGGTTTGATGAGGATGCTTCCTCTTGATTCTTGGAGGAGCCTGTAGTGTCGGCAGGAATGTTTGGCTGAGACCAATTGGATGGCTGAACATAGTAGGATGTGTCCATGCCTGAGGATAAGGACAAATGTCCTTGATCATAAGGGTCTTGGGAAAGAGGACCTCCCCATTTGGCATAGGGGTCTTAAGAGAACTGTGCAATGTCATCTGTGTCTGTCATTTCATACTCTCGTGATGATGCAGCTTGTCTAAATTTCTCAAGTGCTTCCTTAGCTTCTGGTGCTAGGCTATAATGATCTCATGCAATGGGTACATTATAGTTCCATGTATCTTCAGGAATGGTTTTATTTTCTTGGCATAAGACTCTTTGGAGTTCTCGATACTGGTGCTCACAGCAACCAACAAGTCCTAGATAAGATTTTGAATCCGAGCTTCTGCACTATGTGGCTGAGGTTTATAGGATGTGGTACCTATAATTTGAGGAGCATTGGTAATGCTACCATTATTTGTGATAAAAGCCCATGATCATAAAAAAATAAACAAAATATTATGAATCTCAGGGTTTGATTGTGTGGTTCTCAATTCTTTTTGCAAGAGGTATTTCCAGTAAGTGGGGGGATAAAACCAATTAAGGAAATCTAAGAGATTTCTATCACTCTCTTTTTCAATGTTTCCTCTGCCAAGTCCAAATATCCTGGTGAGGTTGGCAATGAATCTCCTGGTTAGAATTTCAATAGCTATTAAGTACTTATTGGTTAAGTACCATAATAACCATCGAAGCTGGTTAGGGAAATCATCTTCCTTTCAGATAAAATGATGTATGAATGGATAGTCTGAATTTAATTCAAAATGATCAAGAATCAAACCTCCATTGAGTATGAACAAATTTGTGTGGCATTGTCACATGAGATTATTCAGATTTTCAGTAAGGTTATCATTTTGGATGTGCTCAATGATCTCTTGGGGTATCGCCACCTTAGCCAATATTTTATCTTCTCAATCTTGCACTTTTCATTGTGATAAAGATTATGAAAAGTATGCCTCATGATGTACATGTTGATTTCTACTGGTGCTTTTGGTCTTGACAAAAAGTCAACAAACACATTCTTCTTTCCAACAATATGCTTGGTTTCAAAAGAGTATTTTGAAAACCATTCAGCCCATCGAAGCATTTGAGAATTTGGAACTTGCTTCTATTTGAACTTGGTCATCTGAGGGAAAGATGCCATATCCAATTCTACCAAGAAGTGATGGCCAATGAGATGGAATTCGAACTTTTTTATCCCATTTTTCACCACCAAGATTTCTTTGAAAGTAAAATGATAATGCATTTCTGCTTGGGAAAATTTTCCATTTTTATAGGCACACGGATGTCTCTTACCGTCAATTTCTTCAAATAGAATGGCTGCCTAGTATTCATCACTGGCATCAGTCTGAAGAATTCTCTTCCCTGTTGATGGGATTTGTAACGGAGGAAGAGTATGCATAATCTCATTAAGTTCAGCAACTGTTTTACTCTGAGATTTTCCCCAGGGTGGGGGATTCTTCTTCAACATTGATTGTAGTGGAATCAGCAATTTTGCAAGATTTGGAACAAAATCTTTGAGATAATTGATTATCTCAAGAAATTGCTTAACTTGCTTTGTCGTAAAGTTTTCTTCAGAAAATTTCAACACTTCTTGCACAATATGTGGCCTTGGTTAGTATGTTCCTATGTTAAGGTGCATACCAAGAAATTCGATTTTTGTCTGGGCAATGTTCATCTTTTTTTGAGAAAGCATGATCCCATGCCTTTTAACAATTTCTGTGAACTATTCAAGAAGTTGGCAATGCCACTGCTCATCAGGGCTGTAGAGCATAATATCATCAATGTATACTACTGCACTTGACAGGATTGGTTAGAAAATTCGACACGTGGCCTCTCGAACTAGGGATGGTGCTAAGACCAAAAGGAAAAACTTTCCATTGAAAATGTTAGTTCGGAATACAAAACCATGTCTTGGGCCTATCTTCGGGATGGATACCCAATTGCCAAAATCCGACTTTAAGATCGAATTTGGAATAGATGTGGGCCTTGGTTAGTCCAATAAAGAGGGAAATTCTGGAGGGTAAAGGGAATTTGTCATCTTGGAGAAAAAGATTAAGAGGCTGATAATTAATTACTTGTCTCATATTTCCTCTGTTCTGCTCGGCACGCTTGTTGACATAGAAGGCTTCACAAGCCCATTAAGAATTGGAGATTTCAATAAGACCTTGCTGCAATAATTTCGAGCATTCCCTTTGGTCTAAAACCAGGTGTTCTGGCTTCATTCTCATGTGACTCGCCTTAGTTGGGTTGATATCTTCATTCTTTTTTAAAGGAATGCGAACAAAGAAATCTAGATTTTCCTATAAAGGATGAGAACATTTTTAAACAAACTCATAATGAGATTCTGAACAGGATTCCAATAACTTTTGCATGATCGGATCTAACAGACTCATTTGAATGGAAAAGAGTCTTTGAATATTGACAAATTCAGAGAATTAGTCCTTATATTTAAGACCTTTTCCAGGAATGATTCAAAGTTGAGAAATCTAAGTTATGATGTCCTAACCAATAATCAAATCTTTGTTGGGGAGACTGGATCTGAAGATTTTTGTGGTTATGGAACATTGGGGAAAAAACTGAACAATTACTAGGGTAGTTCTTACATTTGTAGAAAAATTATCTCTCGAGGCAAAGTTGAAATATCAAACACAAGAGGTCCAATATTCTTTGGGACAAACTTTAGTATCTAAGATTGAACAACTTGCTCCAGTGTCTATGAGGGCAATAACAGTGATAGGTTTGGCAAACTTTGAGGTGAATATTTTCACAAGGAAATGGGAACAATGAATTTGACTTGAAAATATGTTAGTGCTTTGTTCTGAAGATGTGAAAGATATGTGAAAAATATCTTCTGAATCTGAATCTGAATCAGTTTCACTGGGAGTTTAGTAACAAAGGATGACATAAAGAGTTTGTTTATATGGTTCTTCATGCGCAGAAAATAAAAATTCAATATCATCATTTTCAAGAGAAATACCAATTTCATTTTCTATATGATGTATCAAGTGGTTCTAACATTTCCTTGCTTGGGGACAATTTTTGGCAAAATGTCATTTCTGATTGCAGATGAAGCATCGATTTGATTTCTTGTGGCCAGAACGATCTTTCCTTTTGCATAGGTATCGCCACTTCTTCTTTCTTCAGAAGTGCTTAGAGTTATGCCTGGATTTCTTTATCCAGAGCTTCTTGAAGTGCTTCTTTTTTCTGGAAAATTTTCCACAAGAACCATCACAATCTCGCTTGGAGCATTTAATCTTTAGCTTCTGGCGAAAGTAGGCTATGTCAAGTTCTCTCTTATCTTTAATATAAGTCTAAATCATTGGCATTTAATACACAATTCTTCAAGACACAAATGGATTTCTTGTTGGATTTCTCCCAACGGAATATCGTGGATCCTCTTTTGTTTGCCGAGAAAAGTTCTCTCAACCTATTGAGAAAATTCTTTGGGAATAGAAGTCAGGAAAACATGTTTCAGATTGGGATCAGCTCCAATACCATAAAAGAGCTTAAACATTTCTCGATAATGCTTATCGAGATGTTTTTTCTAGAGAGAGCAGTTTCTTCTTTCAAAAAATTTTCTCCTTTTAAGCTCTTGGAGTTCAAAAGGTTTTCCCACAAAGAAATGACATAGAAGGGTAATGGCATGACCAAAGTCGGGTGAGAGTAAAAATTGAAGCTGGTCTTGTTCTATCACAGATTGCCACTAGTGTTTGAGGTTACTTGTAAATCTTGTGACAAAACTAAAAAGGACATCATACTTATCATGGTTGGTAAGTGCTTGAGCATTTAACCAAGTATGAAATTCATCAAGTATTTCTAGCCATTTGTGATAGGGAATATCATCAACAGCAAAAAAATGTTTTGATGCAGTAGATACATGGTGGGGGGGATTGTTTGGCTAAACAACCTCTGGTTCAGAGGGGTTTGATTCCATATCTTGGTCTGGAGGATTGGCCATGAATATTGATGAAGTTACTAGTATAATAGGAAAGGAATCAATGGTTGGGATTGAGAAGGATGAAGAGGACGAGAGGGATACCAAATCTGATTCAGTATCAAAGATGTTTGGAAAAGCTAGTTCTACTAGAAATAGAATCGGATATGTCGAAATGACAGAATCAGGCTATTGAGTAACAGGATCAAGCTGTGGTTCCTGATTGCCCAAATCTCTTAAGAAAGATTCTAATGGATTCGACAACATCATTTGGTTTGGCTTTTCCTTTATAACAAGCGAGGATTCTTCAGACATCTTCTCATTTCCCTTTTCTTTCCTTCTTCAATCCTGTTCTTTGAGCCGATTTCGCATCTCAACAACATCTGTCTTATCTTGTCTAATAGGAACATTTGTGAGAGCAACAAAGATAGATGGCTGAGGTGGTGGAGGAGTCAAATGCTCTGTCCGCAAAGTAATGGAGAATGGATTGAATCTTCCTTCTTCAAGGAGTTGGATTTGCCTTTTAAGCTTCTCTATTTTCGCTTTAAGACTTTCGAAATGATGATACCCTAAATGTTGTCCGAATTCCAAGGCATGAAGCCTCTTTTAAAAATGTGAAAGCATTTTCTTCGTGGTTTCATCATACCTTTGAAGATCTTATTGCACATTAACAATCTTGCAATCAATTGCTTTGAACGCATTGTTATGTGCCAAAAGAGTCTCCGATTGCCAATTTAGGACGGCTTCAGTAACAGGAGTCATTTTTTGTCTTCCATGTTCATCCACATCAATGGGAGCAAGTATCTTAGGAGTATGCTGATATCTACCTTGTAGATCAATAAATTATTCTGGAGCAGGGAACAAGAGTTTGGAATTTTCTCGAACAAGAGGAGGAAAATCTGTTTCATGGAACATGGCGATGGAAGAACTCGATGGTGTTTCCGTTAGAGCCTCAAGTGGGTAGGAATACTTCTTCGCCCACTTTAGGATTGGCTTATAAAATGGGGAAAGAGCTGGTTTTTTCTAAGGAGGAGAGTGGAGGAGGTGATGGTGGTAGATTTGGTGATACCGGGGGGGAGAGTAATGAACTCTAGTGGTGGACTTGGTGCATAAGACACCATAAACTGGAATTTGTCACTCTCACCAAAAGTATCAACTAAGGGATCTCCCTTCAAGTACCTTTGGTACATAGGGTCCTTTGACTTCTTGTGCTTCCGTCGAGGTGGAGGTTTTGCATATGGGTCAACCTCGTTGGGAGAATTTGTGCAATAGGAACATTGACAAAAAGGATCCCAAAAACAATAACCATACTAGTCTTTGTAGTAATGGACGGGATGTCCTTCACTTTTGAAGTATTTAACAAGCTTTTTTTAATCTAGCTCGAAAATTGACTTAGAAACACATTGTTCAATCATAAAAAGGGCCTGGAAGATAGTATGACTTTCTTCCTTTTCCTTGCCAAATTTGATGGAAACAGTTCCATCTTTCTTTTTGACGAACTTAGAGTCTAATGACTAGAAATGCTTGTTATTCTGATGCAACTTTTCATAGTTGGTAATCCAAGTCTCTGGAATGAGCTTGGCCAATTTTTCTTTAGGGATTTGTCTGGGAACATGAATGCATGATGCTTGATCATTTTGCATAGAAATGAATAGAGCATCTTCATTTCCATTGTGGAAATTCAAGTTAAGAGCATGATTCTGCCCTCGATAAACCATCTGGTAGTGCAGTGTTGCTACTACAAAATTAGCAGTTTAAGGAGCTCCAGTGAGCTGAACTTGGACTTTAAGAAATGAAAGTAGTTAGGGGTCTGAAAGAGCTATATTGAAGTTTGGATACAAAGTCACAAAAACTGTTCCAGCATTCAAAGTGGTTTAGACAATACCAATGCAAGCATGCTGGTATTCTAGAAACCTAGTATCCAACAACGCAATTCTTGCCACAACTGGCAAACCTTTGCGACCATGAAAAGTAAAAGCAAGACGAACAGCTTCGTAATTGACATGAAAGTATCCTTGATGAATCCACTGTCTAGGAAACTCTGGAGGAATTTGGAGAGTAACAAAGTATTCCTTCTCAGTGGCGGGAATAGGATGTTGATCGAACTTGGAGGATCGGACATACTCCTTTAGTTCCTTCGGAGTTTGGCGAATGAGTTGATGAATGGAGTGTATGGGAGAAAATGACGATGTGGGTTTAGCAAAAGCGGAATAAGGGTTCATGAGGGGAAGTTGGGTTTCAGAGATCTTGGTTTCATCGCTAAGAGAGACTTCATAGAGATAGTCTATCTTAGAAGCATTGGAAACACGAAAATCTAAAGGGGTTGAAGAAGATGGAGATACAGCAAGAGAAACAGGTGCTTCTAGTATTTCTGAATTTGTCATATTGTGAAGAGATCTTCTCAGCACTGGATTCACATACTAAGCGCATGGAACGGATATTATTATAAACGAAACCATGGCTTTGATACCATTGAATGGACCTAGATTTAAAAGTAGGGAAGACAGAGCCAATTTCCTGCAAGTATGCCTTCACATAGTGGGCGAACCTCTCTCATTCAAGCCCTTCAGGGACAGCCTTTTAACAGAAAACCACTCTACCCTTTAGTTTAGAGCCTAGAGACACTCAAATAAAACCAGGATGGTAATATTTCTAACTATCCGAGCTACATTTCACAGAGGATCCTACCAGGTTGGAGAAGAAGAGAAGTTTAGAAAGCCATAGAGAGTTTTACACAAAACACTCGCTTTACTTCAAGGACTTGATTACGCTAGATTTTTCTAACGCCCTTTCGGTACCTTTCTCTTTTATTTTGAAAAAAAATGTTTTGCAAGCAACTTGAATTAATTTTAATTTACTCTCCCTAAAATGTGAAGTGATCATATGGGTGCGCAAACCACCAATTTAACACCCAAAAAAAAGTAAAAAATCAACTATGGGACTTACCTCATAGCAACGAAAGCATTTGCAATGTTATATCAGAATTCACATCAACAGTCCTTGATATGACTTCTAATAAACACGCAATCATTCAATCTCTTTCAAGATTTTCTTTCATTTAAATGAAGCCTAGAAATTACATGCAATGCAATGCAATGATGTACAAAATCTTTTAACTAAAATGACATGCAACCTGCAACCTAACATGCGAACTATATGTCACGCGACATTTATTAAATGACCTAATCTAGTTATAGAAAAGATTAATGCAACTATTCTAACATTTACACATCTAGATGACGTGCATGACATGTGCATGATAATTTTTATGTTTTCTTTTATTTTTAATTAAATTTCGAAATTAAAATTACTCAATAATTACACATGCAATGGAAAAACTAACATCCTAAATTAATGTTTTTTGGGATTTTTATTTCAAAAATTCGAAATAAATAAATTTCCAATTCTAAACATGCAAAATGACCCTAAAACAAGTACTATTCTAACATGAATCTAATCTAACTCAAATATTTTTTTTGGGTTTTCTTTTACGGAAATAAAATTGATTCAAATAACACGACAACAAATCAGACAAGATATGATTAATATCCGTCTACACGCATGAAATCGGATTGGTCAATTTTTAACAAAATTGCGAATTGTATCTCGAGTGTGAGATCGGATTAGCAATTTTTCCGTACGATTGCGAGTCGTATTTCGAGCGTGAAATTGAACTATCAATCGTATGCACGTCATGAAATTAAGCGTGAAATCGAACTATCAATCGTATGCACATCATGAAATTAGGAAGATTTCCTAATTTATAAGACTACTTGAGATTATGAATATAATAGCATATCGGAAATTTCAGTTATATGCATCAACAAATATTTCAAATAAGAAATGAAATTTTCGAAAATCAAAATAGATAAGATTTTCACATAATTTCGAATATTGGCTCCCGAATTCCGATCCTTGAACAGCTACTCACAACACAATGTGGTCGTGCTGGGCGAGGCTCGCAGTGGTGCTTACGATCAACGAATCTACAAAGCAGAAATTTCACAGGATGACTTGGTTCGGGGACGAGCTTGACAAGACAGCAGCTCGTCTCGGCGTGGGGCCAAAGAATGACTTGGAGCAGCTCACGTCGGGGTTTTGCGGCTCAGCACGGCAGGGCAACACGAGTCACGGACGGAACGACGAGGGACTCGAGAGTGGCGTGAGAGATCGCCTGGATCTGCTGGACTATCTCTGGAAGCTCGATTACGTCAATTGATCAGGATTTGACTTGGCAATCCTGGAACACGATGGACTGAGGTAATGGGAGGTGCGACGTGGAGCAAGACAGGACAAAATCAGCCGCTGTTGGTGGCGCTCTGGCTGTCTTGGAACCAAGACTGATGATGGAATGTCAAACAAAGACTAAAAAGCAACGTGGAAGCAAGGTCCAGCAGCTACAATTTGGGAGACATGGGCGTGCTTCTTTACGTTCCCCTTGGCACCATCTCTATTGCCACGCCGTAGGTTTGTCTCGATTGAAGCCCTTTACGATTCCTCTCTATTCTCTCTCGTGTGTCTATCAATGGCCGTGTATTCTATTAACGTGGCCTCCCCTTTTTTCTTGACCAAGCGGTATTTTATAGGTGAATAGTATGATCTCATCTGGGAAAGAAAATTTCCGCCCGAAATCTCTAATGACCATGCCATCTCTCTCATTTTGAGGCAAAAAAAAAAAAAAAATATGCCGTTCAGTATATCCTCCAAGTGCAATATTCTTTTTTATTATTTTGATATTTCCTCCGAAATCTTTTAATATGTTGCGAAATATATCACTCAATGTATATATCGCATAAATATATGAAATATTTTACAAATCTTTTCTAGAAATATCAAATCGTCATTTCTCATAAGTCATTTGTTGGTCATTAGAGAACAACGGGCTTGGGCCAATTCCCTCTCACCGCGGGCTTAATCCAACTTGTTAAATTTAAGCTCAGAACCATCAAGTCGAACCCATCCGTTGCCAATCCAATGCAAATAAAAAAAAATGCTCCTAAAACTATATGTTATGCAATTTCATTTAATATTTTTGTTTAGGGGTTAAAAATTAATCCCTAATTTTTTAATGCAGTAAACAATTAATCGGGTTGTCAAAATTTCAGTGTCAACAGTTGGAAAGAATCATTGGAACATGAGAGACACTTTCAGAACATGGGAAACAACTAGAACGTGAAAAGGTGGGATCCTAGAGGTTATGGACTACAAAAGAACCTGTCGGAAGAGAAGAAAGGCACCCACACGCCGGGAAAATGCAGATATAAAGATTCAACATGTAATCTGCGTCTCCTAGCCACTCATATACTGAATTCCAGCATTTCTAAGTTTGATCTTGTGCCTCTTGTTGTCAAACTTGTCAAACCAACTTCAGTCTCGCTTTGCATTTAACCCCAACCGAGTTTTTCTTCTTTTGTCGATTGTAACCATCTCATTATCAACACAAGGACTATCGTGTAATTCAGAAATTGTCGATCAAAACTGTTATTCAAATGACACGATATTGTTGAGTCTTTGGCAGTTGAAACCTTTTTTGAGAAGAAACAAACATAAGTATTCATTTGTAGATTTGCTTATAATGTTATTCATTGTTTTTTCTAGACTTTCAAGATATTCCGTTTAATGGGATGGACGTACCCAAACCATAGTTTCACTAAAAATAAAATAGGTATATGTCAGAGTGGAAAGAATTCCATTCATGTTTTATAAATCAAAACTAACCGTTGGGTGATAGGACGGCCGATTAAAACATCAAATTAACTCAAATACAACCTTTTATAGTTTGGATCTTTCGGAGTTGAAGGGTCTCAATTTGCTATTGTCCACAAGGTTGAACAATCTTCGAAGTTTCTCCCCTTCCCTTTACAACTCAAGCTCTAATAGATAATTCGACACCAAACGTGAAAATCATTTGCTTTTTTTCAAAGGTCGTGATTTTGTTAGACGTTTATTATTAAAGAAAGACCAGTGATGTCAAGTTGGTCATATATAACAAGCCAAGCACCCACTTTAACGTGAGAGAGAGAGAGAGAGAGAGAGAGAGAGAGCGCAATAATCTCTCCCTTTTGCGACGCTTCGTCGCAAGGTATCAAGCCAGCAACAATGCTTCTCTTCTCCTTGCTCTTCCTCGCCGCCGCCGCCGCCACCAACTCCCTCTTTGTCCATCCAGAACCACTCACTGCGAGCCCAAGTCCAAGTCCACGCCCCAAAAGCATCTTCCTCCTGGCCGGGCAGAGCAACATGGCGGGCCGGGGCGGCATGGTCAACGACACATCCACCGGCTGGATCGACAAGTGGGACGGCGTCGTCCCTCCCAAGTGCAGCCGCAACCCGTCGATACTCCGGCTCGCGGCAAACCTCACGTGGGTCGAGGCCCGGGAGCCGCTCCACGCGGACATCGACGTGAACAAGACGAACGGGATCGGCCCGGGTATGGCATTCGCCAACACCGTCCTGGGCCGGGATCGGAGTCTGGGCTTGGTGGGTTTGGTGCCGTGCGCAAACGGCGGGACGAGGATAAGCGAGTGGGAAAGAGGGACGTTTTTGTACGACCAATTGATGAGGCGGGCGCGAGCCGGGACGAATGACGGGGGGACAATCAAAGCGCTCTTGTGGTACCAAGGAGAGAGCGACACGGTGGAGGAAAGCGACGCCGTGCAGTACAAAGGGAGGCTGGAGAAGTTCTTTACGGATGTGAGGACTGACCTGCAGTCGCCCGAGCTCCCAATTTTCCAGGTGATTGAATTTCTCCTTTACGCTTCATTTCGGAATCAATTGCATCTTTCACTTTAGATTGTTCGAACAAATTATGATAAATTTCTAAATGAAAGTCGTTATTTAAATTAAGCAAACGGCGATCATCTCGATGTGGTACTTTCTTAGTCTATTTTTATTCAAAACCAGACAAGTAATAGTTACATATAGTAATGGCTCGCAAAAGGTTCCGTGGGAATCCATGTGATGTGTTTCTTTTCTGCAGCTTTTTAAATAAAAAATAGAAAATAACAGGAAACGACGCATCAACGGTAGAAACCTAGTATTATCTCCGGGGTTGGGGCATTCACCTCACGTCCACGAGCGGCTTTTCCTCTAAAAAAAGTTCAAAATAATCAAAACTCGACCACCCACCTCATTAGATTAATGAACCGGCCATCAAGAAATAATGATATTCACACTAACCTCTTGAAAAAATGTACATTTTGGTTCCATTTCTTTTTTTAATTCGCTTAAATGAATTACAATTTATTGCTTAATTGCATGCTTGCTCTGTTAATGGGGGCAGGTAGCTATCGCATCAGGACAGGGACCTTTCACCGACACGGTCAGAAAGGTCCAGCTCGGGCTTGACCTTCCGAACGTGCGAACCGTCGACGCCAAGGGGCTGCCTCTCGGACCCGACCGGCTCCATCTAACCACCCCGGCCCAGGTCCGGCTTGGCCAGATGCTGGCTGACGCTTTCCTTCAGTCCATGGCTCGCTCCGCGTCGCTCGTGAGTGAAGCTTCCACGAGTGGTCCAAATTTGGTAATTCACGTTTTGGCGTTCTTCATGTGGAAACTTATTAGAGCAGTTTTGATGAGCAGCGGCGATTAACGATTTTCTGGATTGGAAGGTGATTAACGATTGATTGTTTTGGCCTTGACCAAAAATTGCGAAAGAGCGTAGAGAAACTTGAGATGCAACTGTTGTAGATTAAAAATTTGATGGGGATATACATGAAGAATGAGAAATTTGCTATTTTAGTCCTAAATTTATCATACAAATTTTAATTTAATTCTAAGTCCTTCTATTGCTCTTATGTTGTCTTGAGACTTTGCATGAAATTATAATTTAGTGTTTCCAGCCAATCTTCTCTGAAAATACTAACACAGTGGTCTAATCATCTCCGGCCATCCTTGCATGTCGACAAATAATATCAAGTCAGCTTTTTTGATGAGTCAATAAACAGAGATTTCTTAAATTATATGATGATTGAGAGTAATGCTAGCTATATCTATGGTGTCACTAAATGTCCGTAGAACGAGACATCATCATTTTTTTTATAAGCAATAAATTAGGAAATCACCATTGAGATTGTCATATTCGTTTGGGGACTAGTATGTTGCACCTAGCGCAGACACTCGAATTACCAAAGAAGGATGAGGTATATGCATTATACAAAAGAATAGTGACTGGGGATACCAAGAACGGCATTAGTTTGTAGTTACTTGTCCGGGTTGATAGCCGTGGTGGCAGTTGTTCTGGAGGTGATGGCCATCTTTCTTGAAGTGCCAATTACTGCGGGATGGCAAACCAAAAAAGAGAGAAAGTACGCTTAGGGTGTTATGTTATTTTTCTTAAGGAAAATGATATAAATGATCATAAATTATCCATGAATTTTGACACAGTGTGCAATATGGTCTCTGAACTTTTAATTGTTTAATATGATCCCTAAACTTTGGCTCCATGTGTAATGTTGTCCTTGAAATTTTATATTATTCAATGTGGTCCCTAAACTTTTGGCACATATTCAAATTAATTCTTGGACTACATCAAAATGATCAATGTTGTTCTTGTACTTAAATTAATTAAAGGATAACATTGGATATTTTCATATAGCCTAAGGACTAGTTTAAACATTCACAATTCTAGCCACAAAAAAAAAAATTAAACATTTACCAAAAATATAAGAACCGCATTGAAGATCAACATTGTACGTTAGGTTAAAATTCATGAATCATATTGAAGAAATCAAAAGCTCAAATATCACATTGCATATTAAACTGAAATTTAAGAACCATTTGTATTATTATCTCTTTTTCTTACAGTCACATGATTAAATGAAGAAACGAGTCAAAAGAGATGTGTTATGAAGAAGAAATAAGTGATTTAGTACTCTCAATGCCGGCTCAAAAGATCGATCATGTAGTGAAGTCAAAGAAAATGAAAGAAGAATAAGATTCAAATGCAAAAACAAAAAACAAAAACAAAAAAAAAAGATTATTTTGATTCAATTGATGTTGGCGGCGAGTTTCGATTCAAGCAAATACCTCTTTATAACCGTGTTGACTAACCATGGTACACTTCATAAGTAAGGAATAAGTGCACTAGAATTCCTAAAATTTCCCACAAATGTGTAATTGAGTTATAAAATTTTAAAAATAGCAATCAAGTCCTAAAACTTGTCAAGTTAATTCAATCAAGTATTTATGTTAACTCTATCCAACTAGGTTACAAAACCTGCCAATGGGTCTTATTTTATTACTTTCTTAAGACATGAGGTGACAATGTGTCATCCACCAAGTGTCATTTTATGTTAGAAAAATATTAGAAATTTTAAAAACATATATATAAAATAAATTCGATTAAAAAATGAAAGAGAAAAAAATTCTATAAAAAAAAAACCCCACAAAAATTGAGACCTTACCAGTGGCGATCACCGCCGTCCATCATCAAAAAGAGTCGGCAGAGCTCACCTAGGCCTTGTAATGGCCAGCAACCCTCGATGGTCTCCAGCAAGACCTCGACGGCCCATAACTAGGGGAGGGCACAACCCTTGCCCTATATCTAAACGGGGGTTTGGCCCTCCACTAGATCTAGGCAGCCAGGCCCTCGTTAGGGGCCACTGAGGCCTCATCCAAGGCCAACGAGGGTTTGTTCTCTTTTTTGTGTGCTTGATTTTTAAATAAATTATCCTTTTTTGATTTATTTAATCTAATTGAAGTAATTTGAAAAATGAAATAATAAAAAAGAATACCCTGTAGGAGAGAGTGTAATAAATAAAAAGCCACATCAATATTTTTTTGTTAGTCCAGTTGAACAAAGTTAACAAAATGATTTAATCGAACCGACTTAATAAATTTTAAAATTTGATTGTACATTCTAAAATGTTTAGGACTCAATTGTACTTTTATGACAGGTTTTATAACTTCTGGTGCACTTATCCCCAAAAATAAAAATTTCATAACTATCTTTTCAATATCAAAAATAATAATAATAATAATAATTCCACTTGCATTGTCCATACAATTGAATGTCATGGGCAAGTGTTGACCCTTATATTAGATAGGATATTACCTTTATAATGATAATAATTTACTGAATATGTCAATTAAGTTGAGAATGGTATGAATTCGACTCATAATGAGAACTGGCATGTGCTCCTTGACTCTTGGGATATGGTGATCATGACCAGAAACTTGTGATAAGCATTTGACAAATATGGAGCAACGGTGGGAATGCATGCCAATACGAAAGACTATAATGATTAAAGCCACATTAAAAGGTGAGCACGGTTACTTTTAGTTTAAATCTCAACCCTCAAAATATAGGATTGGCAAAGATCATGCCAAAAGCGCGGCAGAAGATGTTAGCAGACGTGGTGAAGTTACCGGCGATGCCTGTAATACTTGGATTTTTGACCGGTAAATGGTGGTGGGACCCATCTAAAAAATGAAAAGACGAAAAAAGGTTTTTTATTTTTTTTGCAGCAAAAGACGAAAAAAGGTTGAAAAGGCAACAAAAATAGATGAAGTGGACGGTTAACTTAAGAGAGAGAGACCAAGAGCCCGTGGGGAGGGGAAAAGAAGAGAGGGGAAGAAAGAAGGGAAGAAAGAAGGGAAGAATTAGAAATACAAGGAAAAGAGAAAGTGCTTTGCGCAAACACACCTCGAGAACCTCGCGAAACCTATTCAACTCCGATTCGCAACATCTGGTGAGTGATCGCATCCTCCGTTCATCTAATTAGAGTAGAGTTGGGAAATAGGGCAAAATTGAGTTGTAAAGTCTAATATTTGAGTTGTAGAGTTTTGAGATTTCATGGAAATGGTGATTTATGGTGTCATGGAACTAGGGTTTGTTGACAGATGTTTTTTAGCAACGGTTGTGTAGGAATGAGATTTTAGGATTTCACATTCGAGTTTAAGGTTGCATTTAGGTTCAATAATTAGTTAAGGTGAGCAATTTATTATTGTGTAGGAGTCGTTTTATTAGCGTTTAAGTGTAAGTTAGCCGATTTGTAATTGCCGTAGTATTTTATTTGGTTTTAATATCAATTCTTATTTAATTGTTAGGATTACAAGATCCTTAGCTCGTTCAGTTATACATTGTTTGGTTTAGGCATTCTCAAGTGAGTGTTACTATCTCTTCTTTGAATATGTAAATTTATGTCTTGAAAATTATAGAGATTTGATATATTATAAGTTATTAAAAGCATGTTTTTGTTGCATAAAATAAAGATCGGACATTTACTACGATTTGATATTTGTGAATGGTTTGTCAAATATTTTTGGAAAGATGTGCAAACGGTTATATATATATTGATTTGTGAACCAGATTCATAAAATGGTTTAGGTAATGCATAGTAATATATGAAATGGTTTCTGAATTTGGCTTTGTAGATTGTTAATTAGTGTTGATGCTCAATATCACTATGAGCCTAATGAGGGACTTATAGGGCCAGCCGCTAACAACATAGTGGAGACCTTACCAAGAAGAGGAGCTTGGTCGCTTAGCACGAAGCGTTATGCATAACCATGATTAGATATTTAAGTAAGAGTTTAGTCAATGGATGGACCATTGATATGTGAATGAGACTAGTCAATGGAATGGCTCATTGACGTTTGTTTTGATGAGATTGATCAATAGAGTGGACCATTGATATTTGTTATGACATTATTGATTAACGAATATTTTCAATACATATATGATTATGTTAAAGCAATATAACTCACTCTTATCTTGTACATATATTCTATACTAGATTTGAAACAAATGAGTTTTGATATTGTTTTGTAAAAGGTGCATAGTGAATATTCGATTCACTTAGAAAAGATTCATTACTCACTAGGTTAGGGTTGTTCATTCCATTCATCTTTCATGTTATTCTGATTATTAGAGCGAGAGCACTATCGATGGGAATTTCGGAGTTGGATTTGGATTTTGATGGTTGAAGGCTAAGTCTTTAGAGTGGAAAGGTGGCCATATCATTGCCCCCATCCCTGTAGGGTTTAAGGTGTGATATCTTGTGTTATCAGAGCTTAGATTGTAATCTTTTAGGCGTAGATTTATTGGGACATTAAGAGGTTTTGTTATAGTTTATAGCGCTTTAGTCTTTTGTTAGGTACTAGGATATATGTCTCTTTTGGGGTCGAGGCGCATGCCATGATGCTTAAGAGTATGGAAAACCTTGTGAATGCTATGAAGTCACCTAGTATGTCAAAAGGCAATTCAAATAGTGAACAACAGTTTAAGGTGAGATTGCCACTGAAAAATCTAGAGGCCAAAAAGGTGAAGGCTAAGGAGAAGGAGAAGCCCCCTAGCTGATTAAGTGAGAGAGGTCAAGGAGTGTAGAGACCAAGAGACACGAGGAGTTGTCAGCTTAGAGTGGAAGCAAAAGTGAAATGAAGAAAGGAGAGTTAGAACGGGAAGTGGCCGGTGAACTTGGATTGACTCCCAAAGTTGTGAATGAAGGGACCCAAAAAAAAAAAGTTGTTGAAATGGGAGCGTGAGAAAGAGGCAAAACGCGAATACCCTCATCTGTTTAAAGGTCAAGGTAAGTGAAAATTTCAACCGACAAAATTTCTTTTAAGGATGGCATAATGTAATACCTGGGATCTTTGACCAGGTCAAAAAGGTGGTGGGACCCACCTTAAAAAAAGAAAAAGAAAAGGTTGAAAAGGCAACAAAAATGTGGGAAGTGGACGCCGAATTTGCGAGAGAGAGAGAGAGAGAGACTAAGAGATGGTGGGGAAAGGAAAATAAGAGAAAGGGAAAGAAAGAAAGGATGAACAAGAAATTTTTTTTTTTTTTAAAGGAAAAGAGAGAGGGCTTTGAGCATACATGCCATGGGGTCCTTATCAAAGCAATTCAACTCTGATTCGCAACATCCGATAAGTAATCATGTCCTCCGTTCATCTATCATAGTAATTTTAAAAAATATGGCTTAAATTCGAAGTTTTATGAAAATTGAGTTGCGAAATCCGATTTTTGAGTTGTGGAGTTTCAGAATTTTCATGAAAATTGTGGTTTATGGCATCATGGAGCCATAGGGTCTGTTGATAATCATTTTCAAGCAGCAGATTTGTCAAAGCGAGATTTTAGGTTTTCATGTTGAGTTTCACGTTGCGTTTAAATTTGATAATCGCTTCAGACAAGCAATTTGTTGTCACGTAGGACTTGTTTTGTTAGCGTTTAAGCATAGATTAACCAATTCATAGTCATTGTAGTATTTTATTTGGTTTTAACATCGATTCTCATTTAATTGTTAGAATTACAAGATTCTTGACTTGTTTAGCCAAGCGTTGTTTGGTTTGGGTATTCTTGGGTGAGTGGTATTACCTTCTTTGAATTTGTAAAACCATGTCTTGAAAGTTATAGAGATTTGATATACTATATTTTATTAATGTTTTTGTTGCACAAAATCTAGATCGGGCATTTACTACGATTTGATATTTATAAACGGTTTGTCAAATGTTTTTGGAAAATTGTCGCTAAAAGTTATATGTATGTATATGTTGATTCGTGAACCAAGTTTATGAAATAATTTAGGAAATACATTTTGACATATAAAATTATTTTTGAATTTGGCTTTATGGATGGTAGAGAATGTTATTGTGGATCGGTATTGATGTTTAATATAGTTAAATTATAAATTCATATTCATTATATGAAATCACAAGAATCTTATCAATTATTAGACCTGTCAAAATAGGTCATAAACCTATTTTTCATCCTTATTTGATGGGTGGGTTGTTATAGGTGTTAGTTATATTCATTAAATGTGTAATGTACATTAATAATGTGATTAGATTGGCTTGAACTTACTAATGTATTTGTGAAAGTATGCACTTTTGAGACTTTTCCACAACTTGATATGTTGATAGATTGTCCAATTGGAAGAAATTTTGAGAAGAACAAATGCTCTACCATTGGTTGTTTTATTTATTTTTTTGAACAATAAATTATTTGGAAAATATTTCCTAAAAACAATGGCTTGTATCTTTTAAAATAAATAACCAATCAATGAAAAATATTTTCATTATCGACAATAATAAATATTTAAATATTTTTATGAACGATATAATGTTTTTCATTTATTCATTTTTGTTAGTAACATAAGCAATCATTTTTAGGAAAAAATACATTTTAAATTATTCATTTTTCCCAAAACAATTAAAACCTTAATTCTCATTGCCCTTCCTATCATTTATTTAGCTTATTATTCATGAACACTAATCTCCATCTTCATTAGAATGGCGATTTAACTCCTACAAATTTTCGTCAGAAACGTTCTACAGTCATCTCCATCTTAACTAGCATGCACTTCTGAGAACCGAAAATTGAAAAATCAAAGCCGAGAACTGACTGGGGTAGGTCTACAACCGGCCTGGGAAGTTCCCGACTTGACTCAAGAACCTGCCGTCCTTATCTCTTTATTCCATTAAAAAGCACGAAAATACATGGGACTTGATTTCCTTTGGCAATTAAGGTCAAGAAGTACTGGTGGCCAAGTTGAATATACTTTTGTCAGATGTAACAAGTAATGGCTAGGAAGTTCACATGAAATTTCGATTCTTACCAACTTCGGACCTTTAGTACTAAAATTCACGAATCACAATGAAGATTCCTTTGAGTTTAGTACTGGCCATGTCGGTAAATGCTATGTTTTCTTGGCGCATGAGAAGTTTCGTGCATCGAGCAGCGCAACCACCACAATTTTTAAAGCTATGTTGACCTTGACCGCTGACCAACCTTTTGTTAGCTCTTTTCATTTCAATATGAGAGAACCAATTTACAATTTTCCCAAATAATCGTCCATCGTAAATCAATTACATGCATCAAATTTAAAGATTATATAATTTAAAGATTATATAATGTAGTATAATCTTTGAACTCGAGCAATATCATCATTTTGCCTCCAAAAAACAAATTTTAGATGTCATGTGACACCATTAGAACAAAAAGATGTACAATAAATCTTCTAATTCTGATACGAAATAACGTCCTCTTGATGTCCTACATATGTGATATCCCTGCATGAGGTTTTCGCTTATATTTCTCCTTTCAAATGCAGAATTTACCTTTTGAGTGAGAAAATCGTTATCATTTTTCCTAATTTGCCCGTGCCATCCTCATGCAATGGCAAATCATATGTGAAGAATCACAATTGCCCAGTTTAGGTTTTTTTTTTTTTCACCTTATAAATCTTCATAAACTACTCATATACAGGGAAAATTGAGGTTGGGATACCTGGAGTGCCATAACTTGGCACGGAGGGACACTTAAATGCCATAACTTTAAAATGGTACACTTAAGTGCCAATATCGGAGTAAAATGGGACACTTAAGTGCCACTCTAGCAAAAATCCGGCCAAATGGCTGACGTGGCAATTTTCCGGCGAGAGGTCGCGGGCCCTCGCCGCCTCCCCGCCGCCGCCGGGAAGGGCCGGCGACGGAGTGGGGAGGGTCGGCCGGGGTCGCCGGGCCACGGCCGGGGGCCGGCGACGAGGGCCCGCGAGCCCTCGCCCGATGCAGGGGCGAGGGTCGGCCCTCGCCGTCGGTCAACCGGGGCCGGCAACCTCGGCCGACCCTCCCCCTCCGTCGCCGGCCCTTCCCGGCGACGGCGGGAGGCGGCGGCGGCAAGGGAGCCGCTCCATTCGACCTCCCCCCGTCCCTTCTTTTTTTTTTAAAGAAAATTTAAAATTTTTTAATTTTTAATTTTTCTTAATTTTTTAATTTTTTTCTGAAATTTTTCTTAATTTTTTTAATTTTTAAAATTTTTCTTATTTTTTTAAAATTTTTGAATATTTTAAATTTAATTTAATTAATTTTATATTATTATTTACACGTAGACACGAAACGGCGTCGTTTTTGCATTTTCTCCGCGACGTCAGCGTGCAAAACGACGCCGTTTTGGACCAAGCTCGCCGGAAAGTCGCCACGTAAGCCATTTGACCAGATCTTCGCCGGAGTGGCACTTAAGTGTCCCATTTAACTTCAAAACTGGCACTCAAGTGTACCATTTTAAAGTTATAGCACTTAAGTGTCCCTCGATGCCAAGTTATGACACTTACGCTGTACTTCTGCCAGGGAAAATTAATTCCCATTTTGGTCAAAATTATTTTCCTTACGTGAAAAGGAAAGGCATAGAAAGATTTTTGGAATGCATCTTTGTATAGATTTCAAAATAATTATTAGGTTCACCATCAATACATTACACAATTACTATCGAGAATATTTATATTTTTATATCGAGAATGGACTTATCAAAAAACCTAGAAATAAAATCGCATAACTTCTATGGATGGTTTAAATTTATTTTTTTATTTATTTTGATCAAATATACATAGTTTACATCAAAAAAAAAAAGGAAAAGGACATTAAAAGTATCAAAAGTTATGTACGACACTCACATTAATATCAAAAATTTTCACCCGCTCACTTAAGTACCAAATCAGAGAAAAATGATCACTTAAATGCTTCTAACAAGAAATTCTGATTAGCAAAATTACGTAACTTTTATAATTAAAAATTCTATTTAAGATGGCATTTTTTAGTAGTGATCACTTTTTCATTGATATTGGCACTGAAATGATCAATTGTTAACAACGACGAGTACAGAAGTGATCGTGTTTTAATTACGATCAGCACTACGCGATATCGTTTAGGGGTTATACATTGATTGAACATTCCAACAAGGTACGTATGATTGAGAAATTAATAAAACATGATCACATCAAATTTCTGACAACTCAAATTGTAGTTAGCACTCAAGTGATTCTTTTTTTAAATGGCACTTCGACTAATCCGAAAAACACTTTTAGTATTAGTGTGAGCGCCATACATTAAATTTGACTTTCTCTAGTGTTCTTCCAGACAACTGGAAGAGAGAGCAGAAGTACACTTCGCAAAATGGCGGCTGTATCTTCATGGAATCTCGTGTTCACCCGACCCTCCAAGCAGCGCTCTCTCTCCTCGTCGTCCTCCTCCCTCTCGTGGGCTCGCTCTCTCCCGTCCTTCCCCCCCGAATCCCATCTCCGCTTTGCCGCCGGGGCCAGCCGTGCCGCATCCCTGACGGTCCTCTCGCTCCTGGACGCGAAACCCACCGTCCTGTCACCGAGAAGCTCGGCGAGGCGGGCCTCGACCTCCTCAAGGCCTTCGCCAACATCGACTGCTCCTACAACCTGAGCCCTAAGGAGCTGTGCACCAAGATCTCACTCTGCGACGCCCCCATCGTCAGGAGCGGCACCAGGGTCACCCGAGGTCTTCGAGTCGTCCAGCGGCCGGCTCAAGGTCGTGGGCCGCGCCAGAGTGGGGATCGACAACGTCAACGTCTTGGCCGCCACGGAGCAGGGGTGCCTCGTGGTCAATGCGCCCACGGCAAACACCATTGCCGTCACGGAGCACGGGATTGCCTTGCTCGCTTCCATGGCGCGGAACATCGCCCAGGCAGATGCTTTGGTGAAAGCAGGTGCGTGTTCTTTTGGTGCTTTATGGGAAGTGTTAAGCTTGCGAGGCCTTGGATTCAGTACGGAGGTGCGCCATTTCTAAGTCTCATTCAGAGTCCATTTCACTTCAGAAAAATATGAAATTTAAATATCTTTTAAATCAAGATGTTTAGAACAATTTTCATAAAGGAAGTTTCTTTAAATTCGCACCACAAAAATCTATGTAAAATTGGCAAGTAGCGCAGGTCAAATAAATTCAAAAATCAAAGGTGGCAACCTTAATTGGGAATAGGAGGCGTCCTACTTGATCAAGAAGTATTAATTGTGAGGCATCCTTCTCTCCCAAGTTTACAACTAGGCCCTAGGTTAGCTTGGATACTTCATCTCGGCATTAAATAATTAGAAACCAAATGTATCTAATGTGCAATTTAGCTTGTCCAAGAAGTTTTGACTTGCTTGCTCTTTCTTCCAATGGATGTGGAGTTCATTTCTTGACCTCCAAGATCTCCTACTTAGTTTAGGGTTATAACTAGGCTAGGCTATAGGACACATAAGCCTTTACATTCATCATCCTCATGTGATGCTTTTTACACTTATTCACACTTATATTCTAGGAGGATTTGACTAGTCCAATGCCTATCTAGCTTAGCCTCCTAGTTGGGACCAAAATAAGGATCGAAATCGAGAATGTTACACTAGCCCTTGTTTAAGTTATATTTTTGTATGCTTATTGAAGTTTAATTAGAGATTACATACATGTATGCAACACCAACCGGAGAATGGCCAAACAGAATTTCCTATTTATTAGAGATTGAGGAAAAAGAGCACTAAATTTAAATTCCGTATTTTTAACTGATTTGAATAGGTAGTATTTTTACTTGCATTTTTCCCTACCATCAGCAAGTTGCAAATGTATGAGAATCGGTCTAACACTTTGATGTGCCGTGTTTCCCAAGCGGAAAGAATTTTCTTTAAATTACATCATTCAACTTCACCAAAAAAAAAAAAAAAAAAAACCTTCTTGATGGTTTAGCCAATATGGCTCCAAACATCAAGGAGTTATTCACGATAAAGAAACATCTAGAAAAATACTTTGTTGATGCATTTCTAGAATTTCATCAAATAATAATGCTTTTTTTCCAGGCAAAGTAGTTACGTTAGTTTAGTTTCTCCGCTTTGTTGACCATTATTACATCGCAATCTATTTCTCCATAATGATCAATAAGTCTTTGCAAAATAATAAAACAAGTAGTGATGTGAGTTGTATGGACCAATAAGTATATTATTCCTAGGGAAACATTGTTAATCGATAAGTCCATTTGCATATTCAAAGCGAGAGGGTCGGTAGACTGAATCATTTGAGGAAGACTTGATAAAACAACTCCATATATCCACTCGTCACCTTTCAATTCCCACTTGAAAGTCCAATTGTCTGGCTCCCAATCCCACAACCATGATAATAATATAAAATAATAATATAAATTTAAAATATTCCCACGTTAGGTCGAGATAATTGATAAGCAAGAGGTGGGAGTGTTATTTCATATATCACCTAACATGGCTTCTTGACGTCCTATCCAAAAGGAAATTGTCCAATTAATCTTAAACCTATTTCACGGATACCAATTCCATCCTAAACTTTTTAATTTTACCAATTTAATCCTCAACATTTACACAAAATTTCAATATAGTCATTTCGATTAATTTTTTTCTGAAAATCATTGATGTGATGGTGTGTCACATAGAATAACCATCAAATTAAACTATCACTTTAGTGATTTCCGGCAAAAATTGATAGGAATAATTACATTGGAATTTCATACAAAGAATTTATGATTATATTGACAAATTGAGAAGTTTAGAATCATATTATCATCCAAACAATAAATTTAAGACAAATTGGATAATTTTATCCGACATAGGGCACTGGGACAACCCTTTTACAGATGAATTGAATACTCAGGCAACAGGGAAGGAATATCCCCAATATTATTGACATGGTTCTTTACTCCATGGTCTCGAATTTTTTTTCTCTATAAGTACGTCTCGTTTGTTCTTGGTCCATTCAAACATGTAAGAGCCTAAAAGCAAAGAAAAGCCGACCCTGAATAACCAAAACAAGCTGTCATGGCCTCCTTTCCAAAACAACCCTCAAATCGAATTTTTGTTTCTTTCCTGAGAGTTTAATCTACCTAAACCTAAACTAAACCTGAACTACATGCATGCTATCTAAAAGAAACTAAACTGAATCGAGTACTAAGATCTAACACCTAAGTAAGACCTATTTTTCTAACAATTTCCTAATTTTTGTTTTTATTTTTATTATATATTATGAAAAAAAAAAAAGAAGGCACGGGCCAGGGCCCTTGGGCCCGGTCCAAATATTGATCGTACTTGGACATCACGGGTTCTAGGCCGTGGAAACAGTTGGGCTCTTATATCTGGCCCTCTCAATTTAACTAAATCCAACCCACTCAAAAACAGACTGAGCCCAAACATTTATAAACTAAGTCAAACCCAAACTGTTTCTGAACTAAATCAAGCCTAAACTCACTAAAACCAAAGCAAACCCAAATTTACTAAAATTCAACTTAAGCCCATTTATTATTTTCTTTTTCTCTATTTTTGTGTTATTTTTTATTCTATTTTCTCTCTGTTTTCCCCTTTTTTCCCTTCACAGATCTATATTATGTCAAGCTTAAGAAACAAAACACTAAAATTACTGACAAATCTCCACCCAAATCAAAACCGTTAATCGGGTGGGTTTAACATTAGGGCCCACATAATCAATAGTCTAGATGATGCTTAGCAAACCATGTAGTGTAAGCCCGATGACATCAAGAAGGGAATCAAGTCGAGTTATTGTGTACTACTCTAATAGAAAGTCTGAGCAATTAAACAGTTTAGGCTTTTATTGTGTGCATAGGAATATCCTCTAGGTATGCTCTTGACTTCTACATTCAATAGTAGGCAAAGAACACCGCAAGTATCACAACTTGGCATGGGGGACATATAAGTGCCAAAAATTCCAAAAGGTATATTTATATATCAACTTTTTTGAAAATTGGGCACTCATGTGCCAACTCCGACGAGGCTTGCCAAAAATCCAAAGTGCCATCTACATGGCTCGCCATTGGCACTTAAGTGTACATTTTGAAAGTTTTGGCACTTATATGTTCCCCGTGCCAAATTGTGGTACTTAGGGTGTTCTCCTACCCCAAATTAGCAGAGTGCACAGGTCCCTTGAGAAATCTCTATCTTGTGTGTAGTTATATTTGTACCAATTTATCCTGCAATTTGGAATTTGAATATTCCAATAATGTTAGCCATGTGTTTGATTAAATTTAGATTACCATGAAAACAAGGAATCTAGAGACTCAAAACAAATGTTGATGCCAAACCACCCAAAAGTCCAAAAGAAAGTTTAAAAAACTTATCAAAACAAGCTCGACCCATTGCCGTTTGCATACATAAGATTAATGATCATTGTCAGGTCCGTGAGCCTTTAATTTTCATCCATGCGTGTTATTAAGTGGAATCTTATATATTCATTATTGGTCCGCTTCCAAAAATATTAACTGACCCGACATCTCTTAATCTTTCTATTTTGCTCGTTCCTCTTGCAGGTTATTAGACGTCGGGCATGGTCCTGTCTATGCATCACACGTTTCACATGCAACGTCTTGCTTAAATGTGAGATGAAGTATAATCCAGCTCCGGAGTCAAGCCCCAAATGATATATCTAAAGTAACCAGACTAAATGTTATAGTCGTGGGTATCAATTCTTCTACACCGTGTTTTGCAGAGTGGAGGAGTCTTCTCCAAAAACGCCATCGATTCAAGCGGATGTGAACTCTTGGGTCGCTCTCTCTTTCATCACATTGGATCTCGTACGAACTTTGAGGGATAATTTCCATAACCAATGTTACTTTTTCAACGTTGTTGACTTGCATCCTGGTCCTTACTCTAAAGAAGACTGACGAGTCTTTGCAAATAGAGGGCAACGCATAACAGATGTTCGGTGTTACAACTTGTGATGTGAGATGTGTGAAAAAAATTCACAATAAGTATCTTTCTTTGTTGATAATTGTTGGTATTTACTAGTCAAGTCCGATCTACATCTCACATTGCACATGTCACGCCTTACTTAGACAAGAGATGGCTTATGATCTAGCTCAATCCACGTGGCTCAAGCCCCAAATGAAATATCTGAAGTAGCTAGACAAAAGAACGACTATTTATAGTCATGGGTATTAATTCTTCTACACCATGTTTTGCGGAGTGGAGGAATCTTCTCCAAAACCGCCATTGATTCAAGTGGATGTGAACTCTTGGGTCGCTCTCTCTTCCATCTATCGAGCAATTTCGAATTCATGAATTTACAATAATGTCATCCTTGTATCTAGCAAGTGATTATGGAATGATCCACAAGAAGATGGGATCAATTAAGGCAACTGGGACTTTTCTTGCGTGCGCAGGCGTAAGAAAAGTCCTTTAGCAATGGATGCTCTTGACTTCCACATCCAACAGCTCGATTTGTCAAATATGCGGGTCCCAATGCTGAACTCTCCATCGAGTGTGAACTTGCATGTAATGTCGTCCTTGCATGTAATAAAGCTATGTTACTGTGAATCGATAAATGAAAACAAGGGATGAGAGACGCAAGACATATGTGGATCCTAAAAGGCCCAAAAGTCGTAAAAAGAAAGAAAAAAGAAAAAGCTAAACTAATTAAAACAAAGCTCTCGATGCTTACTTGAGACCATATAGGTGATAGAAGCCATTGCAGTTCGCATAAATGTTCGATCATTATCGTGTCCATCCGGCTTTAATGTTTCTCCATGCTACATATTCATATCAGTCCGATTCCAAGCAGTTTTGTGTCTTTTAGAAAAGATAATTTGTCTAACCCGATATCCCAACAAAGGTCACCATTATAGATTTGAAACTCCTTACTTTAGCTCTTTCTATTTCTATTTCGCTTGTTTTCTTTCCGTCGATATTTATTTGACACGGTTACGTAACACGCTACTCACGTGAGAGACCAAGGAAAATGGAGTAGATGGTTAATTCCTCCATTGACGTCGTCGGTCCATGCTTGGGAATTAGTCCAGTCTTCTTCAATACCGCGTTTCTTTTCTTTTGGTCCGAAATACGCTCTCAGTGCGTGGAGGATTCTCCTCCAAAATCACCATTACTTCTGGTGGGATGTGAACTTTTTTGTCACTTTCTATTACATCACATCTTTCATTGCCGACAGAAATTTTCTTGACCATGTTAATTACATTTTTCAAACAAAAACATGTAATGGTGATCATCTTATGATCAGTTAAGATTTACCCAGTTGAGCCTATAACACACCACGCCAAAATATATTTTTCTTGATGATGTCTGATAACGATCTCTACACGAAAACAAAGAGAAAATATAGCTCAAAACACTCATTAGTATTTCTGGAAAAGAAAGAGAAAACCGACAATAAGACTTCATTGTGCATTTGTTGAATTTCATGCTTTTTTGGCAACGGATTCATTATTTATTAAAGCAGGTTGGGATTTTATTTCTGCAGTATTAAGTTCTCGCTTTGTGGACTTACATCCCAATCCTTACTCTACCAAAGACTTATAAGTCTTTGCAAATAAAGGGCCATACATATTAAATATCCGATGTGCACTGTGTATATTACCGAAAAATATAAAGGGAATAGCGACTATAACAAATGAGAATTCAAAAAGTAATTGCATAATATTGATAATTTAGGGGAAAATGTGTATTACGTCTCTAATTTCAAGAGAGTTTTGTGTAATATCTCCCAAAAAATAAATTTGATATTTTCTCTCATTCACTGAGAAGCAGAGTCGAGGTGTAGTAATGAATTTGTTATTAATTTGCCATCGACATTATATTGCAAGTGCTATATCTGCTAAATTTTGATGATGAGATATCCTCTTAATATAGAATTATGAGTTTTACTTACTGAGTTTCTGACTCACTCTCTTATCTTTTAGACTTATAGACATGGAAATCTCACAGAAGTTTTGGGAACTACAATCATGCCAGATGAGATAAGAATTTCCTTGGCCTATGCAGATACTTGTAGCATAATGTAAAGAGGAAAAAATGCCCGTAGAGTAAGGGCTTGTAAATGTATTATTATAATACAAAGTAGCGTGCTTCATATGTGGTGTTATCCCTAATTTCCAGCTCTTGTTTTTGTGGAAGAATAATTGTAAAGATAAAAGACATAGGACAGCAACTAGCTTAGGACGTCGCAACAATAACCCCTCCGACCTTGGAACAGGGTCGGGTTGTTACATCAAGGCCCCATAGATGGCTTCCACGAGACTCACATTATCATGTAACACTTAGCCCTCGAGTACTCAAGGACTTAGAAGTCGCTTCCACAAGATTCGCATCACCGTGTAAAACTTAGCCCTTGACCAACGCATATCAATAATAAAGGCTCTTGCGATGGCTGCCACGAAATTACGTTATCGTATAGCACTTAGTTATTGACCAACGTATATCAATAACACAAGACTGTAGAGGTTGCACCCACATAATTTAAGTTGCCATATAGCACTTAGCCCTTGGCTAGGTGGCTCTCATGAAGTTATGTTATCATGTAGCATTTAGTCTTTAACTAACATATATCAATAGTACAAAGTTCTAAAGGTTGCTCCCACATAACTCAAGTCACCATGTAGCACTTAACTCTTGATTCCAAAGCCCTAGAAGTGCCTCACACGAAGTTACGTTATCATGTAGCACTTAGTCCTTTACCAATTCATATCACAATTGATTTCACAAACCAAAACATAACCTTTCACAAATCAATTTTTTCCACAAAATCGATCCAGAATCCATACCATAAATCGGTTTTACATACCAAATCAAATTACATTTCATAAATCATACTTAAGGTCAATGTAATTATTTCACAAAAAAGGTTTCACAACCCAAAATATTTCATCTTTCCCAACTCTGTTTATCAAACGTAATATATAAAGTGAGGTAACAACTACTCCTTTTAAGATACTACCAAAACAAATTCGCTTTATACTCATAAGTAATTGAACAAAACAACTATACAAATCAACATTTAATAAACATAGGAAAACAGTTAAATAGGATAGAATTAACCATTCAGAATCCTACCCAACAAATTAAACCACAAGTAGAAACATTCAATATACACACATACACACATATATTTCACCGAATATTTCTCGCACCATTTCGAAATTCATTTCATAAATCGATAACATTTCGAAACATCTTTCATTTAACATTTCCTAATCATTTTAGAACTTGTTCCATAGATCAAGTCACAACATGATACATATAGATAAATTTTGACAATACTTTCTATAACACGTTTCTCAAATCATGCTCAAATAGTCAAAAAGTAATAAATGCATGATCATGATTTTTATGCAATAAAAATGTTGTTTTATAACTCATAATATATCATTTTCAAACATGAGGTCACAAACTTGAAGAAATGATAGCACCACTCACCTCAAAATGCCTACGATCAAATAACGAATATTACTCGAACCATCGAACTCATAATCCTATCAAGTAGATGAAAAATAACATTAAAATTAAGTAAAACACTACCTTAACTACAACTTGACTAAACTAAACTTAAGCACTAACTAAACGATTCAAAAGTGCCCACAAATCATTTGTCCAAAATGATTAAGCCATTGGTCGTGTACTGTTCATACAAGGCCAACTTTAAAATTTTGTTTAAGGTAAATCATAGATTCAAATCGATTTCTAAACTATCATTTCTATATATATATATATATATATATGTATGTATGTATGAATTTTATATATACCTCAAATTTGCACCATAATTTTGAACATTAATTTGATTAGATAAACGAAGGGCACGATCGCTTACAAAGTATTGCGATACATATTTAAATCGACTTAACAAGGCATCCATGCCGAGTACTCGCAAAACCCTCTCTTTTCCTTTTTCTTTCTTTCTGTTTCTTTACCCTTTTTCCTTTCTTGTCTCAGTCTTCTCTGTCTTACCCGAGGTCCCCCTTCTCTCTCTATAGACCAAGTTAATTTTCTTTTTCTTTTTTTAAATGGGGCTCACACGAGTTGACCAGGTCAAAAAAAGCAACTCTTACAGACAAACATGGAGTGACGGTTGGAATGCAGACCAATTCAAAAGGCCAAAATGGTTAAAAAGCCATAGAAAGGGTTGAGCACGGTCATTTGTAGCTTAAACCTCAACTCTCGGAATACAGGATTGGTAGTAATCGTGAGCAGAAGCTGCTTGCAGGCGTGGAGAAGTTATTGGCCATGTCAGTCCAGCTTAGTTACAGGGACATGCTAAATGTTGGAAACAATCATTGGAACATGAGATACACTTTCAGAACATGAGAAACAACTAGAACGTGAAAACGTGGGATTCTAGAGGTTAAGGACTACAAAAGAACCTGCCGGAAGAGAAGAAAGGCACCCACACGCAGGAAAAATGCAGATAAATCTGTGTCTCCTAGCCACTCATACACTGATTTCCAGCATTTCTAAGTTTGATCTTTTGCTTCTTGTTGTCAAACCAACTTTAGTCTAGCTTTGTATTTAACCCTAATGGAATTTTTGTTCTTTTCTTGATTGTCACCATCTCATTATTAACACAAGGACTGTCGTGTAATTCAGAAATCGTCGATCAAAACTGTTATTCAAATGACAGAATATAGTTGAGTCTTTGGCAGTCGAAACCTTTTTCGAGAAGAAACAAACATAAGTATTCATATGTAGATTCGTTTATAATGTTATTTATTATTTTTTTCTAGACTTTCAAAACATTCATTTAATGGGACGGATGTACCCAAATCATAGTTTCACTAAAAATAAAATAGGTATATGCCAGAGTGGAAAGAACTCCATTCATGTTTTATAAATCAAACCTAACCGTTGGATGCTAGGACGACCGAGCTAAAACGTCAAATTAACTCGAATACAACCTTTTAATGTTTGAATCTTTCCGAGTTTTTTTTTTTTTTTTGTCGGTTCTATTATATTCCTACTCTAACACTCACTCTCAAACTTTTGTCATGTCTCTTTGTAGAGCGTAGGAGTCGAAACTCACTCCTAAAACTAAATCGTCCCCATCCAACCCCCTGAGAAGGTGGGGATTCGAACCCCCCGACTTCCCCCTTCCAAGTTGGAATGATGGCCACTAGGGCAAACCCCAGTAATTTATCTTTCCGAGTTAAAGGGTCTCAATTTGCTACCGTCCACAAAGTTGAACAATCTTCAAAGTTTCTCCCCTTCCCTTTACAACTCAAGCTCTAATAGATAATTCAACACCAAACGTGAAAATCATTTGCTTTCTTTCAAAGGTCATGATTCTGTTTGATGTTTATTATTAAAGAAAGACCAGTGATGCCAAGTTGCTCATGTTGGGAAAATATGGTTTCAAATTTGATAGAACAATGAAGTCGGATCTTTAGAGTAATCAAGTCGGACTTTAAGACGTGATATCACTTTCTTTAAGGATTTATTTGCCCCCACAAAATTGCTAATGGTCACCGGCAAATTTCCTCCAAGATACAACAAAGTCTAAAATGAGAATATTAAATAGTAATTATAGTGTTTTTCCAGAGTCTCTCATGGGAAACAATTAGAAACAATGGCTGTAATTTCTTTTGAAAGAAAACAAAAAAAAAATGGAAGAATATGTGTGTTTGATCTCAAAACAAATGTACTTATCTTTTTTTTTTGAATAGAGGCAACCCTTTGCAAAAAGAACAAAAACAACCTTTTGGGAAAGGCTGCAAAATGAACAAGTACATCTCAAAAATTACGTTGAAAAGACATAAAAAAAATTTAGAATTAAATAATAATAAGTAATAAATAATCGTAACTTTTCATCAATAGTCGTACTGTTTTAACAAGATTTATGATTAATTTTTTATAGAAATAAATCCGAATTTTCAATAAATAAAAATAATGATCGTCGGTTAGTGGCAAATCTCATCCACATGCGCACTCACATTTTTTCGATGTGGAACACCTCTTCATTTGTTTTATAAACAAATTACCAACCGCTCATAACCACCCGCCGTGGTGGCTCCGCTGAATAAAGCTCCGTTGATCTTTGCCCTCAAGGTGAGAAGTTCGAAACTCAACGGAGGCGCTTGGTGCCTTAAATGCTTGCATGGGGTTGCTGGCTATACGGGTTTCCTGGGACATCAAAAAAAAAAATACCAACCGCTCATATATAACAAGCCAAAGCCAAGCACCCTCTTTAACATGAGAGAGAGAGAGAGAGGCGCAATAATCTCTCGCTTTCGCGACACTCCGTCGGAAGATACCAAGCCAGCAACAATGCTTATCTTCTTCTTGCTCTTCCTCGCCGCCGCCACTGCCACCAACTCCGTCTTTGTCCATCCAGAACCACTCACTCCGAGCCCAAGTCCAAGTCAACGCCCCAAAAGCATCTTCCTCCTCGCCGGGCAGAGTAACATGGCGGGCCGGGGCGGCGTGGTCAACGACACATCCACCGGCTGGATCAACAAGTGGGACGGCTTCATCCCTCCCGAGTGCAGCCCCAACCCGTTGATAATCCGGCTCGCGGCGAACCTCACGTGGGTCGAGGCCTGGGAGCCACTCCACGCGGACATCGACGTGAACAAGACGAACGGGATCGGCCCGGGTATGGCATTCGCCAACACCGTCGTGGGCCAGGATCGGGGTCTGGGCTTGGTGGGGTTGGTGCCGTGCGCAAACGGCGGGACGAGGATAAGCGAGTGGGAAAGAGGGACGTTTTTGTACGACCAATTGATGAGGCGGGCGCGAGCCGGGACGAATGACGGGGGGACAATCAAAGCGCTCTTGTGGTACCAAGGAGAGAGCGACACGGTGGAGGAAAGCGACGCCGTGCAGTACAAAGGGAGGCTGGAGAAGTTCTTTACGGATGTGAGGACTGACCTGCAGTCGCCCGAGCTCCCAATTTTCCAGGTGATTGAATTTTCCTTCACGCTTCATTTCGGAATCAATTGCATCTTTCACTTTAGATTGTTCGAACAAATTATGATAAATTTCTAAATGAAAGTCGTTATTATAATTAAGCAAACGGCGATCATCTCGATGTGGTACTTTCTTAGTCTTTTTTATTCAAAACCAGACAAATAATAGTTACATGTAGTAATAGCTCGCAAAAGGGTCCGTAGGAATCCATGTGGTGTGTTTCTTTTCTGCAGCTTTTTAGATAAAAATTAGATAATAACAAGAAACGACGCATCAACGGTAGAAACCTAGGATTATCTACGGGGTTGGGGCATTCACCTCAGCTCCACGAGCGGCTTTTCCTCTAAAATATGTTCAAGATAATCAAAATTCTACCACCTATCTCATTAGATTAATGAACCGGACATCAAGAAATAGTGATATTCACACTAACCTCTCTGAAAAAATGTACATTTTGGTTCCATTATTTTTAATTCGCTTAAATGGATAACAATTTATTGCTTAATTGCATGTTTGCTCTGTGAATGGGGGCAGGTGGCTATCGCATCAGGACAGGGACCTTTCACCGACACGGTGAGAAAGGTCCAGCTCGGGCTTGACCTTCCGAACGTGCGAACCGTCGACGCCAAGGGGCTGCCTCTCGGACCCGACCGGCTCCATCTAGCCACCCCGGCCCAGGTCCGGCTTGGCCAGATGCTGGCCGACGCTTTCCTTCAGTCCATGGCTCGCTCCCCGTCGCCCGTGAGTGAAGCTCTCTCCCCGTCGCTCGTGAGTGAAGCTTCCACGAGTGGTCCAAATTTGGTAATTCACGTTTTGGCGTTCTTCATGTGGAAACTTATTAGAGCAGTTTTGATGAGCAGAGGTGATTAACGATTTTCTGGATTGGAAGGTGATTAACGATTGATTGCTTTGGACTAGACCGAAAATTGCGAAAGAGCGTAGAGAAACGTGAGATGCAACTGTTGTTTAGATTAAAAATTTGACGGGGATATACATGAAAAATGAGAAATTTGCTATTTCAGTCCTAAATTTATCATACAAATTTCAATTTAATTCTAAGTCCTATTGTTCTTATGTTGTCTTGAGACTTTGCATGAAATTATAATTTAGTGTTTCCAGCCAATCTTCTCTGAAAATACTAACACGGCGGTCTAATCATCCTGGCCATCCTTGCATGTCGACAAATAATATCAAGTCAGCTTTTTTGATGAGTCGATAAACAGAGATTTCTTAAATTATATGATGATTGAGAGTAATGCTAGCTATATCTATGGTGTCACTAAATGTCCGTAGAACGAGACATCTCATTTTTTTTTATAAGCGATAAATTAGGAAATCGCCATTGAGATTGTCATATTCGTTTGGGGACTAGTATGTTGCACCTAGCGGAGACACTCGAATTACCAAAGAAGGATGAGGTATATGCATTATACAAAAGAATAGTGACTGGAATTACCAAGAACGGCATTAGTTTGTGGTTACTTGTCCGGGATGATAGCCGTGGTGGCAGTTGTTCCGGAGGTGATGGCCATCTTTCTTGAAGCGCCAATTACTGCGAGATGGCGAACCAAAAAAAGAGAGAGAAAGCACGCTTAGGCTACGTTTGGTCATCCGGATTTTTAATCGGGATACAACTGGATAGGATAGGATATGAAATCCTGAAATTTTTTTATATCTTATCCATTATTTGGTGAATTGCAGTATTAAAGTCAAATATGTTCACATGATATCATGTACATTTTTTTGATATAAACGGCATATGATTATAAATGAACTTAAATTCATAAACGGAGATGGTGAAAATCTCTCGTAACATTATTCCTTAATTTATTTTTATTTTATTTTTTCTCTTTTTTATATTATTTTCTTTATTATTTCTTTTTTTCCCTTTCATCATTCTTTAATAAAATTTTATCAAATAGTAAACCGTACTAATATATCTAAAATACAAAAATACCTAAAATATATAATAAATATAAATATTTAACTTATAGATTGAATGCTTGTTATAAGATAAAATTAAAGTTGAATATAGAAATTAAAAGAGGATTAATTAAAAATAATTTTTTATTTTTTTATTTTAAATTTATTATATTAGAATTCAAATATTATTTATATTGAAATATAATTTCAATTTTTTTCATTTAATAAGTTTGTTATTCGAGAAAAATAACTTTCCTATTATGAACATTAGACATCATATCCACCTTTATCCCACCTCCCCCATAGGATAATTTTATCCTGTCTATATCCCCTTATATCCGACTTTATCTTGTCATGAGTGAGCACCAAATGTAGGATAGGATAAATCATATCATATCCCGAATTTTATCCCGACTGTCAAACGCAGCCTTAGAGTTTTATGTTATTTTTCTTAAGGAAAATGATATAAATGGTCCATGAATTTTGACATAATGTACAATATGATCTTTGAATTTTTAATTGTTTGATGTGGTCCCTAAACTTCGGCTCCATGTGTAATGTTGTCCTTGAACTTTTATATTATTCAATGTGGTCTCTAAACTTTTGATATATTTTCAAAAAGAACCACATTGAAGATCAACACTATACGTTAGGTTAAAATTCATGGATCATATTAAAGAAATCAAAAGTTCAGATATCAAATTGCATATTAAGCCAAAGTTGAAGAACCATTTGTATTATTATGTATTTTTCTTACAGTCACATGATTAAATGAAGAAACAAGTCAAAAGAGATGTGCTACGAAGAAGAAATAAGTGATTTAGTACACTCAATGCCGGCTCAAAAGATCGATCATGTAGGGAAGTCAAAGAAAATGAAAGAAGAATAAGATGCAAATGCAAAAACAAAAACAAAAAACAAAAAAAAAAGATCATTTTGATTCAATTGATGTTGGCAGCAAGTTTCAATTAAGGCAAATGCCTCCTTATAACTGTGTTGACTAACCATTGTACACTTCATAAGTAAGGAATAAGTGTACTAGAATTCCTAAAATTTCTCACAAATGGGTAAGAGTTACAAAATTTTAAAAATTACAGTCAAGTCCTAAAACTTATTGAATTAATTCAATCAAGTATTTATGTTAACTCTATCCAACTAGGTTAATGAAAACCGACAATGGGTCTTATTTTATTACTTTCTTAAGACAGAGGTTACAATGTGTCATCCACCAAGCGCCATGTTAGAAAAATATTAGAAATTTTTAAAAAATATATAATAAATTTGATTAAAAAATGAAAGAGAAAAAATTCTGGGAAAAAAAAAAAAACCACAAAACTTGAGACCTTACCAGTGGTGATCACCGCCATCCATCATCAAAAAGAGTCAGTAGAGCTCGCCTAAGCCTCGCCAATGGCCAGCAACCCTCGATGGTCTCCAGCGAGGTCTTGGTGGCCCATAACTAGGGGAGGGCACAACCCTCGCCCTTTATCTGAACAGGGGTTTGGCCCTCCACTAGATCTAGGCAGCCAAGCCCTCATTCGGGGCCACTGAGGCCTCGTCCAAGGCCGGCGATGGCTTGTTCTCCTTTTTGTGTGCTTGGTTTTTAAATAAATTATCCTTTTCCAATTTATTTAATCTAACTTAAGTACTTTGAAATATAAAATAATGAAAAAAATAGCATGTAGGAGAGAATATAATAAATAAAAAGCCACATCAACATTTTTTTGTCAATCTAGTTGAACAGAGTTAACGAAATAATTTAATTGAACCGATTTAACAAATTTTAGGATTTGATTGCACTTTTTGAAATTTTTAGGAGTCAATTGTACTTTTATAACAAGTTTTATGACTTCTAGTACACTTATCCCCATAAATAAAAATTTCATAGCTATCTTTTCAATATCAAAAAAAAAAAAAATTCACTTGCATTGCCCATGCAATTGAATGTCATGGGCAAGTGTTGACCCTTCTTTTAGATAAGAAATTACCTTTATAATGATAATAATTTATTGAATATGTCAATCAAGTTGAGAATGGTATGAATTCGAATCATAAAGAGAATTAGCATGTGCTACTTTGACTCCTGGGATATGGTGATCATGACAAGAAACTTGGGATAAGCATTTGACAAATATGTAGCAACGGTGGGAATGCATGCCAATAGAAAAGGCTATAATGATTAAAGCCATATTAAAAGGTGAGCACGGTTACTTTTAGTTTAAATCTCAACCCTCAAAATATATGATTGGCAAAGATTGTTGCGAAAGCAAGCGATCGAACAATAATATAGATAGAAGAAGAAAATAAATTGGACACCGGATTTACGTAATTCGGTCATAAAGACCTACGTACAGGAAAAGCAGCGACGAATTTCACTATAGATAAAGCGATACAATGAGATTACACACTCGAGTCACTCAAACACTCTCTCGGTGTTTCCCAAGCCCCAATTACACCCAATAACACACGCAATGTTTAGCTCCGAAATTCCTCAAGAAATAATCTCTCAATCTCACGAAAGAATTACACGCAAATCTTACCACAAGATTTGATCGACTTCAACACTAAACTTTTTGGATGTAATCCACGAGTAAGCTTCGCAGCACGAACAACATGAAGACCCAATGCCAAACACCCAGCACCTATGGACGTCTCTCACAAACAGAACACCCACGGCACTCAGAGTAAAACGGCACTTCAATATGTGTGCTTTGCTAAAGAGAGTCCCACGAGCATAAAATTATTTATATTGCACCAAGAGAAGACAGACCGATTTCTATTCGGAAAAAAATTCGCATGATTCGGTCAAACCCTAGAAATTTGACTCTTTCCTCTGTTTTTATCTCGCTAACTTCAGCCTGAAATATATTTCTGTATATTTTAAGTAAATCCAAGTCCAAGTCAACGTTTGGACTTTCCTATTTCAGGCCAAACTCCCTAATACAGATTCGGAATTTTGGGGAGATAATCTTCGGATCTTCTTTGCTCAATTCAAACGTCTGTAAAATATCCAATTTAGAATATTCAAAATTTCGTATTTGGCTCAAACTTGAGACATATTTTAACAAAGATCATGGCCAAAAGCATGGCAGAAGCTGTTAGCAGACGTGGAGAAGTTACCGGTAATGCCTGCAATACTTGGAATTTTGACCGGGTGAAAAAGGTGGTGGGACCCACCTAAAAAAAGAAAAGACAAAAAAGGTTAAGAAGGCAACAAAAATAGGTGAAGTGTACGGTTAGCTTAAGAGAGAGAGAGACCAAGAGCCCGTGGGGGAGAGGAAAAGAAGAGAGGGGAAGAAAGAAGGGAAGAATAAGAAATATAAGGAAAAGAGAAAGTGCTTTGCGCAGACACACCTCGAGGACCTCGCGAAGCCTATTCAACTCCAATTCGCAACATTTAGTAAGTGATCACGTCCTCCGTTCATCTATTCAGAGTAGAGTTCGGAATTAGGGCAAAATTGAGTTGCAAAGTTTAATTTTTGAGTTGTAGAGTTTCGAGATTTCATGAAAATGGTGATTTATGGTGTCATTGAGCAAGGGTTTGTCGAGAGATGTTTTTGAGCAACGGTTGTGTAGGAATGAGATTTTAGGGTTTCACATTAGAGTTTAATTGTCACGCCCCGAACCCCGAGCGCACGCACATCCCACTGCGGTCGATCAAATATGCGACATCCCAGGATACGTCGCCGACTCATTCATTTTATTACGCCTACGGAAGCGAAACAAATCCCCTTACTACAATTAACTTGGGATAGAAAAGCAGGCAATAAATCGCAATACCGAACACTCATTCAGTAACACAAAGGGTTTAAATACAACACTGGACTGTCTACAAAATAGACCAGCTCGACAAAAGGGGAATTATCCTAAAACCAACTAGCATGACACGTTCTCCAATCCTTATGACTTCGCCTCTGCAACTCCTCAAGGCCAACCAAAGCTATCTAGCCGCTCCGTCCACCAGGGACCTGAAATTGTAAGCCCCAAACCGAGATAAGACAATGTCTCAGCAAGTTCAACCCCCTAAACCCCTATGAGAAAGAAAATACGCCCCGGGTGGCCTAGCCACATCACACAAAGACTTACCTCGCATTAGTCTTCATCTGCAGATTAGCACAGTTTATATAATTCAACCACGTACAATTATGATAACCAAACAACTACGGCACAATCACATCATCAGAACAATTCAACCACTTGGATTGTCTCAGCGATCAATTGACTCGGCCAATTTCATGTCATTCTAGCAAATCAATCACTGCTTCCAATCACGACCCTATAGGAAGGTTTAACAACCAGTGACAATCACGGCCCCACTCGGCACGACCTTTAATTAGGTGGTAGATCTCGACCCAATGGGCACGACCTCTAATAGGTGGTCAATCACGGCCTCACTGGGCACAACCTTTAATAGGTGGACATATAAGTGCCAAAACTTCCAAAAGGTATATTTATATATCACCTTTTTTGAAAATTGGGCACTCATGTGCCAACTCCGACGAGGCTTGCCAAAAATCCAATGTGCCGTCTACGTGGCTCGCCATTGGCACTTAAGTGTACATTTTGAAAGTTTTGGCACTTATATGTTCCCCCGTGCCAAATTGTGGCACTTAGGGTGTTCTCCTACCCCAAATTAGTAGAGTGCACAGGTCCCTTAAGAAATCTCTATCTTGTGTGTAGTTATATTTGTACAAATTTATCCCGCAATTCAGAATTTATATATTCCAATAATGTTAGCCATGTGTTTGATTAAATTTAGATTACCATGAAAACAAGGAATCTAGAGACTCAAAACAAATGTTGATGCCAAACCACCCAAAAGTCCAAAAGAAAGTTTAAAAAACTGATCAAAACAAGCTCGACCCATTGCCGTTTGCATACATAAGATTAATGATCATTGTCAGGTCCGTGAGCCTTTAATTTTCATCCATGCGTGTTATTAAGTGGAATCTTATATATTCATTATTCGTCCGCTTCCAAAAATATTGACTGACCCGACATCTCACAGTATAGAATTAGACCCTCCTTATTTCATCTCTTACTCTTTCTATTTTGCTCGTTCCTCTCACAGGTTATTAGACGTTGGGCATGGTCCTGTCTATGCATCTCACATTTCACATGCAACGTCTTGCTTAGATGTGAGATGAAGTATAATCCAGCTCCGGAGTCAAGCCCCAAATGATATATCTAAAGTAACCGGACTAAACGACAACAATTTATAGTCGTGGGTATCAATTCTTCTACACCGTGTTTTGCGGAGTGGAGGAGTCTTCTCCAAAAACGCAATCGATTCAAGTGGAGGTAAACTCTTAGGTGGCTCTCTCTTTCATCACATTGGATCTCGTACAAACTTTGAGGGATAATTTCCATAACCAATGTTAATTTTTCAACGTTGTTGACTTGCATCCTGGTCCTTACTCTAAAGAAGACTGACGAGTCTTTGCAAATAGAGGGCGATGCATAACAGATGTTTGGTGTTACAACTTGTGACGTGAGATGTGTGAAAAAAATTCACAAGAAGTATCTTTCTTTGTTGATAATTGTTGGTATTTACTAGTCAAGTCCCATCTACATCTCGCATTGCACATGTCACGACTTACTTAGACAAGAGATGGCTTATGATCTAGCTCAATCCACGTGGCTCAAGCCCCAAATGAAATATCTGAAGTAGCCGGACAAAAGCACGACTATTTATAGTCATGGGTATCAATTATTCTACACCGTGTTTTGCGGAGTGGAGGAATCTTCTCCAAAACCGCCATTGATTTAAGTGGATGTGAACTCTTGGGTCGCTCTCTCTTCCATCACATCGGATGTCCTACGAACTTTGAGGGGAACTTTCCATAACCAATGTTAAGTTGTCAGTATTGTTGACTTGCATCCTAGTCCTTACTCTAAAGAAGACTAATGAGTTTTCGAAAAAGAGGGCCATGCATATCAGATGTTCGGTGTTACAACTTGTGATGTGAGACGTGTGGATCACAATTCACAAGAAGTATCTTTCATTGTTGATGATCATTGGTTTAATAGTCAAGTCCCATCTACATCTTGCAAATCACATGTAACACCTTACTTAGACGAGAGATGGAGTATGATCTAGTTCAATCCACATGGCTCAAGCCCCAAATGAAATATCTAAAGTCACCGGACAAAATGACGACTATTTATAGTCATGGGTATTAATTCTTCTACACCGTGTTTTGCAGAGTAGAGGAACCTTCTCCAAAACCGCCATCCATTCAAGTGGGATGTGAACTCTTGGGTCGCTTTGGCGGGAATACTGTGGGAGGAAGGAGAAGCTTACCTAAGTTGCTTTCATAGTATTTTAAAGTGTGAATTATTTTTGTTATTAAATGTTGATCTACATGTGGTAGTCTAATTATTGCCGATGGCTGCATGTCATCACAAGTAGCTAGTTCATGAGATGTCATGTCAAACCACCCTTACTAGCCAATAAGCTCTTGACCTTAGTGGTTCCAGTATCGTCTCTTTCAATGGAATAGCTTTTACATGACGTGCATCCATTTGTCGGATTTACCCAACTCTACTTATCATCTCCATATCGTCTTGCCTTAGCCATATTTGTCAGGAAGCACGAATGATCAATAGTCCAGACGAGCTTGGTATAACATGCAATGCATCTAGAAGAGAATGAAGTCAAGTCATTATGGAATGCTCCATAAGATGGAGGAATCAATTAAAGCAATAAGGACTTTTCTTGTGCCTGCAAGTGCAAGGAAAGTCCTTTAGTATTGAACACTCTCGACTTCCAAGTCCAACGACTCAATTTGCAGAATACCCAAGTCCGAATATTGAACTTTCTATCCAATGTGAACTTAATTCATACAAATCTATCGAGCAATTTCGAATTCATGAATTTACAATAATGTCCTCCTTGTATCGAGCAAGTCATTATGTAATGGTCCACAAGAACATGGGATCAATTAAAGCAACTGGGACTTTTCTTGCGTGCGACGTAAGAAAAGTCCTTTAGCAATGGATGCTCTTGACTTCCACATCCAACAGCTCGATTTCTCAAATATGCGGGTCCCAATGCTGAACTCTCCATCGAGTGTGAACTTATATTCATACTAATCTATCAAGCAATTTCGAATTCATAGATTTACAATAATGTCGTCCTTGTATGTAATAAAGCTATGTTACTGTGAATCGATAAATGAAAACAAGGGATGAGAGACGCAAGACATATGTGGATCCTAAAAGGCCCAAAAGTCGTAAAAAGAAAGAAAAAGGAAAAAGCTAAACTAATTAAAACAAAGCTCTCGATGCTTACTTGAGACCATATAGGTGATAGAAGCCATTGCAGTTCGCATAAATGTTCGATCATTATCGTGTCCATCCAGCTTTAATGTTTCTCCATGCTACATATTCATATCGGTCCGATTTCAAGCAGCTTTGTGTCTTTGAGAAAAGATAATTTATCTAACCCGATATCCCAACAAAGGTCACCATTATAGATTTGAAACTCCTTACTTTAGCTCTTTCTATTTCTATTTCGCTTGTTTTCTTTCCGTCGATATTTATTTGACACGGTTACGTAACACGCTACTCACGTGAGAGACCAAGGAAAATGGAGTAGATGGTTAATTCCTCCATTGACGTCGTCGGTCCATGCTTGGGAATTAGTCCAGTCTTCTTCAATACCGCGTTTCTTTTCTTTTGGTCCGAAATGCGCTCTCAGTGCGTGGAGGATTCTCCTCCAAAATCACCATTACTTCTGGTGGGATGCGAACTTTTTTGTCACTTTCTATTACATCACATCTTTCATTGCCGACAGAAATTTTCTTGACCATGTTAATTACATTTTTCAAACAAAAACATGAAATGGTGATCATCTTATGATCAGTTAAGATTTACCCAGTTGAGCCTATAACACACCACGCCAAAATATATTTTTCTTGATGATGTCTGATAACGATCTCTACACGAAAACAAAGAGAAAATATAGCTCAAAACACTCATTAGTATTTCTGGAAAAGAAAAAGAAAACCGAAAATAAGACTTCATTGTGCATTTGTTAAATTTCATGCTTTTTTGGCAACGGATTCATTATTTATTAAAGCAGGTTGGGATTTTATTTCTGCAGTATTAAGTTCTCGCTTTGTGGACTTACATCCCAATCCTTACTCTACCAAAGACTTATAAGTCTTTGCAAATAAAGGGCCATACATATTAAATATACGATGTGCACTGTGTATATTACCAAAAAAATATAAAGGGAATAGCGACCGTAACAAATGAGAATTCAAAAAGTAATTGCATAATATTGATAATTTAGGGAAAAATGTGTATTACGTCTCAAATTTCAAGAGAGTTTTGTGTAATATCTCCCAAAAAAGAAATTTGATATTTTCCCTCATTCACTGAGAAGCAGAGTCGAGGTGAAGTAATGAATTTGTTATTAATTTGTCATCGACATTATATTGCAAGTGCTATATCTGCTAAATTTTGATGATGAGATATCCTCTTAATATAGAATTATGAGTTTTACTTACTGAGTTTCTGACTCACTCTCTTATCTTTTAGACTTATAGACATGGAAATCTCACAGAAGTTTTGGGAACTACAATCATGCCAGATGAGATAAGAATTTCCTTGGCCTATGCAGATACTTGTAGCATAATGTAAAGAGGAAAAAATGCCCGTAGAGTAAGGGCTTGTAAATGTATTATTATAATACAAAGTAGCGTGCTTCATATGTGGTGTTATCCCTAATTTCCAGCTCTTGTTTTTGTGGAAGAATAATTGTAAAGATAAAAGACATAGGACAGCAACTAGCTTAGGACGTCGCAACAATAACCCCTCCGACCTTGGAACAGGGTCGGGTTGTTACATCAAGGCCCCATAGATGGCTTCCACGAGACTCACATTATCATGTAACACTTAGCCCTCGAGTACTCAAGGACTTAGAAGTCGCTTCCACAAGATTCGCATCACCGTGTAAAACTTAGCCCTTGACCAACGCATATCAATAATAAAGGCTCTTGCAGTGGCTGCCACGAAATTACGTTATCGTATAGCACTTAGTTATTGACCAACGTATATCAATAGCACAAGATTGTAGAGGTTGCACCCACATAATTTAAGTTGCCATATAGCACATAGCCCTTGGCTAGGTGACTCTCATGAAGTTATGTTATCATGTAGCATTTAGTCTTTAACCAACATATATCAATAGTACAAAGTTCTAGAGGTTGCTCCCACGTAACTCAAGTCACCATGTAGCACTTAACTCTTGATTCCAAAGCCCTATAAGTGCCTCACACGAAGTTACGTTATCATATAATACTTAGTCCTTTACCAGTTCATATCACAATTGATTTCACAAGCCAAAACATAGCCTTTCACAAATCAATTTTTTCCACAAAGTCGATCTAGAACCCATAACATAAATCGGTTTTACATACCAAATCAAATTACATTTCATAAATCATACTTAAGGTCAATGTAATTATTTCACAAAAAGGTTTCACAACCCAAAATATTTCATCTTTCCCAACTCTATTTATCAAACTTAATATATAAAGTGAGGTAACAACTAGTCCTTTTAAGATACTAACCAAAACAGATTTGCTTTATACTCATAAGTAATTGAACAAAACAACTATACAAATCAACATTTAATAACCATAGGAAAATAGTTAAATAGGATAGAATTAACCATTCAGAATCCTACCCAACAAATTAAACCACAAGTAGAAACATTCAATATACACACACACACACACACATATATTTCACCGAATATTTCTCACACCATTTCGAAATTCATTTCATAAATCGATAACATTTCGAAACATCTTTCATTTAACATTTCCTAAATCATTTTAGAACTTGTTCCATAGATCAAGTCACAACATGATACATATAGATAAATTTTGACAATATTTTCTATAACACGTTTCTCAAATCATTCTCAAATAATCAAAAAGCAATAAATGCATGATCATGATTTTTATGCAATAAAAATGTTGTTTTATAACTCATAATATATCATTTTCAAACATGAGGTCACAAACTTGAAGAAATGATAGCACCACTCACCTCAGAATGCCTACGATCAAATAACGAATATTACTCGAACCATCGAACTCATAATCCTATCAAGAAGGTGAAAAATAACATTAAAATTAAGTAAAACACTACCTTAACTACAACTTGACTACACTAAACTTAAGCACTAACTAAACGATTCAAACGTGCCCACAAATCATTTGTCCAAAATGATTAAGCCACTAGTCGTGTATTGTTCATACAAGGCCAACTTTAAAATTTTGTTTAAGGTAAATCATAGATCCAAATCGATTTCTAAACTATCATTTCTATATATATATATATATTTGTGTGTGTGTGTATTTTATATATACCTCAAATTTGCACCATAATTTTGAACATTAATTTGATTAGACGAACGAAGGGCACAATCGCTTACAAAGTATTGCGATACATATTTAAATCGACTTAACAAGGCATCCATGCCGAGTACTCGCAAAACCCTCTCTTTTCCCTTTTCTTTCTTTCTGTTTCTTTACCCTTTTCCTTTCTTGTCTCAGTCTTCTCTGTCTTACCCGAGGTCCCCCTTCTCTCTCTATAGACCAAAACATTCGTGTAATGGGACGGATGTACCCAAATCATAGTTTCACTAAAAATAAAATAGGTATATGCCAGAGTGGAAAGAACTCCATTCATTTTTTTATAAACCAAACCTAACCGTTGGATGCTAGGACAGCCGAACTAAAACATCAAATTAACTTGAATACAACCTTTTAATGTTTGGATCTTTCCGAGTTTTTTTTTTTTGTCGATTCTATTATATTCATACTTTAACACTCACTCTCAGACTTATGTCATATCTCTTTGCAAAGCGTGAGAGTCGAAACTCACTCCTGAAACTAAATCGTCCCCACCCAACCCCCCTAAGAAGGTGGGGATTCGAACCCCCCATCTCCCCCTTCCAAGTTGGAATAGCGGCCACTAGGGCAAACCCCAGTAGTTTATCTTTTCGAGTTAAAGGGTCTCAATTTGCTATCGTCCACAAAGTTGAACAATCTTCAAAGTTTCTCCCCTTCCCTTTACAACTCAAGCTCTAATAGATAATTCAACACCAAACGTGAAAATCATTTGCTTTTTTTCAAAGGTCATGATTTTGTTTGATGTTTATTATTAAAGAAAGACCAGTGATGCCAAGTTGCTCATGTTGGGAAAATATGGTTTCGAATTTGATAGAACAATGAAGTCGGATCTTTAGAGTAATCAAGTCGGACTTTAAGGCGTGATATCACTTTCTTTAATGATTTATTTGCCCCTACAAAATTGCTAATGGTCACCACCAAATTTCCTCCAAGATACAACAAAGTCTAAAATAAGAATAGTAAATAGTAATTTTAGTATTTCTCCAGAGTCTCTTATGGGAAACAATTAGAAACAATAGCTGTAATTTCTTTCGAAAGAAAAAGAAAAAAAAAAATGGAAGAAGATGTGTGTTTGATCTCAAAACAAATGTACTTATCTTTTTATTTCGAATAGAGGCAACCCTTCAAAAGGTTGCAAAAAGAACGAAGGCAACCATTCGAGAATTGTTGCAAAATGAACAAATATGTCTCAAAGGTTACGTTGAAAAGACATAAAAATTTTGAAATTAAATAATAATAAATAATCATAACTTTTCATCAACAGTCGTACTGTTTTAACAAGCTTTATAATTAATTTTTTATAGAAATAAATCCGAATTTTCAATAAATAAAAATAATTATCATTGGTTAGTGTCAAATCTCGTCCATGTGCGCACTCACATCTTTTCGATGTGGGCAAGGCACCTCTTCATTTGTTTTATAAATAAACTACCAACAATCCCCCAATTTTGTTTGTTGGAAGATACGACACATGGCCTTTTGGAAGAGGGATGGTGCTACCTTTAAGCCAAAAGGAAGAACTTTCCATTGGAAATGCTGGTTCGGAATACAGAATCCTGTTTTGGATCTGTCTTCAGGATGGATGCCCAATTGCCAAAATCCGGCTTTGAGGTCGAATTTGGAATAGATGTGGGCCTTGGTTAGACCACTAAAGAGAGAATCTCTAGATGGTAAAGGGAACTTATCATCTTGGAGAAAAAGATTGAGAGGTTGATAGTTGATCACCAATCTCATTTTTCCTCTGTTTTGCTCGGCGTGCTTATTGACATAAAAGGCTTCACAAGCCCATTGTGAATCGGAGATTTCAATAAGGCCTTGTTGCAATAGTTCCGAGCATTCCCTTTGAGCTAAAACCAGATGTTCTGGCTTCATTCCCATGTGGCTTGCCTTAGTTGGGTTTATATCTTCATTCTTTTTGAAAGGAAGGCGAACAAAGAACTCTGAATTTTCCCATAAGGGATGGGAGCACTTTTGAGCGAATTCTGAATGGGATTTTGAACAAGATTCTAGCAACTTTTGCATAATTGGATCTAGTAGACTCATCTAAATGGAAAAGAGTCTCTGAATATTAACGAACTCAGAGAATTGATCTTTATATCTAAGACCTTTTCCAGGAATGATGCGAAGCTGAGAGATTTGAGTCATGATGTCCCACCCAATTATCAGGTCTTTATTGGGAAGGTTTGATCCAAAGATTTTTGCAGTTATGGAGCACTGCGGGAAGAACTGGACAGTTACAGGAGTGGTTCTGACATTTATGGAGAAAGTATCTCCTGAAGCAGAATTGAAATATCGGATGTAAGGAGTCCAGAATTCTTCAGGAAGAACCTTGGTGTCTAATATTGAACAACTTGCTCCTGTGTCAATGAGAGCAATAACAGTGATAGGTTTGGCAAACTTTGAAGTGAGGATTTTTACAGGGAAATGGGGCCAGTGAGTTTGACTTGAAAAATATGTCAATGTTTGGTTCTGGGGATGATGGTGATATATGGAAAATATCTTCAGATTCTAAGTCTGACTCAGTCTCACTAGAAGTTTGGTAAAAAGGAATGACACAAAGAGTTTGTTCAGATGGCTCTTCATCAGCAGAGAATAAGGATTCAATATCATCATTTTCAAGAGAAATACCTGTTTCGTTCTCAATGTGATGAATTAGGTGATTCTGACCTTTTCTCGCTTAAGGACAGTTCTTGGCAAAATGTCCTTTCTGATTGCAAATGTAGCAACGGTTTGATTTTTTGTGGCTTGTGCGATCCTTCCTTTTGCGTAGGTATCGCCATTTCTTCTTTTTCCGGAAATGCTTGGAGCCATGTTTGGATTTCTTTATCCAAAACTTCTTGTAGTGTTTTTTCTTCCGGGAATACTTGCCACATGTACCATCACAGTCTTTCTTGGAACATTTGATTTTTAACTTCTGGCGAGAACAAGCTGATTCAAGTCACTTGTCGTCTGTGATGTAAGTACGGACCATCTGGCACTTTAAGCATAATTCTTCGAGACATAAATGAACTTATTGTTGTATTTCACCTAAGGGAACATCTTGTATTCTCCTTTGTTTTCCAAAGAAAGATCTTTCAACCATCTGGGATAGTTCTTTAGGGATGGAAGTAAGGAAAACATGCTTCAGATTTGGATCTGCTCCAACCTGGTAAAAAAGTTAAAGCATTATTCGATAATGCTTATCAAGATGTTTTTCCTAGAGGGAGCAGCATCTTCTTTCGAAAAACTCTCTTCTTTTTATCTCTATGAGATCAGCGGGTTTTCCCACAAAGACATGATATAAGAGAGTGATAGCATGGCTGAAATTTGGTGACATCAGAAAATGGATCTAGTCTTGTTCTGAAATTGATTGCCACCAGAGTTTTAAGCTTCCTGTGAACCTTGTAACAAAGTTATACAGGAAGTCATTCATATCATGGTTAGTGATAGACTGGGTATTCGATCAAGTATGAAATTCTTCAAGCCTTATCGGCCATTTGTGATAAGGAATATCATCAATGGTGAAGAATTGTTTCGATGTTATAGACACATGCTGAGCAGGATTGCTTGTCTAACCAATCTCTGGGTCAGAATAATTTGATTCCATATCATCATCTGGGGGGTCAGCCATGAATATTGATGAAGTTACTGGTGTAATGGGGAGGGAATCAACTGTTGGAATTGAGAAAGATGAAGAAGAGGAGAGGGATACTGAAGAATCTGATTCAGTATCACGAGAATTTTGCTCTACTAGGAGCAAATTCTGTTTTTCTGAATTGACAGGATCATGCTGCTGGATAACAGGGTCAGGTTCCTGGGTGCTTAAATCTTTTAGAAAAGATTCTAATGGATTTGATAGCATCATCTGGTCTGGCATTTCTCTTATAACAATGGAACTTGATTATGTATGCGGTATTTTTTCTTTCCCCTTTTCCTTCCGGGGCCTTGAGGCGATTTCGTATTTCGCCATATCTGGTTCTCTTCGTAAGGATCTCGCTGGAATAGTGGCAAAAATAGACATTTGTGGCGGTGGAGGTAAATACCCAGTTTTAACAAGAGGTGCCAATGGGTCAAACGGTCTGAACCTTCCTTCTTTAAGAAGCTGGATTTGCCTCTTGAGCTTCTCTATTTCTGGTTTTGGACTTTCAAGATAATGGTACCCAAGATGTTGTCCTGATTCCAAGGCGTGAAGCCTTTTCTGGAATTCAGAAAGTATCTTTTTGGTACTCTCATCATACCTTCGGAGATCTTGTTGCACATTTCCAATTTTGGAATCAATTGCCTTGAAGGCATTGTTGTGTGCCAACGAGTCTCTAATTGCCAATTTAGAACAAATTTCGGCGGCGGAGGTTTTTTTTCTCTGTCTCCCATGTTCATCCACATCAGTGGGAGTAGGGATTTTAGGAACATGGCGGTATCTACCATTGGGATCAATAAACTCTTCTGCAGCAGGGAACGAGAGTTTAGAACTTTCCTTGACAAGAGGAGGAAAGTCGGTATCCTGGAACATGGCGATAGAAGAAGTGGGTGGTGCTTCTTCTGGGACTTCGAGGGGGTAAGAGTGCTTCTTAGCCCATTTGAGTATTGGCTTATAAAATGGAGAGAGGGCTTGCTTCTTCTGGGGAGGAGATGGTGGTGGTGTTTTTGGTGGATCTGGTAAGGCTTGGGATGTAGTACTGGACTCTGGTGGTGGAGGTGGTGCATAGGAAACCATGAATTGGTATTTGTCACATTCACCGAGAGTATCAACGGAGGAATCTCCGTCTAAGTGCCTTTGGTATATCTTATCCTTTGGCCTTTTCCGTCGAGGTGGAGATCTTGCAAAAGGATCTACCTCGTCAGGAGAATTTGTACAATAAGAACATTGACAAAAGGGATCCCAAAAACAATGACCATAGTCATCTTTATAGTAATGAACAGGATGTCCATCACCATCAAAATGTCGAACGTGTTTTTTTGGATCTGGCTCAGAAATTTATTGAGGAACACATGGTTCAATCATGAAGAGGGTTTGGAAGATAGAAGGACTTTCTTCTTTTTCCTTGCCAAATTTGATGGAAATAGTCCCATCTTTATTCCGTACGAACTCTGAGTCCGTAGACTGGAAAGGCTTGTTATGCTGGTGTAGCTTTTCGTAGTTGGTGATCCAAGTCTCTGGAAGGAACTTGGCCAATGTATCCTTCGAAATCTGTCTAGGAACATGGATACATGATGCTTGGTCATTCTGCATAGAGATAAACAAAGCATCTTCATTACCATTGTTGAAGTTGAGGTCAAGTGCATGGTTCTGCACTCGATAAACCATTTGGTAATGTAGTGTTGCAGCTACAGAATCAGCAGTTTGAGGGGCTCCAGTGAGCTGGACTTGGACTTTCAAGAAAGAAAGTAACTGGGGGTTTGAAAGGGCGATATTGAAGTTTGGATACAGAGTGACAAAGACTGTTCCGGCATTTAAAGTAGTTTGAACAGTACCAATGCAAGCATGCTGGTACTGTAGAAATCTGGTATCTAACAATGCGATTCTTGCCACAACTGGCAAACCTTTACAACCATGGAAAGTGAGAGCAAAACGAACAGCTCCATAATGAACATGAGTGTATCCCTGTTGAGCCCATTGTTTGGGAAATTCAGGAGGGATCTGAAGAGTAACAAAGTATTCTTTTTCAGTAGCAAGAATAGGATGCTGGTCGAATTTGGAGGACTGGACGTACTCCTTTACTTGCTTTGGGGTTTGGTGAATAAGCTGGCGGATGGAGCGGATGGGTGAAAATGACGAGTTTGGTTTGGCAAAAGCAGAATAAGGGTTCATGAGGGGGAGCTGGGTTTCAGAAATCTTAGTTTCATCGCTAAGAGAGACTTCATAAAGATAATCTATCTTAGAAGCATTAGAAACACGAAATTCTGGAGGTGTTGAAGATGAAGATGAGGGAGCAAGAGAAACTGGTGCTTCGAGGATTTCTGGTTTGGTAGACATGGTGAGAAGAGATCTTCTCAGCTCTGGATTCACCTGTCAAGCGCATGGAATGGATAATATCAAAAACGAAACCATGGCTCTGATACCATGAATAGACCTAGACTTAGAACCAGGGAAGGAGAGTAAATTTCCTGCGTGGTATGCATCCCACAAAGGCGAACAACTCTCGTTCAAGCCCTTCGGGGGACAGCCTTTTAGCGTAAAAACCATTCAGCCCTTTAGTTCGAGCCTAGAGACACTCAAAGATGCCAGGATGGAAACGTTTCTAACCTATCCAAGCTGCATTTCTTGAAGGATCCTACCAGGCTGGAGAAGAGGAGAGATTTAGAAAGCCATGGAGAGATTTTCACAAAACACACACTTTACTTCAGGGGACTCTGCCCAAACCATTACACCCTCCTTGCCTTATATAGGCAATAAGAGGTCACAAGGTCACACACAGGGACCTAGCTCACGAGTCCAGATACAAACAGAGGCACCGAAAACTTTCGGGAGGGAATTATTAGTACACTATGAACAGTAACTGTATTGTGAACAGTACTTTCCCTAGCCTAGTGCTACAGAAAAAGTGAACAATGGTTTTGCTACACTATGACGGAGCATTGTAGCTACAAACTGAGTCATCTAAGCTATCTTCTAGGAGATATGCCTCGTATTTCTGTTTAAGGGCTTCAAGATCTTCAGGTGAGAGGATTTGGTTCAGCATTCGTGATAAGGATGCTTGTTCATGAGCCTAATGTGATGCTTCTTCTTTAGCCCAGTTTGTATTTTCATCTTCTTGGGGGTCGGCAGGAATTCTTGGCTGAGGCCAGTTGGATGAATGTGCATAGAAAGATGTGTCCATGCTTTGGAATTGTTCGTAGGGATCCTGGGGCAGAGGTCCTCCAAAGCGTGCATAGGGGTGCTAGGTGGATTGGACAATGTCATCTTCGTTTGTCATTTCAGGCTATTGGGACGATGTGGCTTGTCTGTATTGTTCGAGTGCTTCCTTAGCTTCTGGTGCTAGGTCATAATGATCCCATGTAGTGGGTACATTATTCCAAACATCTTCAGGAATGGTCTTGTTCTCTTGGCATAGGATTCTCTGGAGTTCTCGGTATTCATGTTCACAAAGTCTAACAGATCTTGGATGAGATTTGTAAATCCGGGCTTCTCGGCTGTTCAAGTTAGGTTTATAGGATGTGGTTCCTATTTCTAGTGGTGCATCGAGAATACTACCATTATTTCTACAAAAATTCCATGGACGTCGGAAAAACAGGATGGTGTGGACTTCAGGATTTGGCGTCATGGATCTCAGTTCTTTTTCCAAGTCTTCTTTCCAACATGTAGAATGATAGAACCGGTTTAGAAAATCTAAAAGATTTCTATCACATTCTTTTCGATGTTTTTCCGAGCAGAATATCCTTGTGAGGTTGGCAATGAATCTTCTTGTTGGAATTTCAAAAGCTATTAGGTACTTATTGGTTAAGTACCACAATAGCGTTTTGAGCTGTTCTCAGGAAATCATCTTCCTTCCGGATAAGAGGATGAATGAATGGATAATTCATATTTAATCCAAAAAGATAAAGAATCGAACCTCCGTTGAATCTGAATAGGTCTCTGTGGCTTTGCCACATGAGGTTCTCCAGGTTCTCAGTAAGACTGTCGTTCTGGATTTTCTGAATAATCTCCTGGGGGTACTTCCAGCTTTGCGAATCTTTGATGTTCTCAATTTTGTATTTCACTCCATGATTGAGCATATGGAAAGCAGGCCTCTTGATGTACATGTTGATTTCGCTTGGTGCTTTTGGCCTTGATAAGAAGTCAGCGAGTACATTCTTCTTTCCAGGAATATGCTTAGTTTCAAAGGAGTATTTTGAGAACCATTCAACCCATCAAAGTAGTTAGGAATTTGGAATCTGTTTCTGTTTAAACTTGGTCATCTGAGGGAAAGATGCCATGTCTAATTCTACTAGGAAGTGATGGCCGATGAGATGAAACTCAAACTTTTTGATTCCATTTTTTACTGCTAAGATTTCTTTGAAAGTGGAATGGTAATGCATTTCAGCTTGAGAAAACTTTCCACTTTTGTGGGCACAAAGATGTCTCTTACCATCAATTTCTTCGAACAGGATGGCTGCCCAGTATTCATCACTAGCGTCAGTTTGAAGAATCATTTTGCCTGTTGATGGTATTTATAATGGTGGGAGATTCTGCATAATCTCCTTAAGTTCAGCGACTGCTTTGGTCTGAGCTTTTCCCCAAGGTGGGGAATTCTTCTTCAACATGGATTGCAAAGGAATCAGAAGCTTTGCAATGTTTGGGACAAAAACCCTGAGATAATTAATTATCCCAAGAAATTGCTGAACTTGCTTTGTTGTGAAGTTATCTTGAGGAAACTTCAATAATTCTTGAGCGATATATGGCCCTGGATAGTATGTACCTTTGTTAAGGTGCATCCCTAGGAATTCGATTTCTGTTTGGGCAAATATTCATCTTCCTTTGAGAAAGCATAATACCATGCTTTTTCACGATTTCTGCAAACTGCTCAAGGAGTTGACAATGTGACTGCTCATCAGGACTGTAGAGCAGAATATCGTCAATGTCACCAAATTTTAGCCATGCCATCACTCTCTTATATCATGTCTTTGTGGAAAAACCCGTTGATCTCATAGAGATAAAAAGAAGAGAGTTTTTCGAAAGAAGATGCTGCTCCCTCCAGGAAAAACATCTTGATAAGCATTATCGAATAATGCTTCAACTTTTTACCAGTTGGAGCGGATCCAAATCAAGCATGTTTTCCTTACTTCCATCCCTTAAGAACTATCCCAGATGGTTGAAAGATCTTTCTTTGGAAAACAAAGGCGAATACAAGATGTTCCCTTAGGTGAAATACAGCAAGAAGTTCATTTATGTCTCGAATAATTATGCTTAAAGCGACAGATGGTCCGTACTTACATCACGTACGACAAGCGACTTGAATCAGCTTGTTCTCGCCGGGTTAAAAATCAAATGTTCCAAGAAAGACTGTGATGGTACATGTGGCAAGTATTCCCGGAAGAAAAAACACTACAAGAAGTTTTGGATAAAGAAATCCAAACATGGCTCCAAGCATTTCCGGAAAAAGAAGAAATGGCGATACCTACGCAAAAGGAAGGATCGCACAAGCCACAAAAAATCAAACTGTTGCTACATTTGCAATCAGAAAGGACATTTTGCCAAGAACTGTCCTCAAGCGAGAAAAGGTCAGAATCACCTAATTCATCACATTGAGAACGAAACAGGTATTTCTCTTGAAAATGATGATATTGAATCCTTATTCTCTGCTAATGAAGAGCCATCTCGAACAAACTCTTTGTGTCATTCCCTTTACCAAACTTCTAGTGAGACCGAGTCGACTCGAATCAAGATATTTTCCATATATCACCATCATCCCCGAACCAAACATTGACATATTTTTCAAGTCAAACTCACTGGCCCCATTTCCCTGTAAAAATCCTCACTTCAAAGTTTGCCAAAGCTATCACTGTTATTGCTCTCATTGACACAGGTATTTCTCTTGAAAATGATGATATTGAATCCTTATTCTCTGCTAATGAAGAGCCATCTGAACAAACTCTTTGTGTCATTCCCTTTTACCAAACTTCCAGTGAGACTGAGTCAGACTCAGAATCTGAAGATATTTTCCATATATCACCATCATCCCCGTAACCAAACATTGACATATTTTTCAAGTCAAACTCACCGGCCCCATTTCCCGTAAAAATCCTCACTTCAAAGTTTGCCAAACCTATCATCACCGTTATTGCTCTCATTGACACAAGAGCAAGTTGTTCAATATTAGACACCAAGGTTCTTCCCGAAGAATTCGGACTCCTTACATCCGATATTTCAATTACTGCTTCAGGAGATACTTTCTCCACAAATGTCGAACCACTCAGAATCGTCCGTTCTTCCCGCAGTGCTCCATAACTACAAAAATCTTTGGATCAAACATTCCCAATAAAGACCTGATAATTGGGTGGGACATCATGACTTAAATCTCTCAGCTTCGCATCATTCTTGGAAAAAGTCTTAGATATAAAGATCAATTCTCTGAGTTCGTTAATATTCAGAGACTCTTTTCCATTCAGATGAGTCTACTAGATCCAATTATGCAAAAGTTGCTAGAATCTTGTTCAGAATCCCATTCAGAATTCGCTCAAAAGTGCTCCCATCCCTTATGGGAAAATCCAGAGTTCTTTGTTCACCTTCCTTTCAAAAAGAATGAAGATATAAACCCAACTAAGGCGAGCCACATGGGAATGAAGCCAGAACATCTGGTTTTAGCTCAAAGGAAATGCTCGGAACTATTGCAACAAGGCCTTATTGAAATCTCCGATTCACAATGGACTTGTGAAGCCTTTTATGTCAATAAGCGCGCCGAGCAAAAAAAGCGAGGAAAATGAGATTGGTGATCAACTATCAACCTCTCAATCTTTTTCTCCAAGTTGATAAGTTCCCTTTACCATCTAGAGATTCTCTCTTTAGTGGTCTAACCAAGGCCCACATCTATTCCAAATTCGACCTCAAAGCCGGATTTTGGCAATTGTGCATCCATCCTGAAGACAGATCCAAAACAGGATTCTGTATTCCGAACCAGCATTTCCAATGGAGAGTTCTTCCTTTTGGCTTAAAGGTAGCACCATCCCTCTTCCAAAAGGCCATGTGTCGTATCTTCCAACCGATCTTATCAAGTGCAGCCGTATACATTGACGATATTCTGCTCTATAGTCCTGATGAGCAGTCACACTGTCAACTCCTTGAGCAGTTTGCAAAAATCGTGAAAAAGCATGGTATTATGCTTTCTCAAAGGAAGATGAATATTGCCCAAATAGAAATCGAATTCCTAGGGATGCACCTTAACAAAGGTACATACTATCCAGGGCCACATATCGCTCAAGAATTATTGAAGTTTCCTCAAGATAACTTCACAACAAAGCAAGTTCAGCAATTTCTTGGGATAATTAATTATCTCAGGGTTTTTGTCCCAAACATTGCAAAGCTTCTGATTCCTTTGCAATCCATGTTGAAGAAGAATTCCCCACCTTGGGGAAAAGCTCAGACCAAAGCAGTCGCTGAACTAAAGGAGATTATGCAGAATCTCCCACTATTACAAATACCATCAACAGGCAAAAGGATTCTTCAAACTGACGCCAGTGATGAATACTGGGCAGCCATCCTGTTCAAAGAAATTGATGGTAAGAGACATCTTTGTGCCCACAAAAGTGGAAAGTTTTCTCAAGCTGAAATGCATTACCATTCCACTTTCAAAGAAATCTTAGCAGTAAAAAATGGAATCAAAAAGTTTGAGTTTCATCTCATCGGCCATCACTTCCTGGTAGAATTAGACATGGCATCTTTCCCTCAGATGACCAAGTTTAAATAGATTCAGATTCCAAATTCCCAACTACTTCGATGGGCTGAATGGTTCTCAAAATACTCCTTTGAAACTAAGCATATTCCTGGAAAGAAGAATGTACTCGCTGACTTCTTATCAAGGCCAAAAGCACCAGGCGAAATCAACATGTACATCAAGAGGCCTGCTTTCCATATGCTCAATCATGGAGTGAAATACAAAATTGAGAACATCAAAGATTCGCAAAGCTGGAAGTACCCCCAGGAGATTATTCAGCAAATCTAGAACGACAGTCTTACTAAGAACCCGGAGAACCTCATGTGGCAAAGCCACACAAACCTATTCAGATTCAACGGAGGTTCGATTCTTTATCCTTTTGGATTAAATATAAATTATCCATTCATTCATCCTCTTATCTGGAAGGAAGATGATTTCCCTGAACAGCTCAAAACGCTATTGTGGTACCTAACCAATAAGTACCTAATAGCTTTTGAAATTCCAACCAGAAGATTCATTGCCAACACCGACCCCTAAGAAGATGAAAATACAAACTAGGCTAAAGAAGAAGCATCACATTAGGCTCATGAACAAGCATCCTCATCACGAAGGCTGAACCAAATCCTCTCACCTGAAGATCTTGAAGCCCTTGAACAGAAATACGAGGCACATCTCCTAGAAGACAGCTCAGATGACTCAGTTTGTAGCTACAATGCTCGTGACGGACGAGACCGTTGAGTCCGTACAATTTCACTGTAGCAAAACCACTATTCACTTTTACTGTAGCACTAGGCTAGGGAAAGTACTGTTCACAGTATAGTTACTGTTCATCGTGTGCTAATAATTCCCTCTCGAAAGTTTTCGGTGCCTCTGTTTGTATCTGGACCCGTGAGCTAGGTCCCTGTGTGTGTCCTTGTGACCTCTTATTGCCTATATAAGGCAAGGAGGGTGTAATGGTTTGGGCAGAGTCCCCTGAAGTAAAGTGTGTGTTTTGTGAAAATCTCTCCATGGCTTTCTAAATCTCTCCTCTTCTCCAGCCTGGTAGGATCCTTCAAGAAATGCAGCTTGGATAGGTTAGAAACGTTTCCATCCTGGCATCTCTGAGTGTCTCTAGGCTCCGAACTAAAGGGCTGAATGGTTTTCTGCTAAAAGGCTATCCCTGAAGGGCTTGAACGAGAGTTGTTCGCCCACTGTGGGATGCATACCTGCAGGAAATTTACTCTCCTTCCCTGGTTCTAAGTCTAGGTCCAAGGAAATAAAACGTTAGAAATATACAGCCAAAATTTCCGTGAGATTAATTTACCTACATAAAGGTCTCTTTCGAGTTAAACCTTTACTTAGTGCAAATATCTCAAAGCTCTATCAAAGTAACAAGTAGCTCGGCTTTAAACTTATACTTTTATATAATAGAACCGGACATACCGCACATATATTAACCTCTTATTTCTACGAGAAATTCTATATTACTCCGCACTATTATGGCCTTTTGTTTGATCCTGTTTCATGAGCTTTCTAGAAAGCAACCCTAACTTTTGTAAGAAACGGCACCACTTCTAAGCTCATATAGGTGAAGTATCGACCATGTGTTTCTATTACTATCAACACATTACAAGTTTGTACTATACTTCATTAAGAATTCAATCCAACCTACAAAACGTAATAGAAGATACTAACTTCTCATATCAAGGTTACGTCAGTATCAAACAATCACATTCAGTAACTTGTTTTTACCCGTTAAACCTTGTAACTAGTGATGTTCTAGAAATATGTCGGGTTACCATTACTAGTGATTTTAATTAAAGGGTTTCAGCCCTATTTCTTATGAGGTCATTATCACCATGTCTCTTGGTAAAGCCTTTGTCAAGGAATTGACTAGATTATTACTTGACCTCACGTAAACATTTATTATGGTACCATCTTTAATTAATTGTCTCACATAGTCATGTCTTAGACTAATATGTATAGATTTACCATTATAGATGCTACGATAAGCTCTTGCCAAAGTAGCGTGACTATCATAGTGAATAGAAATAGGAGGCATAGGATTAGGTCATAATTTGATATTCAACAACAAATTCCTAATCCATTTGGCCTCATTCCTGGTTGTCGCTAAAGCAATGAATTTAGATTCTATCATCAAGTAAGTCATGTACATTTGTTTCTTGCTCGTCCAAGAAAAAACACATCCACGTAATGTGAAAATCCATCCAGAAGTTTCATCTCCCACACTTGTAATCCAACTAACATCGGTGTATAATTCCAATACAACTGAATAATTATTATAGAACAATCACAAAGTTATAGTCTTCTTAAGATAACCCAACGTTCTATACTCAGATTACTAATATACTTACTCAACTTGCACAATATCAAGTCTAATATAATGCATCGCATACATTAAAGACATTATAGCACTAACATATTTAAATTATGCTATTGTTCTACCAGTATTATAATTTAATTTAATACTGAATCAAATGGAGTACACATCTCTTTGAAGCCAAGATGTTTAAATTTATTTAACATCTTTTCCATGTCATCACTTTGGCTTAAAGAATAACCCCCACTATTTATTTTTTTTAATTTGAACACCCAATAAGGTATCTACTGCACTCAAATCTTTCATTTTAAAATGAAAGTTAGATACTTTTTTGTCTTAATGACTCTAGTCACATTGGCTCCATAGTCCCCTTCAGATACCCCCACTTCAAGAATATTTCAAGAGGCAATTAATCGAAATTACGCATCATCAAATTTTCATCCTCGATGAAATACATGCATCAAAATAGAAAACCAATGCAATTCTACTCTCTTGGCTCATTTATGATATTCCTTAAAATCAAATCTATGAGGGCACAGACAGCAAAGAGAACACATTAGAACCAAACAAGGGACAACCAATAAACCCATTCGGTATCTCCAGATTGCCTCCATAAATAGAGCAATACATATCAGCTCATGCATGTAACAACATTCTCTAACAATTTAGTAAACGCGAGCGAATTGAGTATCGAGGTATCAAAAGTGCATAAACCGGAATTAAGAGAGGCAAAAAGAAGATACCGGCAATTCTAGGAATGGAATCAACAACATCATATAATCCGAAACCTTCTAAAAGGTATGATCAGAGCCATACCTCATTTCTTCATGATATTAAATTTCTGGAAGCTCTCATATCATCCTTCTCAAGACCCCACTGATAGTACCATTGTGTCACAAATGCAACCGGAAAAACTCTGAGTTGAGCACCGTCAAGTGGCTAACTTTGGCTAATACCCCTGGGACTGACCGATAACATTATCTTTCTCTTCTAGATTTTGAAATATTCCCAAAGCATCGTCCAGGAATCCCAGTTTTGAGTAAGAATCAACCACAGCTCCACCTGTATCATGGATCAGCCTTTCGATGGCTTCTTATACGAGAATACCAGCAAGAAGCCATATCATTTGAATAGACACAAGAGAACCAAGAATCTCAATCCCGTAGAAACCATAGGATTGACAAGGTGTTGCCTCCCATCCTGAAGCCCACAGAGAGAATAAGGATATAGCAAATGCAGCAACGTCTGACAATAGATGAGCTGCATCTGTTAGAATTGCTAGACTGTTCGCTTTGATGCCTCCAACAACCTCTACGGCCATGAATACTATGAAGAGGACAACTGCCACCAAAAGTTTCCTCATAGATGCTGACCGCTCCTTTTCATCTTGAGAACTGGCACTAGAATCTTTAAATCCACAGGGTGCCTCACCACAAATTTTCATCCTGCCTGCGCCTGTTTCTGCTGGCACTTCCCCACAAACTTCAATTATATGTCCACTTTCACCACTCCGAGCTTCCATCTTGGCGATATCAGGCGGCTCCGCAACAGAAGCCAGCGAGCAACTGCCGTCTCCTCTTTTGCTCATGTGGATCTCACATTCGGTTCACGAAAATCATGGACTCCTCTCGAGAGAAGCGTTTCTGCGGCGTGTATTAACGGACAGTCTCAATGAACGATCTCACCCGTTGAAATATTTAGTCGCGAGAATTCGAAAACAAAACCATCATGATGGTTGGTGAGTGACTAGAGCGGCACCGGTGAAACTGGACTAAAACGGACAAGGCACCGAAGGGCCTCGTCAGAAGTCGCCGAGTCCGTGAACTGACCTTGTTAATAGATTGGCAATTGGATTGATGACAAACGCTTCAATTATCATTGATGATCGGAGTCATGGCCAACGGAAAGGTCTCGATCGAGATCCAGTAAGCTTTTAAGTGTTGGTGTCGTATAGTACTGTTCCAAATTGCTTCTCGCGACCTCCAGCGGCCTTTCTTGCACCTTCTGCTCCCTCAAGAGCCTCCAACAGATCTCATTTTTTGCCTGCATTTGTCTATATATGGTGTTCCCACAATAGTAATGATATCTAAATCGCCGCTCATACGAAGGAAGAGCCTTCAGAGCAGGATTAGAAGCATCGTCCAGAGGATGGTGGTCATCCGAGGAAGACAACATTGCAGGGTCTGTGATTTCGACGATGTCCACTTGCTCCGGGGAAGGACGTAAAGAATTATTATGCAGCCTTGCTTTGTTGAATATGAACACCCCTAACTCGTTCTGTGCGCTTCATCCACTTGACTCCATTGTTGCAAAATAAATCCTTTAAATTGTTGGGAAAATATGGCTTCGAATTAGGTAGAACAATGAAGTCGGATCTTTAGAGGTAATCAAATTAGACTTTGAGGTGTGATATCACTTTTTTTAAGGATTTATTTGCCCCACAAAATTGCTAATGGTCACCGGTAAATTTCCTTCAAGATACAACAAAGTTTCAAATGAGAATACTAGATAACAATTCTAGTATTTCTCCATAATCTCTCATGAGAAACAATTAGAAACAATGGCTATAGTTTCTTTTGAAAGAAAACGAAAAAAAAAAAAATGGAAGAATATGTGTGTTTGATCTCAAAACAAATGTACTTATCTTTTTTTTTCGAATAAAGGCAACTCTTTGCAAAAAGAACAAAGACAACCTTTCAGAAAGGTTGCAAAATGAACAAGTATATCTCAAAAGTTAAGTTGAAAAGACATAAAAAAATTCAGAATTAAATAATAATAAGTAATAAATAATCGTAACTTTTCGTTAACAAATGTCTTGTTTTAACAAGATTTATAATTAATTTTTTATAGAAATAAATCCGAATTTTCAATAAATAAAAATAATGATCGTCGGTTAGTGGCAAATCTCATCCACGTGCGCACTCACATTTTTTTGATGTGGAACAAGGCACCTCTCCACTTGTTTTATAACCAAACTACCAACCGCTCATAACCACCCGCCGCAGTGGCTCCGCCTGATAAGGCTCTCTATTGATCATTGCCCCAAGGAAATCCCTGAGTCATAAAAAAAAAAAAAAATATATATATATATATATACCAACCGCTCATATATAACAAGCCAGGCACCCTCTTTAACACGAGAGAGAGAGAGAGAGAGAGAGAGAGAGGCGCAATAATCTCTCCCTTTCGCGACACTCCATCAGAAGGTACCAAGCCAGCAACAATGCTTATCTTCTTCTTGCTCTTCCTCGCCGCCGCCGCCACCACCAACTCCCTCTTTGTCCATCCAGAACCACTCACTCCGAGCCCAAGTCCAAGTCAACGCCCCAAAAGCATCTTCCTCCTCGCCGGGCAGAGTAACATGGCGGGCCAAGGCGGCGTGGTCAACGACACATCCACCGGCTGGATCAACAAGTGGGACGGCGTCATCCCTCCCGAGTGCAGCCCCAACCCGTTGATAATCCGGCTCGCGGAGAACCTCACGTGGGTCGAGGCCCGGGAGCCGCTCCATGCGGACATCGGCGTGAACCAGACGAACGGGATCGGCCCGGGTATGGCATTCGCCAACACCGTCGTGGGCCAGGATCGGGGTCTGGGCTTGGTGGGGTTGGTGCCGTGCGCAATCGGCGGGACGAGGATAAGCGAGTGGGAAAGAGGGACGTCTTTGTACAACCAATTGATGAGGCGGGCGCGAGCCGGGACGAAAGACGGGGGGACAATCAAAGCGCTCTTGTGGTACCAAGGAGAGAGCGACACGGTGGAGGAAAGCGATGCCGTGCAGTACAAAGGGAGGCTGGAGAAGTTCTTTACGGATGTAAGGACTGACCTGCAGTCGCCCGAGCTCCCAATTTTCCAGGTGATTGAATTTTCCTTCACGCTTCATTTCGGAATCAATTGCATCTTTCACTTTAGATTGTTCGAACAAATTATGATAAATTTCTAAATGAAAGTCGTTATTATAATTAAGCAAACGGCGATCATCTCGATGTGGTACTTTCTTAGTCTTTTTTTATTCAAAACCAGACAAATAATAGTTACATGTAGTAATGGCTCGCAAAAGGGTCCGTAGGAATCCATGTGGTGTGTTTCTTTTCTGCAGCTTTTTAGATAAAAATTAGATAATAACAAGAAACGACTCATCAACGGTAGAAACCTAGGATTATCTACGGGGTTGGGGCATTCACCTCAGGTCCACGAGCGGCTTTTCCTCTAATATATGTTCAAGATAATCAAAATTCTACCACCTATCTCATTAGATTAATGAACCGGACATCAAGAAATAGTAATATTCACACTAACCTCTCTGAAAAAATGTACATTTTGGTTCCATTATTTTTAATTCGCTTAAATGGATAACAATTTATTGCTTAATTGCATGTTTGCTCTGTGAATGGGGGCAGGTGGCTATCGCATCAGGACTGGGACCTTTCACCGACACGGTGAGAAAGGTCCAGCTCGGGCTTGACCTTCCGAACGTGCGAACCGTCGACGCCAAGGGGCTGCCTCTCGACCCGACCGGCTCCATCTAGCCACCCCGGCCCAGGTCCGGCTTGGCCAGATGCTGGCCGATGCTTTCCTTCAGTCCATGGCTCGCTCCCCGTCGCCCGTGAGTGAAGCTCTCTCCCCGTCGCTCGTGAGTGAAGCTTCCACGAGTGGTCCAAATTTGGTAATTCACGTTTTGGCGTTCTTCATGTGGAAACTTATTAGAGCAGTTTTGATGAGCAGAGGTGATTAACGATTTTCTGGATTGGAAGGTGATTAACGATTGATTGCTTTGGACTAGACCGAAAATTGCGAAAGAGCGTAGAGAAACGTGAGATGCAACTGTTGTTTAGATTAAAAATTTGACGGGGATATACATGAAAAATGAGAAATTTGCTATTTCAGTCCTAAATTTATCATACAAATTTCAATTTACTTCTAAGTCCTTCTATTGTTCTTATGTTGTCTTGAGACTTTGCATGAAATTATAATTTAGTGTTTCCAGCCAATCTTCTCTGAAAATACTAACACGGTGGTCTAATCATCCCTGGCCATCCTTGCATGTTGACAAATAATATCAAGTCGGCTTTTTTGATGAGCCAATAAACAGAGATTTCTTAAATTATATGATGATTGAGAGTAATGCTAGCTATATCTATGGTGTCACTAAATGTCTGTAGAACGAGACATCGTCATTTTTTTTATAAGCAATTGAAGGCTTTATTAGTATTGGGCTTAAGGCCCGTCCGCCCAAGTTGGGCCCAGAAAGCCCGGCCCACGGGAATAGGGCCCGTGGAAGGAGAGAGGTATAAAAGGGAGGAGAGAGAGAGAGATGGCACCTGTTGGAAACAAACGTACGTACGCTTTTCTCCCGCGCTCTCTCTCTCTCTTCAAAAGACAAGAAAAAAAGAAGGCTCCGGAAATTTTTCTTCCCTTCATTGCTTCATCGGATCGAACAGGCCAGATTTTCTTCCTCCTATCGGCATCGGTGTCTAATCTGTGGCTTAAAAGGTACGCTCGAATCCGTGGTGTGCTTTAGGATCGGTGATACGTGTTGTTTTCCCGGGCTCATCTTCCGCATCGATTTAGGGGTTCGATTTAGTGTCGAATCCGGTTTTTGGGGATCCGTTATTCCCAACATTGGTATTAGAGCCCTAGTTCACGTTTTCCCAACCTGTTTGACGTTTTTTGATTGATTTTTCGCAAAAGCAATTCGGCCGTACGGATCGGGCGAGAAATCCCGACACCCAAGCGCCGTTCGCCATTTTTCCGTGTTTTCATAAGTCAAAATAAAATTCTGAAAGCATAGGGAGAAAAGGGTTGTCGAGGCGAGTCCGGCGACATCGTGTGCCGCCAGGCGACGCCACACGCGCCTACACGCTCGGACAAAAGCCGTTGCGCGTGGGCGCGACACGCCCGGAAGCGCTGGCTCGCCCAGCGCGTGCGACACACGCGCCGGTCGGCGAACCGGCACGTGCTTGCCGCCGGCCGGCGAACCGCACGCGCCGGTCCGCGGACCGACACGTGCTGACGTCACCCAACGGTCGGTCGCTAGGGGTGACGCGCACAACGACGCCGGGCGGTCACCGACCCGGCGAACCGACCGGCAAGCCGACCCGACCCGAACCGCGGACGCCGGCACGCACGCGGCACGTGCCGAATGACGTCTGCGTGACGTCAGCCTGCGCACGCATGCAGCACGTGCCGTCAGTTCGCTCGAACCAGCCCGACCGGTCCGACCGGTCCGACGACAGTTGACCGTTGACCGCCGTTGACCGTTGACCTTTGACCATTGACCCAAAAAAAAAAAGCGAAGGAAAAGAATGTGTTTCTTTTTCAATTAAGTCTATGTGGATTATAATGTGATCTCTTATTTGTTCTGCATTTGTTGCAGGAACAATGCCTCCTCTGAGACTGCGCACACCTATTCGCACAATTACCGATGAACAAAAGGATAAGCTGTCTAAGTTGATAGGTGAGCTGACTGATCATCGATGGGAGAGTGGTGACTTAATTGATCACTTCCTTGAAGTCAACGGGAAAATTCAAAAGGTCATATGGAATGGTCGTCCTATGTCACAGTCAGAGATGGTGCGATTTTTCATAAATACTCTACCACCAGAATGGCAAGATGTGTTGAATCGCATATGGGATGTCAAAGGAGCTGCTTCATATAAGAAAATTGTGATGGATTTTGTATATGAATATTATTGTATTGTTACAAGGGAAAAGATCAAGAAATTGAACAAAAGAGGATCCTTCCCAGTTCGTGTGCTGACTTGGTGTTAGTTGTATTGGCTGATCTTAGTTAAGTGTGCTTTGTGGACATCTTATGTATTGTTTACTACCTAATTGTGTTAATTGAAAGCATTATTGTTTTATTGGATGTCTATTATATGTTGCTTTCTGTTATTGCTGGTTGCTATGGGTAATTAGTTGTGGGTAGTTTTAGAAGTTTTTGTAACTTCATAGAATTGATTTTGCATAAGACAATCATATTAATGATAGTTTTAAGTTAGGATTTTTTGGAGGATGATTGGAAACATAGTGACCTTTTGATTCTGAAGCCTTACTTGAAATTATTCATTAATATGATGGGTCTATGCAAATAGGGATGCATAAATGATAGGCATTAATAATTCGTGCATATTTGTCTAATGTGTTCGATCAATGGCTTCACCACAAAGAGCATAGTTGCCGAGCTGAACAAAGGTGAAAAGCTCAATGGTGACAACTATGAAATTTGGCAAATGAAAATCCAGTATGTGCTGGAAGAGCAAGAAGCACTTGAGGCTCTTAACCTAACCATGGTAGAACCTGAAGAGGGAACCACTGCACAGCACAAAAGAGACAATGAAGCTTTTTCTGCGTGGAAAAGAAAGAACTCTCTAGCTCGCATCACGTTGCTGAGCAGCATGGAAAATAACGCCATGCGAGAGTTTAGGCATTTTGACAATGCCAAGGAAATGTGGGAGGCATTGGCAGCTAGATTTGGTCATACTTCGGTGACCAGACTGAGACAGCTCACTATTAGGTTTGACTCATATAAGAAGCCTCATGGTCAGACCATGAAGCAACATCTTAGAAAGATGTCAAACATGATAAATGAGCTAAAAGATGCTGGCCATGTCCTCACAGATGAGCAGCAGGTGCAAGCAGTGATTCGTTCATTGCCTTAGAGTTGGGAGCATATGAAGGTGCACCTGACCCATAATGAAAATATCAGAACCTTCGAGGATGCAGTGCGTCATCTTGAGCTGGAAGAGGACCGCCTCTTGGCTACTAAGCCGAATGCTGAACTCTATCATGCTAGTTCTAGCTCAAATGGAGCTTCGAGCTCCAAGCGCAAGCGCCCTAACTGGTTTGATAAAGGGAAAGGCAAGGAAGAAGGTCCTTCAGGGAAGAAACCCAAGTTTAACCAACATGAAAGAGGAAAGCGTCCTCGCATGAAGAAGCTAGCAAGGGTGAAATGCTACAACTGTGACAAGAAGAGTCACTATGCTCGCGACTGTCGTGAGCCAAAGAAGGTATGCACCCCTTGTACTTTTCAAAACTTTACTTTTATGTCGAGTTCTGTGTTCTTAACTGAGTCTAATCATTTGTGGACTGTGGATTCAGGAGCGACGGACCATGTAGCGAAGGATAGAGGATCCTTCGTGGAATTCTGACGAGTACCAACTGGAACTAAGTGGATCTATGTGGGAAACAACTCCAGAGCTGAAGTGAAAGGAATTGGCACATGCCAACTGAATATGCGTGGTGGACGCACTTTGTTCCTACATGATGTGTTGTATGTTCCGGAGATTCGTCGGAATTTAATGTCTGTATTAGTGTTGGTTAAATTAGGTTTTAATATGAACTTCTATAGTAGAGGTGTGAATTTGTTTTTGGATACAAATTACTATGGTTGTGGTTATTTTCTGGATGGTTTCATTGTATTAGATATTGATTATGTTAATGCAAATGTTTGTTATTCCCTTCTCACGTCTCCTAATACATATGATAATGATGTGAATGTGTGGCATGCTAGACTTGGTCACATTGGCCAACAGCGTATGAATAGACTAGCCAAAGAGGGCTTGTTGGGCAATATTGAAAAAGTCGATTTGTCCAAATGTAAGCATTGCCTAGAAGGGAAAACGACAAGGAAACCATTTGGGAAAGGTAAAAGAGCTGAATTTCCTCTGCATTTAATCCATTCTGATGTCTGTGGTCCAATGAATGTGAGAGGAAGGCATTGGGCTGTTTATTTCATCACATTTATTGATGATTATACTGATTCGGATATGTCTATTTGATTTCTCATAAATCTGAAGCAATAAGTTGTTTCAAAAGGTTTATGAACCTGGTGGAGAATCAATTAGACAAGAAAATAAAAGCATTGAGATCCGATCGAGGTCGAGAATATTTATCTGATGAGTTCAGAAAATTGTGTGATGAAAAAGGAATAGAAAGACAGTTGTCTATTCCATATACCCCTCAACAAAATGGTGTTGCGGAGAGAAGAAACAGAACCCTACTGGAAATGGTTAGGTCCATGATGCGTTGTTAACTGCTGCCTATATACTTAACCGTGTGCCTTCCAAATCAGTTACTTCCACTCCATATGAGTTATGGACAGGTAGAAAATCGGACTTAAGTTTTCTTAAGCCATGGGGTTGTGCCGCCTATACACATGAGTCCTCTCACAAATTTGGGAAATTGGGTCCCTGAGGAAAGAATAGTATTTTCATAAGGTACTCAGAACACTCGAAAGGATATGTGTTCATAGGTGAGCAGGAAAGTGGGAGTATAACTGAGTTTGAATCACGAGATGTCACATTCTTAGAGGATGAATTTCCTAAGAAGGGCGAAATAGGGAAGATTGTTCCCTATTTGAGACCTTGGATCGATAATGATGTTAGTGGAGTTCGTCCAAGTCGGAGTAATATGAGAAGTGATGAATTGAATTCAACTCATTCTCAATTGCAACCGCATGATGAGACGACATCATCATTACCTAATCCAAGTGGGAGCATGATGAAGAATGATGTACAAAGTGTACAATCTCCCATACGGCGAACAAGTCGCCAAAGTATTCCCCGTCGACGTTTTGACATTGAAGGGGAAACTTTTATGGTTGCTCCACAATATGAGGATGAGCCAAGAAATATTAATGAGGCTCGAATTGCCCTAGTAAGGAAAAAATGGATTAATGCAATGGAATAGGAAATGGAGTCAATGAAATCAAACCAAGTCCGAGAACCGGTTGATCTTCCAAAAGGACGCAGAGCTATTGGGAACAAGTGGGTTCTCAAAATAAAGCGAAAGGCTGATGGCTCGATTGAAAGGCATAAGGCTCGCCTTGTGGCGAAGGGTTATAATCAACATGAAGGAATTGATTATGAAGATACATTTTCTCCCGGAGTGAGATTTACCTCGATTCGCATTATTCTGACAATAGTGGCTAGTCTGGATCTTGAGTTACATCAAATGGATGTAAAGACTGCTTTCCTCAATGGAGAATTAGAGGAAGAAATATATATGGAACAACCTGCTGGTTTCATAGTGAAAGGCCAAGAAGAAAAGTATGTCGACTTTTAAGGTCGATATATGGTCTTAAGCAAAAATCAAGACAATGGTATATACGTTTTCATAATGCCATAATGGCATATGATTTTACAATGATTGATGAGGATCATTGTGTATATATCAAAAGATCCAATGATCAATTTGTGATCATATCATTATATGTTGATGATATACTAATTGCCGGAAGCAATATGGAGTTTGTTAAGACTGTCAAGAGTTGGTTGTCTTCCAACTTTGAGATGAAGGACATGGGTGAGGCTACATACATTCTTGGAGTTAAGATTTCAAGAGATCGTTCAAAGAGATCGTTGTCTATTTCGCAAGAAACCTATATAAATAAGGTTCTTGAACGATTTCGTATGCAAGATTGTAAACCCATAGACACTCCTATTGCAAAAGGTGAAGGATTGAACCATAGACTGTGTCCAAGGACTCCACAAGAGAAGGAACAAATGAAACATGTTCCTTATGCAAGTGCTATTGGGAGCTTGATGTACGCTATGATGTGTACAAGACCCAACATATGTTTTGCAGTTGGAATGGTGAGTAGATACCAATCCAATCCAGTCCAAGACATTGGAAGGCCGTTAAGAGAATACCGAGGTATCTCAAGGGAACTGCTGATTACAAGTTGAATTACCAAGGAAAGGATCTGCGACTTGAAGGCTATTCAGATGCTGATTGGGGAGGAGATTTAGATTAAAGAAAATCTACCTCAGGATTTGCTTTCTTACTGAGCAATGGCGTCATATCATGGAGTAGTAAGAAGCAAACGTGCATAGCCTTATCCACGATGGAAGCTGAGTTCGTGGCATTATCAGCAGCAAGATACAAGAAGGAGTTTGGCTTAAGAGATTCTTGGATCATTTAGGTGTTATTGAGAAAGCTGCAAATCAATTATTGGTTAACCGTGATAGCCAAGCAGCTATAGCATACACCAAAGATCCAAAGTATCATGGCAAGACCAAACATATAGATACAAAGTATAACTTTGTAAAAGATATGGTTGCACGAAAGGATGTGAACTTACAGTACATATCTACGCATAGAATGGTAGCAAATCCTATGACAAAACCAATACCTAGAGATGTGTTTTGTGGTCATGTAAAATCTCTAGGATTGCGTAGAGTATGATGTACTGGATTGTAATTTCCCTGAGTTGTTCACATTTATGAACTAGTGTTGTTTCATTATTAATGCCTATGAATCTTTTTATGATCTTTATGCATCTTAATACTCAGTGTATTATTATAAGTTGAGGAAGTATGTCGGACAGATAAAAGATTAGCCCACTCACACGGGTAATCGCCTCTATTTACTTGTGTGATAAATAGAGATGAGACTGTTTTTAAGCTTATTATCTAGGTGATAATCGAGAGCTCAAGCTTAAAATACGCATGTCGCCTTAACTAAGTGTTAAGATGAGGACATAATACTCATGATATCCGAAAGTAAAATACCCCACATATTTTACTTTATCTGTCTAAGATGCCAGATGTGAGTTCTGATGAATTTTGTAAATGAGTAGATACGTGAACTCAAGTTAGACATTGAGTATGTCTGAACTATCATATGTACGGTATTGAAAGGTATAGACATACGCTCCATGAGAAAGGAGTTAATACCGTAATACGTATTTCATACTACGTATACATGAGCCGACCAATAAGAGTGGCAAAAAGTTTTGATCTCAACTTTTATGACGTGTGAGACTCTTGAGGAAAAGAGTTCCTCAATTTAAGTGCCCTCATGACTTTTACTTATTCTCAAGGTTTCTATTTAGTGTTTGCTATCTTAGGATGTTGCCAATGGTCATGAGTTGATTCGATCTAATGGGACATTTCTAGAAAAGCAAGCTGAACTGAAATTGAGAGTTTGAAGGAAAGAGGAAGATCGATTTTGGAGAATCACATTGTAGTTTTTTTGTATTCACTGGTCGACCAATTATGATCGTCTTTGTGATAACTGTAATTGTGAATACAATATATATATCATGTTTAAAAGAGATCACAAGAGATATAAAATGTGATCGATCGTTCTAGGGTACTGCATACTAAGTCTACTCGGAGTGTGACGCCCATTATGAGCTGCTATATATTCCTAACAGATGTATAGCAACGAGCTCTCAAAGTATGATGGTCGCACGGATTATTCACCGGTATGAATGTTGAAAAGAGGTAAAGAGAATCCTGTTCGGCCCACCATGTGCGAGTGGGAGATGAAGGCTTTATTAGTAATGGGCTTAAGGCCCGTCCGCCCAAGTTGGGCCCAGAAAGCCCGGTCCACGGGAATAGGGCCCGTGGAAGGAGAGAGGTATAAAAGGGAGGAGAGAGAGAGAGAGATGGCACCTGTTGGAAACAAACGTACGTATGCTTTTCTCCCGCGCTCTCTCTCTCTCTCTTCAAAAAACAAAAGAAAAACAGTAAGGCTCCAGCAATTTTTCTTCCCTTCATTGCTTCATCGGATCGAACAGGCCAGATTTTCTTCCTCCTATCGGCATCGGTGTCTAATCTGTGGCTTAAAAGGTACGCTCGAATTCGTGGTGTGCTTTAGGATCGGTGATACGTGTTGTTTTCCCGGGCTCGTCTTCCGCATCGATTTAGGGGTTCGATTAGTGTCGAATCCAGTTTTCGGAGATCCGTTATTCCCAACAGCAATAAATTAGGAAATCGCCATTGAGATTGTCATATTCATTTGGGGACTAGTATGTTGCACCTAGCGCAGACACTCGAATTACCAAAGAAGGATGAGGTATATGCATTATACAAAAGAATAGTGACTAGGAATTACCAAGAACGGCATTAGTTTGTGGTTACTTGTCCGGGATGATAGCCGTGGTGGCAGTTGTTCCGGAGGTGATGGCCATCTTTCTTGAAGCGCCAATTACTGCGGGATGGCAAACCAAAAAAAGAGAGAGAAAGCACGCTTAGAGTTTTATATTATTTTTCTTAAGGAAAATGATATAAATGGTCCATGAATTTTGACACATTTTGCAATGTGATCTTTGAATTTTTAATTGTTTGATGCGGTCCCTAAACTTTGGCTCCATGTGTAATGTTGTCCTTGAACTTTTATATTATTCAATGTGGTCTCTAAACTTTTGATATATATTCAAATTAATCATTGGACTACATCAAAATGATCAATGTTGTTCTTGAACTTAAATTAATTAAAGGATAACATTGGATATTTTCATATAGCCTAACGATTAGTTTAAACATTCACGATTCTACCCACAAAAAAAAAATTAACATTTACCAAAAATATAAGAACCGCATTGAAGATCAACACTATACGTTAGGTTAAAATTCATGGATCATATTAAAGAAATCAAAAGTTCAGATATCACATTGCATATTAAGAAAAAGTTGAAGAACCATTTGTATTATTATCTCTTTTTCTTACGGTCACGTGATTAAATGAAGAAACAAGTCAAAAGAGATGTGCTACGAAGAAGAAATAAGTGATTTAGTACTCTCAATGCTGGCTCAAAAGATCGTTCATGTAGTGAAGTCAAAGAAAATGAAAGAAGAATAAGATGCAAATGCAAAAACAAAAAAGATCATTTTGATTCAATTGATGTTGGCGGCAAGTTTCAATTCAGGCAAATGCCTCCTTATAAATGTGTTGACTAACCATGTACACTTCATAAGTAAGGAATAAGTGCACTGGAACTCCTAAAATTTCTCACAAATTGGTAATTGAGTTATAAAATTTTAAAAATTGCAACCAAGTCCTAAAATTTATTGAATTAATTCAATCAAGTATTTATGTTAACTCTATCCAACTAGGTTAACGAAAACTACCAATGGGTCTTATTTTATTACTTTCTTAAGACAGGAGGTGACAATGTGTCATCCACCAAGCGCCATGTTAGAAAAATATTAGAAATTTTTTAAAAAATATAAAATAAATCCGATTAAAAAATGAAAGAGAAAAAATTCTGGAAAAAAAAAAACACAAAACTTGAGACCTTACCAGTGGTGATCACCGCCATCCATCATCAAAAAGAGTCGGTAGAGCTCGCCAATGGCCAGCAACCCTCGATGGTCTCCAGCGAGGTCTTGGCGGCCCACAACTAGGGAGGGCACAACCCTCACCCTATATCTGAATAGGGGTTTGGCCCTCCACTAGATCTAGGTAGCCAAGCCCTCATTGGGGGCCACTGAGGCCTCGTCCAAGGCCGGCGATGGCTTGTTCTCCTTTTTGTGTGCTTGGTTTTTAAATAAATTATCATTTTCCGATTTATTTAATCTAACTTAAGTACTTTGAAATATAAATTAATGAAAAAAATGCCATGTAGGAGAGAATATAATAAATAAAAAGTCACATCAACATTTTTTTGTCAATCTAGTTGAACAGAGTTAACGAAATAATTTAATTGAACCGATTTAACAAATTTTAGGATTTGATTACACTTTTTGAAATTTTTAGGAGTCAATTGTACTTTTATAACAAGTTTTATGACTTCTAGTGCACTTATCCCCATAAATAAAAATTTAATAGCTATCTTTTTAGTATCAAAAAAAAAAAAAAATCCACTTTCATTGCCCATGCAATTGAACTTCATGGGCAAGTGTTGACCCTTCTTTTAGATAAGAAATTACCTTTATAATGATAATAATTTACTGAATATGTCAATCAAGTTGAGAATGGTATGAATTCGACTCATAATGAGAATTGGCATGTGCTACTTTGACTCCTGGGATATGGTGATCATGACCAGAAACTTGGGATAAGCATTTGACAAATATGTAGCAACGGTGGGAATGCATGCCAATAGAAAAGGCTATAATGATTAAAGCCATATTAAAAGGTGAGCACGGTTACTTTTAGTTTAAATCTCAACCCTCAAAATATAGGATTGGCAAAGATTGTTGCGAAAGCAAGCAATCGAACAATAATATAGATAGAAGAAAAAAATAAATTGGATACCAGATTTACGTGATTCGGTTATAAAGACCTATGTCCATAAGAAGAGCAACGACGAATTTCACTATAGATAAAGAGATACAAGGAGATTACACACTCGAGTCACTCAAACACTCTCTCGGTGTTTCCCAAGCCCCAATTACACCCAATAACGCACGCAATGTTTAGCTCCGAAATTTCTCAAGAAATAATCTCTCAATCTCACGAAAGAATTACACGCAAATCTTACCACAAGATTTGATCGACTTCAACACTAAACTTTTTGGATGTAATCCACAAGTAAGCTTCGCAGCACGAACAACACGAAGACCCAATGCCAAGCACCCAGCACCTATGGACGTCTCTCACAAACAGAACACCCACGGCACTCAGAGTAAAACGGCACTTCAATATGTGTGCTTTGCTAAAGAGAGTCCCACGAGCATAAAATTATTTATATTGCACCAAGAGAAGACAGACCGATTTCTATTCGGAAAAAAAATTCGCATGATTCGGTCAAACCCTAGAAATTTGACTCTTTCCTCTGTTTTTATCTCGCTAACTTCAGCCTGAAATATATTTCTGTATATTTTAAGTAAATCCAAGTCCAAGTCAACGTTTGGACTTTCCTATTTTAGGCCAAACTCCCTAATACAGATTCGGAATTTTGGGGAGATAATCTTCGGATCTTCTTTGCTCAATTCAAACGTCTGTAAAATATCCAATTCAGAATATTCAGAATTTCGTATTTGGCTCAAACTTGAGACATATTTTAACAAAGATCATGGCCAAAAGCATGGCAGAAGCTGTTAGCAGACGTGGAGAAGTTACCGGTAATGCCTGCAATACTTGGAATTTTGACCGGTGAAAAGGTGGTGGGACCCACCTAAAAAAGAAAAGACAAAAAAGGTTAAGAAGGCAACAAAAATAGGTGAAGTGTACGGTTAGCTTAAGAGAGAGAAAGACCAAGAGCCCGTGGGGGAGAGGAAAAGAAGAGAGGGGAAGAAAGAAGGGAAGAATAAGAAATATAAGGAAAAGAGAAAGTGCTTTGCGCAGACACACCTCGAGGACCTCGCGAAGCCTATTCAACTCCAATTCGCAACATTTAGTAAGTGATCACGTCCTCCGTTCATCTATTCAGAGTAGAGTTCGGAATTAGGGCAAAATTGAGTTGCAAAGTTTAATTTTTGAGTTGTAGAGTTTCGAGATTTCATGAAAATGGTGATTTATGGTGTCATTGAGCAAGGGTTTGTGGAGAGATGTTTTTGAGCAACAGTTGTGTAGGAATGAGATTTTAGGGTTTCACATTAGAGTTTAATGTTGCATTTAGGTTTGATAATAGCTTCAGGTGAGCAATTTATTATCGCGTAGGAGTCGTTTTATTAGCGTTTAAGCGTAAGTTGGCTGATTCGTAATTGCCATAGTATGTTATTTGGTTTTAATATCAATTCTTGTTTAATTATTAGGATTACAATATCATTGGCTCGTTCAGTTATACATTGTTTGGTTTAGGAATTCCCAAGTGAGTGTTACTATCTCTTCTTTGAATATGTAAATTTATGTCTTGAAAATTATAGAGATTTGATATATTATAAATTATTAAAATCATGTTTTTGTTGCATAAAATCAAGATCGGACATTTACTATGATTTGATATTTGTGAATGGTTTGTCGAATATTTTTGGAAAGATGTCGCGAACAAGTTATGTCACGCCTAGATCCTCGAGCGCATTCCTTAAGCGCATGCCCATCCCTCTCTGGTTAATAAAATTTTGTGACTTCCCAGGACGAGTCACCAACCCTTTCTTTTTATTGCACATGCTGAAGTGAATTATAAATCCCCTAACGGTAACCATCTCATGATAGAAAAGTAGGACAACAAATTCACAAACAAACATGTCGTTATAAATATACTAAGTCATGTACAAAGTCTATGGCCAAAAGACTACAAAAGACTGATTCTCCAAAAATGAAGATATTGTCCTACGACATACTAGTTGGATACAAACGCCAATCCTTCTTACTCCACCTCCATAAACTCTGGGGCTATGGTGCTCCACGACCACCTTCTAAGAACCTGAAAATAATTATACAATAACCACTGAGACAATATCTCAGCAAGTCTATGCTCTAAACCCCAATTAGAAGGGAAATACGCCCAGAGGCGTCCTAACCACTCAATCACACAATCATAAAAACTTACCTCGCCTCAGGTCCACCCTACAGGTCAGTAAATTTAAATACTTGACCAAACAATTCAATTCAATTCAATCAAATCAAAATGAGTCATCGATCAATCGATCTAATCGACTCCATACCACCAAGACCATCTATTGGTCAATCTATTCAACCATCAGTCAATCAAATTATTCGACTCCACACAATCGATACCATTCATGAACTTTATCAATTTGAATATTGCTCACCTAAGCTGAAATAGATATAATCATATATCATTGCTCCCCAAAGCTGATATCTAAAATTTTGCTCACCAAAGCTACTAAAATATTATTGATCACCGAAGCTACTAGAGATCTATAATGGCTTTAATGCTCCGTGAAGCTAAACTACGATACATTACTCCTGGCCAAGGATCTTGTGCTTTACACATCAATTCCTCAATCACATATCCAACTTGGCCTAATTCCATTATATTAAAGTGTACCCGATAAAAATAATCGTGTGTAGGTACACGGTCGGCCTAAGCCAAAAATATAATATCTTTACTTTAGAAAATCCTACTATTTATACAAAGTCTGGAAACATTTTTGGAGTTGTAAACCGACGCCCCAGTAATTTATAAGTAATTATTGAAATTATACAATTTTGGGATAATTACCCAAAATCACAACTTAAATTCAAATTGCACAATATAGCACTCAATTAAATAAATCAATCACACCATTGCAATTAGCACAGAATTCCGGTCACCGGCTATCCCAATCTAATTTCCGAAAAAATAATTATTAATTAATTAATTTCTAAAATTAATTAAATAATTCAATTTAAATTCTAAAAATACCAACCTAGGCCAAAATCACTAAATTAAGTACAGATACAAGCCCGGAAAATTCCCGAACCCTTCTAGATAAATAATACAATTTCTCTAGGCCTCACTTAATCTAATCTAACCACCTAACATGCATAATTGCATAATAAAAGTACTAATTTAATCTAACTAACCACCTAATTTATAATTAAATTAAACTAAACACCCCTTAGACGTCATTAGCCTACTTAGAAGAGTTTAGTACATAAACTCACCGGTTTATTGCGGAAACCGGTTCACCGCGACGGCGGCGCGACGGCGGCCAAAATCCAAATTTCCGACAGCGTCGACAAACACTCAAATCGGGCCAAGAAACCTTGCAAGCCCGCAGCAAAAGCTGGACTTGACTTCAGGCTTGGGCTTGGCCGCGGGCTGGGCCTGCTTCACGAGCCCAAGATGGGTTGAACGGCTGAAGACACAGGCTTCAAGATGCGAGCTGCTGGGCTTCGCTCGGGCTGAGGAAATTCACGACCAAAGCTGAGCTGGGCTTGGGCCGAATTTCATGAAATTGCTGGGCTGCTGCAGGTTTGGGCCGAAGACGCGTTGCTGGAGAAGACCACGCGTGGAGACGGTTTCGCTGGAGACGTGAAGAAGTTGCTGCAGGGGGTGGTCTTCGATCGTTGCTGGACGTGGCCGCGTGGAGAGGAGAAGGTGCGGGCACGGCAGCAAGCTGACGATACAAAGAAGATGGAAATTGGCTCGGTTTATTGCTGGCAGGTGGAGTCAACTATGGGGAAAAGGATTCCTTCGGTTGACCAAGTGAAGACGTGGCCTGCAGAGGAGAGTTCAGAGGGGGTGTGGGCGTGTGGCAAGGAGATTTCGGTGGAGATGGCCTGCTCAATGAAGATGGAGAGAAAGCAGCCGTCGGTAGGGGAAAGAGATAGCACCAAAAAGACACGTTGTTGTTGTTGTGTAGAACTTGTTTTGTTAGCGTTTAAGCGTAGATTAACTAATTCATAGTTGTTGTAGTATTTTATTTGGTTTTAACATCGATTCTCGTTTAATTGTTAGGATTACAAGATTCTTGGCTTGTTTGGCCAAGCGTTGTTTGGTTTGGGTATTCCTCGGTGAGTGGTATTACCTTCTTTGAATTTGTAAAAACATGCCTTGAAAGTTTTAGAGATTTGATATACTATATTTTATTAATGTTTTTGTTGCACAAAATCTAGATCGGGCATTTACTACGATTTGATATTTAGAAACGGTTAGTCAAATGTTTTTGGAAAATTATCGCTAAAAGTTTTATATATATATATGTTGATTCGTGAACCAAGTTTATGAAATGATTTGGGAAATACATTGTGACATATAAAATGATTTTTGAATTTGGCTTTGTGGATTGTAGAGAATATTATTGTGGATCGGTATTGATGTTTAATATAGTTAAACTATAAATTCATATACATTATATGAAATCACAAGAATCTTATCAATTATTAGACCTGTCAAAATGAGTCATAAACCTATTTTTCATCCTTATTTGATGGGTGGGTTGTTATAGGTGTTAGTTATATTCATTAAATATGTAATGTACATTAATAATGTGATTAGATTGGCTTGAACTTACTAATGTATTTGTGAAAGTATGCAATTTTGAGACTTTTCCACAACTTGATATGTTGATAGATTGTCCCATTGAAATTGAAATTTTGAGAAGAAAAAATGCTCTCTATTGGTAGTTTTATTTATTTTCTTTTAAAAATAAATTATTTGGAAAATATTTCCTAAAAACAGTGGCTTGTATCTTTTGAAATATTTAATCAATAAAAAAATTCATTATCGACAACAATTTATATCTAAAAAATTCATTATCGACAACAATTTATATCTAAATATTTTTATGAACAATATAATATTTTTCATTTATTCATTTTTGTTAGTAACATAAGCAATCATTTTTAGGAAAAATACATTTTAAATTATTCATTTTCCCAAAACAATTAAAACCTTAATTCTCATTGCCCTTCCTATCATTTCTTTGGCTTATTATTCATGAACACTAATCTCCATCTTCATTAGAATGGCGATTTAACTCCTACAAAATTTCGTCAGAAACGTTCTACAATCATCTCCATCTTAATTAGTATGCACTTCTGAGAACCGAAAATTGAAAAATCAAAGCCGAGAACTGACTCGAGTAGGTCTACAACCGGCCTGGGAAGTTCCCGACTTGACTCTAGAACCTGCCGTCCTTATCTCTTTATTCCATTAAAAAGCACGAAAATACATGGGACTTGATTTCCTTTGGCCATTGAGGTCAAGAAGTACAGTGACCAAATTGAATATACTTTTGTCAGATGTAACAAGTAATGGCTAGGAAGTTCACAAAGAAACAAGAGCAGAGACAGCAAGCTACTCCATCTAATTTATCCCCCCCCCTCTTTCCCCGAAATTTCAATTCTTTAGTACTAAAATTCACGAATCACAATGAAGATTCCGTCGAGTTTAGTACTGGCCATGTCGGTAAATGCTATGTTTTCTTGGCGCATGAGAAGTTTCGTGCATCCAGCAGCGCAACCACCACAATTTTTAAAGCTATGTTGACCTTGACCGCTGACCAACCTTATGTTAGCTCTTTTCATTTCAATATGAGAGAACCAATTTACAATTTTCCCAAATAATCGTCCATCGTAAATCAATTACATGCATCAATTTTAAAGATTATATATAATGTAGTATACTCGATAGTTAAAAATAGGAAAGGTATAAACTTCGAGTTTTTTTTAGTCGATAAAACTTTGATCTTTGAACTCGAGCAATATCATCATTTTGCCTCCAAAAAACAAACTTTAGATGTCATGTGACACCATTAGAACAAAAAGATGTATACGCTCTTAAACGGACAATAAATCTTCTAATTCTAATACGAAATAACGTCTTCTTGATGTCCTACATATGTGATATCCCTGCATGAGGTTTTCGCTTATATTTCTCCTTTCAAATGCAGAATTTACCTTTCGAGTGAAAAGTTCGGTATCATTTTTCCTAATTTGCCCGTGCCATCCTCATGCAAGGGCAAATCATATGTGAATAATCACAATTGCTCAGTTTAGGTTTTTTTTTTCACCTTATAAATTTTCATAGACTACTCATATACAAGAAAAATTAATTCCGATTTTGGTCAAAATTATTTTCCTTACATGAAAAGGAAAGGCGTAGAAAGATTGTGGAATGCATCTTTTTATAGATTCCAAAATAATTGTTAGGTTCAGCATCAATACATTACACATTTACTATCGAGAATATTTATATTTTTTATAACGAGAATAGACTTATCAAAAAACCTAGAAATAAAATCGCATAAGTTCTACGGATGGTTTAAATTTATTTGTTTATTTATTTTGATCAAATATACATAGTTTACATCAAAAAAAAAAAAAAAAAGGAAAAATGACATTAAAAGTGTCAAAAGTTATGTACGACATTCACGTTAATGTCAATTTCGTCGGCTCACTTAAGTACCAAATGCTTCCGACAATAAATTCCGATTAGAAAAATTATGTAACTTTTATAATTAAAAATTTTATTTAAGATGGCATTTTTTAGTAGTGATCACTTTTTCATTGATATTGGCACTAAAATGATCAATTGTTAACAACATCGGGTACAAAAATGATCATGTTTTAATTACGATCGGCACTACACGATATCGTTTAGGGGTTATATATTGATTGGACATTCCAACAAGGTACGTAAAATTGAGAAATTAATCAAATATGATCACATTAAATTTCTGACGACTCAAACTGTAGTTAGCACTCAAGTGATTCTTTTTTTAAATGGCACTTCGACTAATCCGAAAAACACTTTTAGTATTAGTGTGAGCGCCATACATTAAATTTGACTTTCTCTAGTGTTCTTCTGCCGAAAGAAGGAAAGATGGGGATATACTGGAATCAAATGGTCAACGCAACGCCATCGTCAACACCTACCCCTGAGTTGCAAAAGAGTCAAAAAAAGAAAAAGAAAAAAAAAGTTAACAGACAAAATCCCCCCATTGCTTCGCCAATCCCAGACAACTGGAAGAGAGAGCAGAAGTACACTTCGCAAAATGGCGGCTGTATCTTCATGGAATCTCGTGTTCACCCGACCCTCCAAGCAGCGCTCTCTCTCCTCCTCATCCTCCTCCTCCCTCTCGTGGGCTCGCTCTCTCCCGTCCTTCCCCTCCAAATCCCATCTCCGCTTCGCCCCCGGGGCCAGCCGTGCCGCGTCCCCGACGGTCCTCTCGCTCCTGGACGCGAAGCCCACCGTCCTCGTCACCGAGAAGCTCGGCGAGGCGGGCCTCGACCTCCTCAGGGCCTTCGCCAACGTCGACTGCTCCTACAACCTGAGCCCCGAGGAGCTGTGCACCAAGATCTCGCTATGCGACGCCCTCATCGTCAGGAGCGGCACCAGGGTCACCCGCGAGGTCTTCGAGTCGTCCGGCGGCCGCCTCAAGGTCGTGGGCCGCGCCGGCGTGGGGATCGACAACGTCGACGTCTCGGCCGCCACGGAGCATGGCTGCCTCGTGGTCAATGCGCCCGCGGCGAACACCATCGCCGCCGCCGAGCACGGGATTGCCTTGCTCGCTTCCATGGCGCGGAACATCGCCCAGGCGGACGCTTCGGTGAAAGCGGGTGCGTGTTCTTTTGGTGCTTTTCTGGGTAGCGTTAATTTTTCACAGGGTCTCGTTGTGGCATTTCTTCGAGTAGCCTGGGTGCGATGTGGGCGATTTTGAAGCGTTTGAAATTGTTGGCTGCGCAGGCCGTTTGTTTCTGTTTGTTAAATCGTCGATGGTTTGGTCGGTCGTGTCTCTTAGCGATTTGGTGATAGGCAGTGTTGAATTGGGTTGAGGTTTGTTGAAACTTTTCGCTCAGTTACAGAGATTACATAGCGTATATTGGAGGTTCACGAACGGAAGACAAATCTTTGAAATGCTTGAACGGAGCCTATTTTGTTTTGCAAGCTGTAAGCTTTCGGTATCATATCGAATGTTTATTATGGACATGTGAGCCTATAACATGGTAATTGGATTCTCATGCCGTGAATGCCATATGCTGTTTCTTATTTAAATGTCTGTCCTCTCACTGTCTGGGTCACTTTCTTTTTTAAGGAAAGTGGCAGAGGAACAAGTATGTCGGTGTTTCGCTGGTGGCAAAGACCCTTGCAATTATGGGGTTTGGGAAGGTTGGATCAGAGGTTGCTAGGCGGGCCAAGGGTCTCGGCATGCATGTGATTGTACACGATCCGTACGCTCCTGCTGATCGCGCGCGTGCAATCGGAGTCGAAATGGTGAGCTTCGATGAAGCAATCTCGACTGCAGATTTCATCTCCCTGCACATGCCTCTTACCCCAGCTACATCCAAGGTGTTAAATGACAACGTTTTTGCTAAGATGAAGAAGGGTGTCCGAATTGTCAATGTTGCTCGAGGTGGTGTGATTGATGAAGAAGCTCTTCTAAGGGCTCTAGATTCTGGAATTGTTGCTCAGGTTCTGATCTTCTTCGTTCTGTTTGCATAATTTTTATGATCAATTCATACAATTGGTGAAGGAACAATAGTTCTCGTTTTTGTGCAGGCTGCACTTGATGTTTTCACGGAAGAGCCTCCTCCCCAAGACAGTAAGCTAGTGCAGCATGAGAATGTGACTGTCACACCTCATCTCGGTGCTAGTACAACTGAGGCCCAGGTAAGCTTGGCTGACATACTGTTGGTAAGTTCTGTTCTTTCCAGGCTGGGTTAGTTTTCCGACCGTGAGTTTCTTTGTGGATGTAATCAGGAAGGTGTGGCCATTGAAATTGCAGATGCAGTTATTAGGGCCTTGAAGGGTGAGCTCGCGGCTACTGCTGTTAATGCACCCATGGTGCCTGCGGAGGTTGGATATCAAATTCTGTTTTCACACTTTTGTTGTGCTGCATTTTGCAATGACCTTTAGTTATTTTGCTCCAATGATTCCTTCCTCATATAGTAAAGGATAACTTCATCATCCTCAACTGCTTGGTTTCACAATTGTTTTAATCAACCGACATGGATTGACCAGTTTCGGAGCATGATGTTCACTTTTGTGCTGTCTCTGAATTCATGAACAATTTACAAGCATAACCATGTGTTTGGTGCATGCTGCAGGAATTTAACTGAGTTCGAATTGCTCTTTAATTAAATTGTTGCCATACTATTCATCTCATAGTTACTTATTTTCAATGAGAATTGTCAAACCTGACATGTTATAGAGAAGTGCGTCTTAGTGAGAACAATACAAAAACCGCACTTGAAACTAAAGAGTCGTTTTCATTTCCCAGGGTCTCACTATGTCTATTAGCTAGACTCATTATTAGGTCTTTGTTGTTCATTCCATTTGTTCCAGACACAGGCATCAGTTGTTCTAGCGCTATACATTATGTAACCCACTCACATGCTTTGATCAGAGCGAAGCTCAAGCTCACTCATGTTGCTCGCAGGTTATATCGGAGCTCACTCCTTATGTTGATCTAGCGGAAAAGCTTGGAAGACTAGCCACACAGCTCGTTGCAGGTGGAAGTGGCATAAAATCGGTAAAGGTGGGATTTGCTTCAGCCAGAGGTCCAGATGATCTTGACACCAGGCTGCTCCGTGCTATGGTCACCAAGGGTCTAATTGAGCCTATATCCAGCGTCTTTGTAAATTTGGTCAATGCTGACTTCATTGCCAAACAAAGAGGACTCCGGATCACAGAGGAGAGAATTGTGTTGGACGGATCACCTGAGAACCCCCTTGAATACATCCAGGTCCAGATTGCCAATGTCGAGTCAAAATTCGCCAGCGCTATGTCAGAGTCTGGAGAGATCAGCGTGGAAGGGAAGGTGAAGGATGGGAAACCGCATCTCACCAAGGTTGGGTCATTCGGCGTAGACGTGAGCTTGGAAGGGAGTTTGATTCTGTGCAGGCAGATCGATCAGCCTGGCATGATTGGGAAGGTGGGTGGTATATTGGGTGAGGAGAATGTCAACGTGAATTATATGAGTGTTGGGAGGACGGCTCCAGGGAAGCAGGCCATTATGACAATCGGTGTGGATGAGGAGCCAAGCAGGGAAACCCTAATGGCTATTGGAGAAATTCCCGCCATCGAAGAGTTTGTTTTCTTGAAATTGTAGGAGATAGAAAATCAAGATGTTTGTCTTTGCTGCTGAATTCTTGAAGATATGGTTTTTGTGTGATAAGTGTTATAAATATCAATGTAGTTCATTATTGGCTGTTGCAATTGACATAGATTTTATGGCGTCGATGATAGTTTTGATTAAACTGTCATCTGGTATGTGTTTAGGTACTATACAGTATGCCGGTATATATACATCTTCAGGTGAAAATATGTTTCCTGACGCATCCAACGAAGGTTATTTTTTCAGTTTCATAGTTGTGCTTCCCGTTTATATAAATGTCCATGCTGCAACCGTAAAAAAAAGGTTGCTGCATACAGAATTCTCATGCCAGTTCCTTCTTTTTCGCGATAATATGTCTTCACTCGTGTAGTTTACCTGAGCGTGTAAAAAGGATCACTTCAGGAATCTGCACGAGTCTGCTTTTTGCAGAATTTCGCTAATGCAAAACCCAATTTGCCTCCATTTTGTATGAACTGGTCAGTCACTGAGAAGAAGTTCGATGAGAATCGGTTTGCCACATTGTGGAAATGACATTACACAAGAAGAGCCTTGACATGGTCATGCCCCGCAATTTTCTTAACACGCTTTACATTTTTCTGTAGCTACTAGGCGTTCGATCCTATGCTACAGTCTCATACGCCATGTCTTCACGGAAAGTGCGCAAGTAACACAGGAGAGAGCTTGAAAACGAGACCGCACATGCCGAGAGACTCTTAATTTTTGGGAGCTTCTTCGAGTCGAGGATAGAAGCATTCAAACATCCATCACTGTCGACGAACACTGAAATAACAACACTTAAAAAAAGGAAACAGACTAAACAGTTACATCACCAACACATCGGTCCCTAACAACAGAGCCGGAGAGATCACAACAAAAGAGCTCCACCACCCAGAGCTCACTACCAAATCCCGACCTCGACAAACCCGTCTTCGGTCGCAAATCCCCTGAACATCCCGTTCGTGTTGAAGCCGCAGCCCACTTCCCCATTCCGGGACACGGCTATCATCCCTGCCTTCCCTTCATCAAGCCTCTCCTTCACCACGAAGTCGACTGCTGCCTGGAGGCCCAGGCCCTTGTACTCCATCACGGCCGCCACATCGCGGGCCAGGGTCCCGCGTATGATGGCCTCCCCCTCACCGGTGCACGAGACCCCACAGAGGCCGCACGCGTAGGTCCCGGCCCCTATCAGGGGCGAGTCCCCGATGCGGCCGCACATCTTGTTCATGAGGCCGCCAGTGGAGGTGGCCGCCGCGCACCTCCCCTGCGCGTCCACCACGACGCATCCGACCGTCTCCGGTGCGTAGACGCTGATAGGGAGGCCATTCATCTGCAGGGGATTCTCCACGCTGGCGCCGCACGTGTCCGAGAGGACAGTTGGGATTCTGTAGTCAAACTGTTCGATCCAGCCAAAAACGAAAAAAACATAGGCACCCGTGATTAGTCTATTGCCCAGAGTGAGACGCAGCACAACTGGGGGTAAAAAATCATCAAATTCAAAGGAGATTGAGGATGAAACTTCACCATGATTGTGTTTGCTTCTTTGGCTAATTTCAACATTCCCTTGTTGTCTTCAGTGATGAAATAGTCATTGTCCACCACCTCAGCACCCTGTACGTATCAAGAATCAAAGAATCTCAAAAAAGGGTAGGCGAGACAGCAGTAATCATCTCACGATTCTCGTGCAAATTAGCAACCGTGGCGCACTCTCTGCACAACAATCGAGACTCTTCGGACAAAAACCAAGCACCGCACCAATCTTGACAAGGACCGCAACTACCGACAAAATCAAAACATAATCAACTTGAAAAAGTAGGACTGAAAAACCATTTAAGACAAAGCCTCGTAAAAAAACCCTAATAACAAGAGGGCGAGAACCCGGTTCAACCGAGGCAGGCACGCTGGGGAAAAAGACACGACCCGCCGGGTCAGAGGTTCATGCACCAGTTAAAGCACGTGGATGGCTAAACGTAGAAAGAGCCACGCCATTGACGTCCTTTCGTCTCTCGTGGCTGGCGTTGGGTCCCAACCGCCGACCATGCCAACACGTTTCATTCACCATCCGTTCGAGAAAAGATGATTTTGCTTTCGAATTCTCGCGACTAAATATTTCAACGGGTGAGATCGTTCATCGAGACCGTCCGTTAATACATGCCGCAGAAACGCTTCTCTCGAGAGGAGTTCATGGTTTTCGTGACCCGAATGCGAGACCCACATGAGCAAAAAAGGAGAAGCAGAAGTCTATGGGAGTAGGCAGAAAGTACAGACGTGGAGGCGGGCGAACTCCTCGGCGCCTGCGAAGGCGAGATAGGAGTGGGGGGACTTGTCCATGACGAGCCTGGCCAGGGAGATCGGGTTCTTCACCGTCGTCACCCCAGAAACCGCGCCGCACCTCCTCCCCACCCCGTCCATTATGCTCGCCTCCATCTCCGCCGTGCCCTTCTCCGTCAGGGCCGACCCCCGCCCCGAGTTGAACACCGGATCGGACTCCAGTTCCCTCACCTACTCACATCCAAAGAGAAAAAGGAAAACGGATGAGTCTCTGTATCAAGTAATCCACGACGACAAGGCCTCGAGTAAACACATCAAAAACGCTCGTCCATCGTTCGGTTTCGCCCGAACCGGCGTTGCATGTCGAAAAGAAGCAGAGACGAGGAGAGAGGGAGAGTGCGTGTGTGTGTGTGGGCGTGCATGTTAGTACGTACGACGAGTTCGACGACGTCGACGGCGGGGAGAGAGGAGCGGAGGGCGGAGATGCCCATGTTGAGACAGCGGGCGAGGACCTGCTTGGCCTCCTCCTGGCGGTGGTGGGGGAGATTCGGGTCCACACCCGCGCCGCCGTGCACGGCGATTGCCCACCCAACCATCCCTCGCTCGCCCTCGCTCGCTCTCTCTGTCTCTGTGACTACGGTTTCTGTTGTGAACAACTGGCGGACGTCTAGGGAAGTGAAGAGGAAAGGACTGCGATTGTGGGAATTTATAGGGGGTGGAGTTTCAAGGAAAAAAATAAATAACTTCCTTTTTAACATGTCCGAATCGGATTTCTTTTAAATCCGTTGTATTTGGAAATTTGTTAAATTTCTTTTGTCTCTTTCTTATTAATTATTATTTCCTTTTTAAGGTTCCGAGACGGATTTGGATCTGGATTCGTGTTTAATGTGGAGTTTGTACGCTGAATTGGGGTGTTAATGAGGAAATTGCCGAGAAGGAGAGCGGTTTGGTATCGTGACCCGACGGGGCGCCTCCATCCGATGCTTGATATACCGAGATATTCCTAACCTAGGGTTTTGCTTGTAACCAAAAAGCAGCACGTGTTCAATGTAGTATATTTATTGATGTGATCCCTAAATTTTTAATAAAGTTTAGAAATTATTTATATCATTTTTTTCTAAATCTTTTACTTGGAATCACATTTCCACGTCTTTCTTTCTTTTTCTTTTTTCAATCAAGGGCTTAATCGATAGAACAAAAGAGATCTTCCCTTTCTTAGAGTAATTATATACGCTAACTTGAAAATAAAGAGGAATTGCTTTTCACCAATTTTCTCTTATATTTGATTGTTTCTCGGCATTGAGAAAAATTGCCAAATAAGTTAAGAGCGATTCCGACATGTTTTATGGAGTTCTCAGCGAGATCATCCTAGAGTTTCTATGGAAATATTTCTCAAAGTAATTTGCAATATTATTCGATGTAATCGGGAATTGAAAATACGATGAAATCATACATTCACGACATATTTTATAATGAAATCTTATGTCGCTTTATCAACAAAAAGTAGCTCACATGGTCCAAGCGTAAAATCTCGTCCTTGATTGTTCATAAGTTGTTATTTATCGATTGTTATAAATCGTCTAATTTTTCATGTGCTGGGAAAGAAACTCCAAGGGCGAATAGTCTTTTATTGCTAATTTCTTGGAGGACTGGACTTATAGAATCTAGGGTTATGTAGATGTCGGTGTAGATCAAAGGAAAGACCTCGAAGCCTTCGAAGCAAGGGAGGAGTAAAATATTTTTTTCAAAGTCGTCATCATCATACCTATCTTCTTCTCTGATGCTGCATAGCAATCTTCATGCGTATTCAATGATTGAGTCATCGCTAATTTTCAATTCAAGATCTTGTTAGACACCAAAGTCATTCCCGAATTAGCTATTACTAAGATACGCATATTTCGAATTTTTTAATAACAATTCACATATGTGGAGTCTATACGATGGGGAAGAGTTTTACAAGAACTATAATTATATTAAAGAAGTAAACACGTGAGAGAATTATAATTCGCATGTCACTCCTACAATCGTAAGAATATATATTTCATTATAAGGGCTCCGTTTGCAACGCTGCCCTTATCTTTTTCAGTTGCTATAGTATTTAGCAATTAATATTTAAATTTGATTAAACGTCAGGCACCATAAGTGATAATTATAAAGCTTTGTATAAATCAGAACCTGAACATTAAGATTACTTAAAAATCATTGAAAAACTTTCGATTACACTGTAAAGCTGAACGGAATTCTATATATTATGATAGAAAAGTTTACAGATATCAATTAATAAATATATACTAAGTAAATCGGTCCCCAAGAACGAGAACTGTATTGCCGCCGACAAATTTCCAAGAAAAAAGTGCGATGGGACATTGTACTACAGCTGTGATTTAAAGTAGGGGCTAATTAAAATACGATAAGTGTATGTCTTTTTACCATGCAAATGCCGAGAAGATGAGCAGCCATCGAAGTCACTCCAACCAGATTTTCTGTTTTCCTAATCTTTCTCGGAATTCCAAGCACAACGTCAGTACATACGCATACAAAAAGTAACATATCTTTAATTGAGTTATTACCGCAGAAAATCTTAAATTAATTTATTTATGTTAAATAACTTTTTCAATTATCATAAACTCCAAATGATACAACTTAGATAAATTTACCCTCCGTTAATTTTCATTTAATTTTACCGTCAAATTACTGAATTTGATGATAGCAGTTAGCATGTGTAGGTCTTAACCTCAAATTATCACATATGTATTAGGTTACAAAATGATACTAATATAATTTAATGAAATTAACGGAGGATAAATTTGCCACAAATATATCGGTTAAAATTTTTTGTGGCATTAATCCTGTTTTATTTGGAGTAAATTTGCAATCATCCAATTATACCAGATCCAATTCATTAACAAAACTCTTAATCTTAAGTTCGATCTCAATTTTGTTCTAATTTTTTTTATCTCTAAAAAATCATCGATTTCACTTTAGTCCAAAATCTGTCCCTGTTAACCTTTTGGCCAAAAATCGTGATTGGTTTTCTTCGAAGTTATCAACTTCAAGACATTATTGACGTTCCATAGAAAGGTGATAGTCAATCATTGATCCAATTTGAGTACCTCTATAAGATAGACCTCAATGGAAAATTGAAAAGTAACGACAGCAAGTTATTGAGTTCAATAGTTCTTCATATAAAATTATTCGCTTTAGAGATATAGTAATATAGAGAAAAGAAAATTGTTTCAAGCACCAATAAAACCATAAGAGCCCATGTTTCAAAGAAATGAGGAAGGGTTATTGACATTGTATTTGATGGTCAGAGGCGAATTGAAGGCTAAGCAATGATAGTTTGAAAGATTCCCCGCAAGAAAAATAGAGATGTCTCCTACATCATCCGTAGTATGTGGAAATATCGATGTAATTTCATAGAATCATTTGATCTAAATGCTACATGAAAAACATAAGCTGGGGTAGGATATTGAACTTTTAAGTAGCTCTGACATTGATAATTTTGAAGAAATTAATGGCTATTTTTCGACACATGAATAGTTGGGATTAGAGTGAAAGTCAGTGAGTTTTTTTGGGAAAAAAAATTCAGGGCAGAATTATGATAAGATTTAAAATTTGGGGCATTTTTTTTTAGGGATTTAGGCCAACTATACAGATAGATCTAGTAATGTGAGCCATCTTATTATATGAATCTCATCAAATTTAACGATTCACATGTACTGAATTCACGAGAAAAGAGTAAATGAGTGTTAAAAGTTGAACTAGATTCCATTACTCGTGTAAGAAATTTTCAGGGTATTACATTCCGAGCATAGAACAAGCCAATCTCTGGACTATCTTCTTTACATTTCAATGCCTGATTATCATCATGACTTTTTGACAATAGGTTACAATTTGTATCTCTCATCCTCACGTTATTTTTCAAATTGCAATTTTATTTTCTAAAGTACCCACACACCAAAAAAAAAAAAATTGATTGCATAAAACTTTTTAATTTATTGTGAAAATAACATTCTATTATAGACCTTACCAAAAAATACACGGTGCCTGCTCAATGAACTCATACATATGTAATTTATGTTGTGTCGCATATTTTATAATGAAATCTTTTGTCACTTTATCAACAAAAAGTAGCTCACATCGTCCAATCATAAAATATCGTCCTTGATTGTTCGTAAGTTGTTATATATCGTCTAATTTTTCATGTGCTGGGAAAGAAACTCCAAGGACGAGTTGTCTTTTGTTGCTAATTTCTAGGACTGGACTTATAGAATCTAGGGTTATGTAGATGTCGGTGCAGATCAAAGGAAAGACCTCAAAGTCTTCGAAGCAAGGGAGGAGTAAAATATCGTTTTCAAAGTCATCATCATACCTATCTTATTCTCTGATGCTGCATAGCAATCTTCATGCGTATTCAAAGATTGAGCGGTCGCTAATTTTCAATTCGAGATTTTGTTAGATACCAAACTCATCCTCAAAGATTGAGTTGTCGCCAATTTTTAATTCGAGATGTTGTTAGACACCAAACTCATTCCCGAATTAGCTACTACTAAGATATGCATATTTCAAAATTCTTAATAACAATTCACATATGTCGAGTTTGTACGATGGGGAAGAGTTTTACAAGAACCATAATTATATTAAAGAAGTAAACACGTGAGAGAACTTATAATTAACTTTTAAATTCGTATGTCACTCCTACAATCATAAGGATATATATTTCATGATAAGGGCTCTGTTTGCAGTGCTGGCCTTTTCTCTTTCAGTTGCTATAGTATTTAGCAATTAATATTTAAATTTGACTAAACGTTAGGCGCCATGAATGATAATTATAAAGCTTTGTATATATTGGAACCTGAACATTAAGATTATTTAAAAATCATTGAAAAACTTTCGATTACATTGTAAAGCTGAACTGAATTCTATTTACTATGATAGAAAAGTTAACATATATTAATTAATATATATAATAAGTAAATCGGTCCCTAAGAACGAGAACCGTATTGCCGCGGCAAACTTCCAAGAAAACAGTGCGATGGGACATTGTACTACAGCTGTGATTGAAAGTAGGGGCTAATTAAAATACGATAAGTATATGTCTTATTACCATGCAAATGTTGGGAAGATGAGCAGCCATCGCGGTCAGTCCAACCAGATTTTCTGTCTATCTAATCTTTCTCGGAATTTCCAAAGCAACGTCAGTACCTACGTATATAAAAACTAATATATCTTTAATTGAGCTACTACCATAAAAAAATCTTAAATTAGCTACTATAATGAATTTATTCCAAATAATTTTTTTAATCATCAAAAGCTCCAAACAATACATCTATGACAATTTACCCTTCATTAATTGTTATTAAATTTTACCGTCAATCTACTGAGTTAGATGATATATAACAATTAGCGCGTATAAGTTTTAACATTCAATTGTCACATGTGTACCAGTTTGCAATTTTTTATGATGCTACTAACATATAAAAAATTTGTCACAAACCACCCGTGGTGATAGTGTAGTGGTTGAGCGTTGGTTCCTTTCATGAGAGGTCCAGAAATCGAATCGTTGTGTCGTCAAGCGACTTATCCGGGGCAGCAAGGGTGGTGGTGATTCTACTGCTCCTCTAGGGTTTACTCCACCGCGAAATGGCACTCGGAGGTTCCCAGGTACCAAAAAAAAAAAAAATTTGTCACGAATTTACTAATTTGTGATTTTTGTGGACAAAAATTAATTTTTGGTAGATTTGTCACAAGTATATTAATTAAAGTTTTTATGATATTAAAGGCTCCGTTCGTTTTGCGAAAAATATGACGTTTCGGAAAATATTTTCCAATAAGTTTTCCAAGAAAAAGTAATTATTTTCCGGTATTCAGATGAAACATAAAAATAAAGTGGAAAATATTTTTCGTTATTCGGTAAGGAAAATCTTTTCCTTCATATACTCTTTTTCATTTATATTATTTTTAAAATGGATTTTCATATTTTTAAAAATTTACTTTTAATTATATTTAAAATCTATTATTAATTTTTTTCATTTTTATTTCTCTTTTCTTTTTTTCTTTGTTTTCCATCTTCTTCTTTTTTGGCCAATCGGTGGCCACACGGGCTCGGCCGCAACGATGGCCCATGACCGGCCACCGATGAGCCTCAAGCTCGCCGACAAGCACGAGGCTCGCCACTCCCCAAATTGGCGAGCGCAAGCGTCGAGCTCAAGGCTCGCTAGATCGACAAGCGCGAGCTTGAGATTGACAAGCTCAAGGTTCACCTGGCGAAGGGCGACAACTAGCCAAAAAAGAAAAAGATGGGAAACAAAGAAAAGAAAAATTAAAAATTAGAATTAAAAGAAATAGAAAAGAAAAAGGAAATTAAAAATAATTTGAGTTAAAAAGAAAAAGAAGAAGAGGAAGAAAGGGGAGGAGGAAGTGAGGATTTGTAGAAGTATAAGATAAGAGAGATCAAGTGAGGAAAATATTTTTCTCTTTTCAAAAGTGAAAAATATTTTTTTCCTAATTTAAAAGACTTTTTTCCTTTCATAGAAAACATTTTCCCCGAGGAATTCATTTTCCGTGAAATGAACGTCGGAAAATCCGGAAAATGTTTTCTCGGAATTATTTTGAGTAAATTTGCAATTGTTCAATTATACCCAATCCAATTCATTAACAAAACTCTCAATTTTAGGTCCAATCTCAATTTTATTCTAAATTTTTTTTTGTTAACCTCTGAAAAATCATCAACTTTCACTTTAGTCCGAAATTTGCCCCTGTTAAACTTTTGGCCAAAAATCGCAATTGGTTTTCTTCAAAATTATCAACTTCAAGACATTGTTGCCGTTCCATACAAAGGCGATAGTGTTGATGAATACAAATAAATCATTGATCCAATTTGAGTACCTCTGCAGGATAGACCTCAACGAAAAATTGAAAAGTAACGGCAGCAAGTGATTGAGTTCAATAGTTCCTCATATAAAATTATTGGCTTTAGAGATATAGTGATATGGAGAAGACAAAATTGTTCAAAGTGTAAATAAAACCAAAAGACTTGTGTTTCAAAGAGAGGAGGACAGGTTATTTACATTTTATTTGATAGTCAGAGGCGAATTGAAAGCTAAGCTATGATAATTCAAAAGATTTACAGCAGGAAAAATAGAGATGTTTCATACATTAACCATAATATGTGGAAGTATCGATGTAATTTTATAGTCATTCGATCTAAATGTTATATGAAAAACATAAGCTAGGTTAGGATATTGAACTTCTAAGTAGCTCAAACATTGATAATTTTGAAGAAATTACTGGCGATTTTTCGACACGTGAATAGTTGGGATTAGAGCGAAAGTTGGTGAGTTTTTTTGGGAAGAAAAATTTCAGGACAGAATTATGATTGGATTTGAAAATTTGGGTTTTTTTTTTTTTAGGGATTTAGGCCAACTAAACACATAGATCTAGTAAATGTGAGCCATCTTATTATATGAATCTCATCAAAATTAACGATTCACATGTACTGAATTCACGAGAATAGAGTAAATGTAATGTTAAGAGTTTAATTAGAATCCATCACTTGTGTAAGAAATTTTCAGGGTGTTACATTCCGAGCATTGAACAAGCCAATCTGTGGACTATCCTCTTTTCATTTCAACGCCTGATTATCATCATGACTTTTTGACAATAGGTTACAATTTGTATCTCTCATCCTGACGTAATTTTTCAGATTGCAATTTTATTTCCTTAACCACACAAAAAAAAAATGATTGTGCGAAAGTTATTAATTTACCGTGAAAATAAAGATTATTCTGAATCACAAAAAATTAAATAATAAATAGTTATAAATTTTTGCGAAGCCTATCTATTCGAGAATTTATGACTTATAATAAATTGTTATTTTTACGGTACCAAAAAACTATTATGTTAGCAAAGGCAAACAAAACAAAGAAAACCCAATGCCTACCCACATTTCTCTCCCCGCCTGAGATATTTGTGCAGCCCAACTTATCCACCTGCCGCGTCTCCCTCTGTCTACTACCCACGCCGGTGTTGTCCCTTCAAAGGACAATGTCAAGACCTCATGAGTCATAACTGAGTCCGACAACAATCGCAACACCAGTTAAAGCCTAGATCGACCTCGACCTAGCGTCCATGGCCAAGCTCTACTACAAATCTTGTGCTCGCCAGCTTGTCACAAATGCTCACAGCCGACCATAGCCCTTGCAAGCTTAAGGCCGACCTCACAAGGCTCACATAGCCTCGGGGCTCGGGCGAGATCACATGTCCTTGCCCTCATGAGCCACCAACAATCTCGCCACAAATAGAGATAGGGATGCAAGTGGCAAGCAAGGGCCGGGGTATGGTCATGAACTTTGAGTGAAGTAATGGCGTTGAGCCGCCGCTTAACATTACGGAGGTGACTCCAGATTGTTTTTGGTGTTATAGTGTTGTGAGTAACGGAAATAGATGAAGAAAGTGACAGAGGGGCTTGGGTGTAGATTTTGGGTTTGCATGAGAACAAATGTGTCTTTAGTTTGGGGAATTGCAAAATGTAGGCTTTGAAATGTGAGAATGGTGTTTATTATGGGAGCAAAATCGAGAACGGTTTTTACAATTATGCCTTAGATCTTTGAAGGCTTTCAACTGAGGGTTATATTTTACTCAAATCCCTAATTGAATGAAACTTCTTCCCACCATGTTTCCGACTAGTGAATTACGAGTTATAACCTGCCAATTAGAAAATTGATTCCTCTAACTAAAAATGAAGGAAAACATACCCCGGCCAAAAGCCTTTTTTGTTTAGTGTAAACTACTTGCATGTCGGATTTGTGTGCTTGCTCCACTTTTTTGCCCTCATATATGTGAGATTTCATAACATGTCCACGATATCTATCCAAAATTAAGGTCTCTAAACATAGGGACTTTGTTCCACGTAGTCGAAGTGTGCAAATAGAAGCAACATATAACTCGAAGATACTTTCCTAGGAGGTAACTCATCCAACTAATACTCTAACCTGAGCACACTTAATTTTGGAATATCAAAAAATAAAACTTCTTGTTACATAAAAAAGAGCCTTTGTGAATTAATTTCAATTTATATATATATATATATATATATATATATATTTATTTATTTATTTATTTATTTATTTATTTATTTATTTATTTATTTATTTATCCCCCTTGTTTGGTAGGCAATTTGTTTCATTCTAACCACATTTACCATCTTAAAAGCTTGTTACAAACCACTCATTGTTCAAACCTTCTAGTCCTCACAATCACTCCCCGTCCTTGTTGGACCGAGTCATTATAGGCCCACTTGCTTCAGCGTGGTTTGTTTTCGAACCACATACCTACTAGATGGGGTCCCGCTCTAACACTATATTGTGACGTCATTGGATTAACCCACTCGAGGCACTCTTTGCTTTAACCAATCTCATGCCAAACCTTACAATTTTTTCCTTTAGTGCACAAGCAAGCACCCGAGGAAATCACACATTTTTGTAGTGTTCTAACGTGAGCATACTTAACTTTGGAGTTCCAAAATAAAACTTGCCGTTACATCAAAAAGCACATCCATAAGTTAATTCTAATTTTCACATATATATAAGAGACATACTCTTCCCTTGTTCGGTGTGTAACGTGGTTCATTCTAATCCCATTCGCCTTCTTAGAAGCCGGCTAGGAGTCACTAATTGTCCGAGTCATTTGGCCTTAACAACCACTCACACGCCCTCGTCAAAACAGGTTGTTACAGCACATGATCAACAAGTAGAAAAATTGAATTAATTCCTTTTTTTTTCTTTTTTCGTATATAGATACGAAGGGTGAGAGGGGCGACCAGCATCAACAACCCTCTCCTTGAATGTTAATAGGAGTTCCACACATGCGATGGAACGTTCAATTTGGATGATAAATATTATCCATTTTGAGCGAGCGTGTCGCCGCAACCTCACAACCAAACTAATTGGGGGAGGAACTATTTGGAATTAAGCCCTACGCTATCAGGCTAGCCACCGCAGTGATCGAATTTAATTTCCGCTAGATTCGCATCTCATCGACAAGATAACATCGCACGTATCTGAACAGACATCAGCCACTCGCCCAAGCAACCAGGCAAAGTGCAGAGTGCAAAGCGCAAACACTACAAATGTCCACATGACAACATACATGTTGGATCTGATGTGCCATCTCTTTTCCGTCTCGTGATTGGCTTCGGTCTCGCCATGGTTATTTTAATCTCTTCCTCTTCTTGGCCCCTGTCCCTTTGGATAAATTAAATGGGGAAAAGCAAGCTTGTCACTGAGTCATCAACCTCGCCTAATCCAGCCAATCAGCGTTCTTATCGCTTCCTTAATTGGGATTTTTAAATCGTTTCCTCTCGTGGGAACCCATTTCCAAGATTCCAGCAACTGTGGGGCCGGGTCCCCTTCACCTTTTCCGCTTTTGTTGCGAAATTCGACAAAAATTTTTATTTTTCTTTTTTTAAAGTTCAAATCAGTAGGTCCTGGTCGTAAAAGATTTCCAAGATATTTAAATACAATGAATAGGACAAGACAAAAGGCTTAAAAATAAATGACTAATACTTTGAAAAACCTTATACACATGATATATTCATTCTAAATTAATTTTTTGACCACCGAAAATTTCTAAGAAAAATTTATCACAAACTAATTTCTTATATTAATCCATACAAAACCCCAATCGATAAACTTGTATTTCAAATTAATTTTCCAAATTGGTAAACCTTTGACCAATTTGCCTTCTATTAACTTCTATCAATTTTACTGTTAAACTTGCTGACATGGATAATACATTGTGATATTTTATGGTGATGTGGCAAGTCCACATAAAAATTTATATGGTTAATATCACGAAAAATCCTAAATTTGTCACAAGGTGTACCTTAAAATTATCACAGAAGAACCGTTAAATTTTTCACAAGTGTACCAGTTTAAAATTTTTCGTTACTTTTAGCCTATGGATTTCCATGTGGACTTGCCACGTCACCATACTACATTAATATGGGTCATCTAGGTCAGTAAATCTAACCTTTAAATTAGACAAAAGCAAAAGGAGAGCAAATTTGTCATAAAAATATAGTTTTTGGTCTTTTGTTGTAAAAAAAATTAGTTTAGAATAAATTTATTGCAAGTGTATCAGTTTTGAGTTTTTTATGGTCAAAAAATTAGTTTTTGATCAATTTAACACAAGTGTTCCAATTTATGATTTTTTTTTGTCAAAAAAGTATAAAAGGAGATCAAGGGACGGAATAGCAAGGAGAGATCCCAAATAAAAATTTCAAAGTTCAAGAGAACTTCAATCTTACATTTTTATCTTTCATGAGCTACAAATTGTAATCATTGAGAGGCATCAACAAAGTGATCGTATGATATAATGAGACTTATCACAAACTTGAGTAATATCGCTTACTTTTGTAACCCCTAATTGATTGAATAACGAAATCCAACTTGTAAGTTGTCAACGTGGGAGAGTGAATATAGACTTACTCTAAACCGAACCACTATAATTATGTGTGCAATTTCTCATACCTCTCAACTATTGTTCATTATTTTTAATAAAATTTTGCACAATGATGAACATGATCATATCACTATTAATATTCAAACTCTACCTTCACCGGAGTTTGAGAATACTCAACTATTTTACTTCCGCATCAAATTGTCAAATGTTGTTAAAATTACCTATATACCCCTCTTCCCCTCTAAGTGATATTACTAACTACAACAACGTTTATTTGCACAAATAAAAAGGGATTAAGTTTTTTTTTTTTGGTTGGTTAAAAAGGGATTAAGTTAATTGGGCAAAAGAACACCTTAAGCACCACAAGTTGGCACAGGGGTATATAAGTGCCAAAACTTTAAAAAAGTATACTTAATTGCTAAAATCAGGGAAGAAATATATACTTAAGTGCCAACGGTGAGAATTTTCTACCAACCAGCTGACGTGACTTTTTCTTATGAGAATTTTAAAAGATGTGGCATTTCTTTAAAGAAATTTATCTAGGTAGACAAGACGACTAATGTTGCGTCATTCATGTAGACTACACAAGATGACATTAAACGACGTCGTTTTGGCACTTAAGTAATCACTTTCTACAAAACTTAACACTTAAGTGTTCACTTTTAATCACAAATGATATTTAAGTGATCACTTGCACCATAACTTAACACTAAGTGATCCTTTTCAGCTATGACTAGCACTTAAGCGAAAATGGAGGATAATGTTGTTTTAGACAAAGATTGCCGAGTGGATATTTCGGCAAGACATGTGGACCAGTTTTATAATAAATAACACCACATCAAATTTCCAACCAACTCGTCAGAGTTAGAATTAGGTGTCCAATTTATATAAAAAAAAATGGTATTAATGTGTACCTTTTGGCATTTTTGACGCTTATGTGTTCCTCGGTGCCAAATTGCGGTACTTGAGGTGTTCTTTGCCATTTTAATTGGCTTATTTATGGTATTGCAGGTGTTTTATGAGTTTCGAGATAGTTGAATATCTATGCTCATACCTATGGATTATAAGATTACACAACAGAATCCGAAAAAAGAACCTAACACAACAGAATCCGAAAAAGGAACCCAAGAAAAGAGGTCTTAATCGAACCTGAGACTGCTCTCCAAACAAAAGCGTCACTCCAACAAAGGCGACATGAAGGCATAATTATATAAACTATTTATTTGCCTCTAAAAGACTTTTAAGCAGATAAAATAATTGCCAAATTAACTTTAACACTGAAGCATTCAAGAAAAAAATTACCACAAGTGTCATAATTTTCGTACAAAACTCACTTAAATGCCATAACTTTTTTTCAATTAGTTGAGTGTTATAATTTATGTATGTCGCTCGCTTGAGTGTTATAATTTTTTTTTTTTTTTACAATCACTTGAGTATCATGTAATTTTCAATCGCTCACTTGTTATAATTTTTTAAAAACGTCCCCCATAAGTGTCATCTCACATTGGAGTTCCGGCACTTGGGCAAACATTTTTAGTAGTTATGGCACTCAGATAATTGATTAAAAATTATTACACTCAAGTGAATGATTATTAGAAGTTATGGTACTCAAGTGGTCGAAAAAAGAGTTATAGTGCTCAAGAATTGCCATTTGAAAGTTATAACACTTGTGGTATCCTTATCCGCAGTGTTCATTATAATCATATGAATTCCACAAGAGTTATGCATTGTAATTAGTTTTATCTATGAAACTCCAGCAAAATATGCATGAATTACTCATAGAAGATTATCTATTAATTTGTCTCTGATTTTATTTCCCTGAAATTGCAAGGTGAGTGTGGCAAATTTTCTAACACACGATTCACTCACCAAAAATATTAGAGTATGGAATGGCAAATAAATATTTATTTATTTTTGTCGGTGGCAAATAAATAGTTTTTTTTTTTTTTTTTGGTAAAGGGTGGCAAATAAATAGTTCATCCCTTGTAATTTGGTTAAATTTGAGGGGGAAAATGTCCGAACCTAAGCATAATCACAAAGCTGAAAACCATTGATAGGATCTCCATCTATAGAGATCAACAACGAACTCAACATGGAAAATCAGCTACGATTAGCGGAGTAAGGAAATTGATATCTACGCAATTTTCATTTATTTAGAGAATGTTGGTATATTCCTTTGATTTCAAATAAGCAAATGTAGTTATCCTTGACAATGGACGGAATATAGCAAAATTTAAAAAAAAAAAAAATACAATCCTTTTGAACTAATAATTTGCACAATTGATTCATTGAATAATATTCCAATCATGTTACTATATCTCCAATCCCAGTAAATTGAAGCTAAGATGTTTGTCAATGCAGGCCTGAAGTACGACTTCAGAAAATTCGATGTCACAGAGGAAAATCAATTCTAGCCGACTAATCAATAGAGCAACTCTAATTTATTAGAAGTGGCGATAAAGGAAATTAATTTAAAAAATAAAAATAAAAAAGATTTACAATTTCACAGACTTGATCGGACCATATGTTGAAGAAGCAATGATAAGTGTAGACCGTGTCAAAACATGGCGAGGAAATGTAAATAAAAGTTCAGTAATACGAGAGATCCTAAAGGGAATATCCTAACTTTGCTTGCACATCACTATCATGTGCTAAACTTTAAAGGAGCCGCGAGCGTGGAAACACTTGATGAAAAGATATGTCCACACCACTCTTTTCCCACCCCCACTCAACAAGCAACTGTTTATAAAACTTTTTGAATAACTTTAGCATTATTAGTGAATTTAAAAGTATAATCTTGAAAACGGGAAGATTATCCAATCAATTGTAAACCTTATTGTATGTGCACCAATTCAATCCCACCACATTGGTAACTTTAGTAAAAATTGATCAAAATTATTATATTGAAACCTCACACAAATGTATAGAACAAAAAATGAAAATTTTGAAAAGTTCAGGATTAATTTAACATCAGTATAAAAGGTTTTAAATTGATTGGACGATTTTTCTATCTCAAAAAGATTTTGATTGATATAGCGAGGTAAGTTGCGTGAATGGAGGATTATAGGGATCGCATTCGAGCCCCCCCTTTTATCTTCTTTAGGAATTTAAATGTCCAACATTCACGCGAGTCCAAAAGGGAGCGCAAAATGCCAATGGGAATTGGTACGCGTCACATCCACGATGCACCAAAGGAATCTTCACGATTCCACTATGATTCTCCTACTCTTCCCCCATTACAAGGACAGCCCTTCGTGCGCTCCAAAAGGATTCCCATCACATGTCTGTACGTTGTTGTCCAGCAGGAGCTATTCATTTCGGACAAACCATCTTAACCATGGTTGTCCAGTCCTTTAAAAGTCTTCCATTTCATGGAAATCCATCTCACCTCGCTTTAATTTTTAAAAAAAAAAATCTTTTGTGACCAGATTTTTCCCAAAAGACAAAAGAGTTATATCCTAAGATATCCCAAGAAAAATTATCCGAAAAGTCATAAACTAATGACATTTTGACTAATTCAATTCTAAATTTTTTAATTTTGTCAATTGAGTGCTATACATTTTCATGTTTTACCAATTGAATTTATCCAATCAATTTTAGCCCGTGTTGACGTAAACAATTTTTATAAGTTTTTAGAATTTTTATGAATTTTTTGCTAGTAATTTCTTTTTCTTTTTTTGTTTTTTTGAAGCCCGACAAAGGTCACTGCCAACCCTCAACCAAACCTAGCTAGATTGCCTGTAATTAGTGAGGGCTTTGCGGTCCTCACCTAATGGCCAACATGGGTCACCAACCCTCGCCGAACTTGGTAGAAAAGAATTATAAAAAAAATCAATTATACAAATTATGTTAAAAAAAAAAGGGTCCATGTCAGTGCCGGCTATCCTACGTAATATTATTGGCATCCATGTCAGCGATTTCAATTGCAAAGGCTTAATTAGCAAAACATTAAAAAAAAAAAATTTATGATTCAATTAATAAAATTGAAAAATTTATAATTGAATTGATCAAGATGTCATAACTTTAGGACTTTTTGGACAATTTTCCCTAAGATATTACTTAGGATATAACTCTTTCGTTTATTTTTTTTTATTTTTTTGAAAAAATATGGTCATAAGAAAAAGATTTTGGCTAAGACCTTCTGCACAAATTTCCCAAATATCCTGACGCCACACATAACAGTCTAAGCCATGAAATGCGCATTTCGCAAGCAGTATAGTAATGGATGTCCTTGTCTTTGTAAATCTTCCTCATGAAGACAGGATGAGAGAATTCCATTAGGCATCGCCAGACGCTTTGCATTATGCCACGTGAATCACGGAACAATTCGAGTGCCTCTTCAACCTCTTCGATACTTCGCACTTTGGGCCCATCTCTGTCGTCCCTTCACAGACGCTTTAGAGCTAAAAAGAGGAGAGAACAAGCAAACGCTAACAGGGTGATTTGGGCCGGAGGACAAATGCTTGTACCAAGAATTTTCTCTCTTTTGTCGGTGAGAAAAATAGATTGGGGCGACCTGCTCAGCTGTCTCCTCTGGACTTCGTCGAAAGGACACCCATCACGAAATGTTCAGTTTGAGAACATGGTTCTTTGTGTAGCTGTATAGAAGCCCATCACTACAATACCACCGGCATGCTAGGAAATCTCTCCACATAGGTCAATGCCCAAGGAATGAGCTGGCCTGAAATTTGCTCACGACGCGATTCAAACTTGTGACCTCATATGAAAATTCATTAGCAATCAACTGATATATCTATGGGTTCTTACTTTGTACTGAAAAGCAAACTCGAACATACTCCTAAGCTTCATCTTAAAATGTTCCTAGAAACTTCAAGAAAGCCCATGATCTACTGTAAATTGCAAAAGGCATATTGCGAATATAATGGACAAATGAACATCTAAAAGGATCGAAAATGACTATGGTCGTGTCCCATAAATACCTAGTCGAAAATACACTCTTTTCTTTTTTCTCATTTCTTTCTAAATTTCTCTATTTTCCACGCACGCTATGCAAGCGCCTTTTTTGTGAATGCGTTTGAAGGAAGTCTCCCTGGAGCAAACACCTGATTAAGCTTAGAAGATCCGTGAATCAATTTCCAGCATTGTCATGTCATCTCTGTTCGATATTTTTCGGTAATCTCTTGCACGGCGGATATTCCGAACTCTTGACAATCAATGCATGTTTTTGTCTTTTCTTGACGGGACGCATCATTTTTCAATTTCCAAAAAGTCTTTGAGTTTGGGTTCTTCAACATAATCCGTAACGGCAGGTCAAATTTCAATTTCTCGTGTCTCATTTAAGGTTTCATTTCTACGTGGTTTTGGTTCTTCCTCTTGTTCTCCTATTCTACACTTGTTATTGCCTTCCTAAAAATGTCTTAAGTTTTTCGGGCTTCAATTGCTTCAATAATTTAACAAAAAGAAAGGGTGAAATTTTGAGGGCCAATCTGAGGGCCCATCCAGGTCCAAAAAACCCAAATAAGGAAGCAATATGTTTAGGCTTCTTTTGTCACCGTGCATCTCAAGATGACTGGGCCTAATCGAGCAGAAATTCAAGACCGCCGCACATTAGTGAGATTGACAGATGAAGACCTCCTTCCATTTCTTATTTCATCGTAGAGATAAGAGGGTTAATGCCAAGAATGAAAATCTAAACGAAGACCATATTGGTATCCTCATATTGAAATTTTTCTACACTAAATTATAGATATTTTTTTTAAATTATTACATGCATGATGTATATAACCTTTACTAACAACGTAATCTTCACTTTTGTCGAAGTCGTCCTCCCATAAAATTTGGCTAGTTTCTTTTATAGAAACAGTCCAGTCATTTATATGGATTAAAAGTCGATTTGTTTCGCATTGAAATGCCCCAAAAAAAATTTAAAAATCTTGCCCAATGTCCTTTTTTTTCCCAGGGGGGTCAAGAAACTTTTTTGCCCAATCTTAGTAAAATCTAATAAATAAAGGACCATAAATTCTCTCAGCCAAACTTTCCAGAAGAACGATGCTTAGTGTAGACTAGACTCTGGACTCTACTAATGTTCCAAGTATGTCCACTGCAACTTGCAATCCTTGGAAACAACCTGTGCTGGTTATTAGACAGTCTATGCTGGCAGATCAAGCTCTTTAAAAAGAAATAATTCAGGAATCACGGTAAATTAGAAACAAAATCAGGAAGAATGGGCTTTGCCAGCCCTGGATGTCCCCCAAAATAGGGTGACTTCCCCTTCTTTCTGCCCTCAATTAGGGACCCTTGAGACCTGAAACTAAGTTGCATACCTATCAGCTATAACTCCCACTTACCGAAACTCATATAATATACATATAGAATAAAATAAATAAAAGAGGGAGAGGGTGAGGGAGAGCGAGAGCTATAACTCCATGCAATGCCAACTGAAGGACCACACAGAATACTCTATAACACAATCAACATATCCTACCAATTCTAAATGCCCCTAAGTTCTCTCTCTCTCTCTCTCTCTTTCTCTCTCTCTCTCTCTCTCTCGGTGATGTTCCTGAGAATATTGGTGCCAATGGACTCTGACCATATTAAATGACAAGAAATTAATTTTCCCTGCAGTTCATCAATGCTTGATAGAGTACTATGGTGACAAGACTCCAGCAGTATCTCTTGACAGATCCATGTTTTATGGGTGCTTTTCCATAATGTCTCCTGATATAATTTTTGCTTAGAGGGGCTATAAAATATAATTGCATGCAAATTATTAACATAGGCTTCCTTGCCCTAGCCAAAAAGTAAAAACCGTGAGGTTGGCTATGACCAACATCTTCTCCCCTCGGATGGGCTGGCCCATCACTGACCATTTTGAGAGCTGGAGAGAATTTTTACTGGGTTGTGACAAAACATGGGTTTTTCCTTCTGTCATTTTTTATATCGGTGCTGCATTTCATTTAAGAAGCCCAACCATTCTTGAAGATTGGGACCACAGTTGCATAATCCTATCACTGAAAGTCTCAGGCTCATGGAACCACAGAGAGAGACAGAGCGAGAGAGAGAGAGAGAGAGAGAGAGAGAGAGAGAGATGGATGGGTTGGTTGGGCATCAAAATATGTTATTTTGGCCAATAGGTGCAGATGGGAAACTAAATGCAAGGCTTGTCTTTTACATGTCAGGGGGAGGCCTGCACGGCGAACACTTCCTTTGGCATTTACCTGAGAAAGTGACAACAATTGAATGCATAGGCAGAGTAGGTCAAAAAGCCCAGCCATGCCCGGCCCATTGGATGCTCATCCTGTGGGCCCTTCTCACCACTTTGGTCTACCACAAACATCTCAACAAATTAAGTGAGAGGGCATAGCTGTTTTACTTTTCTTCTTTTGCCCGGTTCTCATCGGATCTCATCTCACGGTTAATACCATCGAAAATCCCCATTTTCTGCTCCATGACACATTTACGCAAAATTAGTTTCCGTCTGTCTACCCTCCCTTAGCAACTCAGGATTTAACGTGAATAGTAGATTTGGGTCAGAGTACCAATTTGAGACTTTTCGTCAATCGAAAAAATAGTCTAAAATAAATGTACCATGAAAGTATCAGCTTGGGACAAAAGCCAATTACGAATATATGTGTCGTAGGATACCAACCGAGGACTCTTACTAGTATTTACTCTTGAATTTACGAGAGCTATCCTGGATGAATGCCAGTGATGCAGACGAATCTCGTGTATTTTCCGAAAATAGTCCATGTCCAATTGAATTTTGTACGGACTGCGTATGAAATGAATGTCGTGGAGAGATAGCAATGAGAACTGCGATAACAAGAACAGATGATAGACACAAATATTTGAAGGATCTTTTACAATAAATAATGCTCACGCACGAAGCGTGCAAATCCCCTGGCAAGTAGCGAGTGGTGGACTGAATGGACTATTCATATTTTTCGTTCATATAATAATTGGATCCAAAGTGGCCCCATGGCTTCATTGAATTCGAGACCAAGCTTCCTCTCTTTTATTTTCGATTGGAATAAATTATAAATTTTCCTCTATTTTTTTTTTTTTGGCAGTATAGTTATTTCAAAAGAAAACTCGAACACTCAAATAAATTAAGGCATATTTTATTTCGTGAAAAATGAATGATTTGAAAAGTATTCTTCTAAAAATGATCATTTTTATTACTTACAAAAATGAGTTGATAAAAAATATTTTCATCATTTACGAAAATTTAAATATAAATTGTTATCAATAATGAAATATTTATTATTGATTAATTATTTCAAGTGTTAATTTTTAGAAAAATATCTTTTGAAATGTTCATTTTCCGACATGCATTTGAGTGAAAGAATTCTCTGCAGATTAGTTTCCCAAACTCTCACACGTTTGACTTGCTATTATTGGTCAATTGAAAATCATATATAGCTAAAAAGAATATGCACACTTAAGTTAGGAAAAAAGAATTTAAAAAAATTATCTAAAAAGCAGGAAAACTTTTTCCCTCACAATGAAGTTTTCCTTGAAATAAACACATCCAAATAGTTGTTATCATTCAACCTCTATTCATTTCTCTCTCTATCTGTGAACCAAATCTAAGTCATTATTCAAAACAATCACTCGAGAGATTTGATGAGAAATTATTGGCAAAATAAATCAAGTATTTATATTATCAATTAGTTATTTATCATATCTCTTTTTGAGGATGAATCAAAAGGGTCCAGTGAATTAAGTGGATATGATAAATACAAAGGGCAAATTCAATGATATGGGCAAAAATTCCCAAGCAAAATTATTGATTGGGGGGATGAATGTTTTGGTAAAATTATGGAGCCGACACCTAATGGAGGACGCTCAACAACTTCTGAAGCATGAGCCGTAAATCTACAGATTTGGTAGTCTCTTTGTCTATTATTTTTAGGACTTTTATTTATTTTCCATCTTTTTTCGTGATTTGATTATGGCCATTTGTGATTATTTTTTCTTTTATTTTTTCTTTCAACAGTTGGGTTGAAAGTATAATCATGCAGAGTTAGGGGGTCCACTGCGATCGTGATCCCCTCGGGTTTTGTTATTTTATTGACTCTTATAGGTCAATTACACATTCCTATTTTTATTTACTTATTGTGTTATCTTATTCCTTTTATTTTGGATTAAGAACTGAAATTGGCAATGACTTAACCGAAAGTGCTGGTTTAGCATTGACTTGACTCCACCCGAGGACATTATGAGAAGGACTCCTTTTTTTTTTTTTTTTTTTTTTTTTTGGTAATATACCGTGATAGTTCGCGGCCTACTTGTTCATGATAAAATCAGTAGTTGCCAAATTAATAGACATAAGGATGGTCAGTAGTCAAAAGTTCGAATAAGGGTATTGAAGTAATTTAACCTGGGACTGGTGTGCTTAATTGGAGCATCAATGAATTTTCAGTTCAGAAATTGAATGTCACATGTTTAAAACTCGTTGATTGCATGCAAAGTGCTTTGGATTAGCCTCATGCCCAAGCCTCTAGATTTTTTCTATAAGAAAAAGCCTTCCTCTTCAAACAAAAAACACTAAAAGGGTACATCTTTTGACAATTGACTCAAACTATGCATGATTCTGAATTTAGAATGGATTTTCAATAGGAGAGATTGAGAGATCTAAAACTTGAAAGTAAACGCCATTCTTATGACAATGGAGTCTTAATCCAAACAGAATCATGATATAAACTTATAAAGGTGTGAAAAGGTGCACAAATGCGATGAGTTTTACTTAGAGAAGAGACAAAAATTACACTACTCATTTGAGAAACCATCTATTATACACGAAAATGAACATGCCAATGATTATTATAAAAAGGAAAAAACAACCGGAATAAATAATGTGAACCATGATGACCTTTGCCCCTGTAAATATGGCTACCAAGAATTTATATTTATTTTCCCAAAAAAAAGCTTCAATTCAATTAATTTCAATAAACATTTAAACATCAATGCTCCCAAGGTCAAAAGGGGGACCTCAGAGGAGCCTAAAAGAGAGTACTGTCCAGAGATGTTCACTCGAACCAATTACTCTCCTCTCCCTAAATTATTTTCTTCATTTTTAAAAAAAAAAAATCAATCCTTTTTCTTTTTCTTTTCTCTTTTTCCACACTGTGCCAAGCTAATATCAAAAGTGCTAACAAATCAAAGAAGCCCCGAAAAAAAAAAAAAAAAAAAAAAGGCGACATGAAAAAGCTAGTGTCCCCCAATTTCAATATCCTCATCCTTATTTTAATAATATATTTCACTTTTTCCCTTGAGTGTTGTTTTTGGTGTATCCACTTGTCTCTTTTGGATCTTCTCTTGAGAGCTCACTTTATGAGGCTAACTGCTGCTTAATCTTCTCGTGTCTACTTTCTTTTTGATTCGCCTTTCTTATATTCTTCTTTTTTTTTTCTTTTTTTTTTTTTTTTTTTGGGTTTAGGTGAACACCTTTCCTATATTCTTCAATCCATCTTTTATTGTCCAAGACAAAAAGTGGGCATATTATCTTGTATTTCCAATGAAAAAAAGGGGGAAAATGAAAGAGGTTTCGGTCTTCTTTGTCCCATTTGAGTTGAGGAGTTGGATGAGTCCTCTCCTCCAGCTTGAGGGTCAACCGGAAAAAGTTTTGGAATACATATAATTCTATATGGATACATAGTTGTTAATTTTAATAGGTTGCAAGTATTAAACTAAAAGTGAAAGTCGGTCAACAAGGTTGACAATTTGTCTCAAGTGTCTTGTCATGTCATGTCATATTTAGATTTTCTATTTGTAATGCATCTTTTGTCTCATATTGTGCTTGTGCCATGGCAATCTTATTCAAATTGTCAGCTTGAGTGGATACATAATTTGTCTGGATAGTAAATAAAATAAAAAAAAAGCCTGCATAGCATATCATTCGGATTTTAACATTCAAATAAAAAAGGCATAGCATATCTCAAATTTGGTTCTTATTCAATTTAAGGGGTTTGGCCCCAAAACAAATTATCAATTCTTCATTGATTTCTCTATCCCGACGTGAATGGCCTACGAAAGACTTTGTCCCATCGCAAAAATTAATTTGAGAAATCATTCTTCTGAAACCCCAAATAAATAAATTCTTCAAAGCACAAATGCATTTTTCTATGTTTCACTTCCATTACAAGATCTGTTCATAAATCACAAACTTATTTTTGGGAAAAAGAGAGAGAGAGAGAGAAAGCAAGAAAGAAACTGGCCATATTCCCACTTGATCAGAGCAGGAGCGACCAGCCCAATGAAAGTGGATTTGACATCGATTGGAATTGTCAATTCATATGGCTCCGACATTCACGGCGCTATGTATGAAAGACCAAAAAAATGAATTTGGATTAGAGATTATTTTGTGAGTGAGGCAAGTGAAATCTTATTTTTTTAATATTTTTTTCATCTACTTGGGATTATAATATAAAGTCCAGATTGAGGGAATAAAGCCAAGTCATGATTCCAAAAACTTTAATTCAAAGAGGTGGGGGGGTGGAAAGCACATGGAAACCCCCTTGTGCATGTCTTTTTCTGTACTCCCAACAACTCCCCCTCAGTAAAAAAAAAAAATCAAATTATATTATCATTTTATTCATTTATTTATTTTCTCTCTCCTTTTTAAATTGTCATTCAGAGAAATTTTAATTCCTGCTTCTTGTCATAAGGCACTCGTCGTGTCGTACTCCTCTGTTCTGAGAATCTCTCACCGCGCGCACGAGGTTTTATTGCACGTTTGATTGTAGTTCTATTGCTAATCTATCATGGATCACTCGATCTGCTCATTAAGTAGCTAGTGCATAGCCCTCCATGTGACATTTAAGTTTTGGTGGGAATTTTTTTTGAAAAATACATCCAGTTAGGTCAATTTTTTGATAGCCTAAAGAGTAGAAATACTAGACCTATAGTCCATTTCCTCTACCAAAGCCAAGGTCGAATTTCAACTTTTGAGCAACATCTCTTCTTTTTCCTCTCTCACGTCCCTATATGCTTATAAAGTGTTAAATTATCATGCATAGCTCATATACAGATTTTATATGCTCTCTATATATACAAATCTACTAAAATTTAAAAGTTCATAGTAATTTCACGCGTAAGTTCCCAATCTTTCACGTGCAGTTTCCCTCTCTTAGATTGGACGGTGGCATAAACCGAATTGGGTTCTGGGCTAGACAAATAAAGTATTTGAGGGTGGGATACTTTGTGTTGAATTCTTCTAAGAAAACTACCCCAAGTGTTGTTACCAACATAAGTTAAAACAGATCAGACAAACAAGTTGATGAGGCTTGGGAGGATCTCACGGCTGATTTCGCCTACACAAAGAATCAACCCAAATACAAAACATCAATATATTGCACAGTTGGAAATGTGCATAACGAGCTTTGTACTTCGAACTCCCACCAATTTGCGTTCTAACATGCAAATCGGCTTCCATCTAAAGGAATATTCATTAATACCGCCCATTAATGCAACTTCCCTTTCGCATGTGCTTCTCTCCTTGGACTTCTCCTCCCTCAGATTGAATACAAAACCGGTATATTTATCAGACTCCCATTTTATTTTATTTTTTGTCGTGTCAATTTATGATAAAGATGGGTGTGGATTCGACTTTAATAAATGGTGCATGATTAGCAGCATTGGCTTTTAAGGGCCGTTCTCGAGCTCTGTTCTGCTTGGAACGATGAGAAGCACGTCAATGGCATAAATGATGGGATACACATACACACACACGCGCATATATATATATATATATATATATATATATATATAACATATGGATTTTATGTTATGTGTTTTCTTAAATGTTAATAGTCTCTTATGGGCTCCAGCTGGGCACACCTAGGCTGATGAGGCCTGATTATGAATTTTTAGATTTTTTATATTGGAAATTTTTAAAATTCTCTCCCTTGCGAGGGTAAAGTAAGTAAAGATAATTCGAAATTTCACCGGCATAGTAATTATTATCACATCGAGCAACTAGCATCAGAAGGTCTACAGCTTTGACCATCATGTGCTATGCCTCTCCCATCTACGATATAGAAAAAGTGTGTAAATAAGAGTGTACTAGATAGGATGAGTATATATAGTCATTGTTGCGAATAGTATGATTGAAAAGGTCGGTACGATAAGTGCCTTTTCGTCGAGAAATGGTCGAGTACTCAATTTCATACATGAATTAATTTGAGAATTGATCGAATTTTATTACTTCTTACTATCTAATAAGAAAATTGAAGGTAAAATTTTTATGTGAATGTAATATGATACCATTTCATAATTTGTGTGGGTGAAAGTTTGGCATGCTACGTAACATGATTAAAATGCTCTTAATCAAATGCAAGCCTCTGTTGTTTATCAGTTACTAAAGAATTTGATTGCAAAAAGAAGGAATTTCCTCACATAATTCTAAGAATAAAAATAAAAGTATCATCAAATATCACATGCGTATTATACAATATGTAAAACCACCGACTGTTTTATCATAAAACTATTTTATCACAAGTGGCTTCCACTAGATCTACTCCAGTCTTTGGTCAATTAGGTGTATTTTGAGCTCTTCTAACGAGGTCAAACCGAGATAATAATTTGAAAATAATTTCTTAAAGATACGTGAGTGGCCGACCACATGTTCCTCTTTTCACATGCCAAAAATAATAGGAAAGAAATACCCGGTTGTATTTATTTGGTGGAAAACCGATAATTTGAAAATTACATTTTTAAAAAATTATGTTTTGCATAGCTATTGAAAACGAATAAATAACAAAAAATTCATAAAATTTGGACATAAATTGTTATTTATAATAAAATATTTTTCATGAATAATTTTTTAAGTTATAGAAGCAATTATTTTTAGATGGATAATTTTTAAATCATCGATATATTTTCTAGATGACAATAGGAAACATGAGCTTTGGTCATTTTTCTGACAAATTTAATGAGAAAATAATTCTTCCGAAATCATGGCCTTTTCCATTATATATTGCCAAAAAGTGGTACCGGATGATCTTTCACAATGTTCGAAGGATTTGACTTTTCTTTCCAAAAGATAAAGGTCTCCCGGAAACGAAAAACTAAGAACACTGGCCATGTTTTGGAGCTTGTACTTTTTAAAGGTAAGCAGCCCACAGGAGAGAAGTCGAAAAAATAGGGTGAGATCGAAAAGTAAAAAATGACCACTTTCCAAACTAAAATCTATTGAACGACTAAAATCCGTTGCATTTTGATCTACCGGTGAATTATTATAAAGTCACTCGGCTTCATGCGGACTGTAAAATTCACTCCGAAAGATATCCTACCAAAGAAATAAAAAGAAAATATTCCAGAGAGTTTGATGAATTTGTCCAAAGGCTCTAACTTTATTTTCTTTCACTTCCAGGCTTTTTTTTATATGATTAGTCAAGGACCCAATATGCCAAAACCCAAAAGAAAAAGAAAAACATCAGAAACAAAAATGCTTACCCTTCATGATGAACTCTTTTATTTCAAAGTACTACCTATAGCTGAACTGCTGCAGAAGTGCTTTGATACAGAAAAGAGGGAAAGAAGGAGGGGGGGACCGTACAGGGAAAAAAGGAACAACAGGAACAGCAGGATCCTTCCCAACGATTTCTTCTCTTCATTTTGTTCATAATCCCTAAAGTTATAATCCGGATAAAATGCCAACCATCTCCATTCCAAATCTCAAAAGCCTAGGAACCCAGCAATCCCAGTCGAGAATGGTTCTTGCAACCTTCCGATCTGGTGTGTTTTCAATCGTTCTGGGGAATTAGGCTGGAACCGAGAGATGGTTGGCAATTTAACTTGCGCATTACATGAAACATATGAACCGTTATTCCCCAACATATATAAGAGTATGATAACCAGGACCCGGATGAAGTGCCCGCTAGTGAGGGAAGCTGAAGATATCCGCGCTCGCGGGGTCATCTTCCTCGCCCTCGAGCCCCCGCAGAAGCCGGTCTTCGGCTTCCTCGCCGGCTCTGCTCTTCTTGGAGTGAGGCTCCGGGGAGGACGATACCGAGGCCGCCACGGACCAAGAATCGTTGGAGCCATCGGAGCTGAAGCACAATTCCATTACTCCTCTGGGGCTCCCGGGGACCGATCCAAACTTGCGCTTGTTGTGGGAATATCTCTGGCTTCTCAATGCGTGGTCGTCGTCGATGAGCTTATAGCAAGCATCGATCTTGTCCTGTTCAGAGAGTGATGTTGAAGCTCAGTTTTAGGATTTATCTTGGTAATGTCCTGTTTTGAACAAATCAATGAGGGTAGAGAGAGACCAACCATGCCCATTGCTAGGATTCCCAGGAGCTGGGTTTGGTCTTCGACATCGAGACGAGGCTTTAGGCCATTGATTACGTGCAGCATTGTGGAAGCAGCTATCACTGAAGGAAGATAACACGTGAATCTGCAATCTGTCGAATGAAGAAATGCACGGTGAGTCAGAAACAAAAAACCCGCGACTATCCCAAAAGACTTATACGCCATTCGTATCAGCTAAGCAATGGAGCTGGGCATTTTGGAATGACCTACCTGAGATTACAGAGAGGAGGACGTTCTCGCACCTTCTAAGAAACTCCCAGCACAGATGGCCCGTCAGCCCTAGTCTCCTTGTCATGTAATCAAGAAACGATAGCGGGGTCACTGGATTCATCTTCCATTCGAGCGACGAGAGCACCAGGAGCTCCATTCTCTGTATGTTCTTCGCCTCAAAGACGGGGCTACTGTCCTCGACCTGAAGCAAAAAAAAAAAAAAAACTTACATAAAACGACCGAACCCACATAGTCAATTAACAAGCAAATCAAGCAGACGCTTTTTCTCAGAGGCGTTTTATCAAATAGGGGGAGGACGGACGCTTTCCGGCAACGTACTTGGAAATCGATGAGAAGAGGCACTTGGGTCTCCTCCACTTTGGCGGCGAGAGAGAGGCAAGCGACGGCGGAGAGCTGAGTCATCCACGGCTTGTCTTCCTGCAAGGCGAAGCTGCACGTGAACCTATCCCAGTAGTTCACCGCGAGCAGAGCCGTGAGAGCGGAGAACGCGTAGTGCGCGTGGACTCTCATTATCCACTCCACGGCCTCGCGGCGAGCATCGGCCAAAGACGGGTCGTTCTCCAGATTCAAGCGCATGCCGCCCGGCTCCTCTTTGGAGAAGAGGGAGGCCAGCTCCTCGTCTTCCCAGAGCAGGTCCTGATCGAGCAAGGCTCGCGGGCTCAGCAATCTGTGATCTCTCTCTTCCGACAAGAGCCCATCGCTCGCCAATCCCTCTCCTTCGTCTTCTTCTCCCCAGTGCTCCTCCGAGCAGTAAAGGGCGTCGAAAAGGACTTGCTCTTCTTGCTGAGAGCTCGATGGGTCGTGTTGACGAAGGTGACCATGGTGGTGGGGTTGATAACTTGCCTCCATCTCCTCCTTCTGCTCCTCCTCCTCCTGCTTCTGCTTCTGCTTCTTCTTAGAAGAAGAAGGGTCGATGAACGACAAGATCATTACTCCATGAGAGGGGCAATGGAGATGGTGTAGATAAAGAAGAAAGAGAGGTCCAAGAATGGGCCTGCTCTCGGAGCCATCTCTCTCTCTCTGTCTGAGCAGCTCTGGGTTTGATGGAGTAGACCGGGGGGGTAGGGGGGGAACTGATGAGTTCCTCAAAAGGGATCTGTTTTATTTGTGGTCTTCGAGCTGCGTTTCTCTTTATTGCAGTGTGTCTTTTTCTGCGCAGAGAGAGAGAGAGAGAGAGAGAGAATTTTCATATGATGCTCAAGACTTATTTAAATCATTTGACGAAAGCGCTTATTATTTGGAAAAAGTTATCTAAAACTCATCCCTATTATCGTTAATAAAGAGTAGTTATAATTTAGAAAATTGATCTAATTTTCAAATGAATATTATTGGATGTTAGTAGTGTAGAAGGAAGGATTAGTATTATGAAAGTTCTTGTAACTGATGTACACGTGACAAATATACTTCAGATTAATTTTTTTACCACCAAAAATTCAAAATTAGCACATTTGCAACAAATTTACCTCCATTACTTTTTTTTTAAGTTGGATTAATATCACGAAAACCACAAACTACTATGCTAGTGATAAACAAATGGTGAAATCCCAAACCAGTACATCCGTTAACTGTATCAAACTTAGCAATTTGATTTTAAATTTAACAAAATCTAATAAAATGTAAATTTACCACTAGTATACCAATAATTTGAGGTAAAATTTTTAATGGTGTAACGATTTGAGTTTTTTATGGTATTAACTCTAAAAAAAAAAAAATTATACGAACTGCATAGTGTATTCACATAAACAAACACACGTAACTTTGGACGAGATAAAATAACGAGTTATGTGTATGATAACATCACTTGTTTTACTCAGGAGTAGAAAATTTTCCCATGAAATAAACCATGACTCGATATTATCGAGTTGGATTATCTTATATAAATTAAGCGGTATTCTTCTTGCCCATTAGTGAATACCCAACTCTCGAAAGTCATCATTCGAGCATTCCTCTCCGGGAATTTGCACCATACTATCAACTCGGATCGTTACAAACTAGTGACGCTCCTTCTGGAAGCTGAGAGGGATTACACGATGTGCATTTCTCCTTATAATGTATAACTTAGATTATTTTCTCTATTTCCGCCCTCCTATAATTTACCAGTGAAAGCGATACAAAATAGAGCTAAGCCACACGTATCGAGAAATTGCACCAGCAAATTTCATAATTAATGTTTAAATAAGCCAACCATCCATGGGTCTCACTAGAATGAGTACTCAATCAGAATTTACAACATCATTCGTTTAATGAAAAAATTCAAGAAATATTTATGTATCCATTCTTATATATCGTAAGAATAATAGTTTATTTTGAAAATATAAATAATTAAAAATTATGAGTTCTAGTTTTTCAAAAATTTCCAATTTGGTTACTGCCTTGGCAAGGCCCAAAAAAATTAAAGTAAAATTTCTTAACAAATGCAGCATTCTCAACAAAATAAACACCATCAGAGAAGTACGTGGGTCCCTTAGTAAACCAATCTAATATAGGAGCGATTGCGAAGACCAAGGAGGCCATTTGGCCAATGGCATAAGAGCATCAGTGAGGGGTATAGAAGTTAAAAGGAAAAAAGAAAAGCTACGTCAGAACCATAGCCATGTGCCATTTTAGGAAGATAGCATAAATGGCTCCTAAGTTTTGGTCAAATATGTCACCTGGTCTGTGAATTTTTAGTTCATTTGATTTGTTCTTGAATTTTAGCTTATTGTGCTATACAGTTCTCGGATTTTTAAATTGTTTAATATGGTCTCAATTTAATCACTAAAATATATGAACTCGTTCAACTTTACTCCTGAATTTGAATAAATAAAATGATAGTATTGAATATTCTCATATACTTTTTGGGACTAAATTAAACTAGTATAAGAAGTTCACGAATTACATTAAATATATCAAAAGTCCATGGATCGCATTGAAAATTGGGCGAAAGTTCATCAACAACATAGAATAAATTAAAATTTATGAATCATATTGTACATTAAATCATAATCCAATGGTTGTTTGTGTCATTATTCCTGCAATTTTAACTTGACTCCACTCAACTACATTTGCAACCCGTTGCTTCAAATCATTTGCTGCACGAAGCCAATCTTGAAAAAATGGATTTTTTGAGCCGTGGAGAATTTGAGAATTAAAATTTTCCTTTTTTTTTTTCTCTTTTTCTCCTCTTTTCTATTAGCAAAGGGAGCAAACGTGCAATTGGTGCCTGCGGACCTCTTCTGAACATCATCACAAGGGTCCCGTACTCGTTTGCCACATGAACTAAACTTTTGATCTCATCAAAGATAAATTATACTTTTACCATGGGCCAATCACCTTGGCGGTAAAGCATGTATTAAGTAAACTAATTAAATTCGTGAAAAGAAAAGTAGGGAATGTCCCTGAGTCCATCCTGCGATTATCACCATTAAATTGGTTGGGTTTTTCTTTTTTGGCTTGAAAAGTTTTCGAGACGCTGACACGGTCAAGCACAGATTAAGTTTGATTAAGGACAAGACCAACGTGAAATTGTTTTTTGCATGAAAATTATGGAATATGATATGCCAACATTATAATGGCCATTATTACATGGTATCAGAAAGATATATTATGTGGCATGATATAAATGTTACATGATTGATTTTCTGCGAAGTCGAAACCGTGATTACATGCAATGTTCCGGGGCACATTAGTAAATTGCGGCCGGTCATAAGGACATTAAATAATTTTAAAATTAGGAATTTAAAATTAAAAAAGGTCCGAAATTTAGTGGGCTGAAATAAAGTTCAAACCCGAATATGGCGTTGATGGGCCGAGAGTCTCCCTTAGACTTGATGGGATTGTGAAATATCGGTATTGCCCCTAAGTTTTAAGAAAAATGAAATTTACTATTAGAAAAATCTTTGTTGGGTCTACATAGTGCTTAATTATCTTAATTATCTAGTAATCTTTCACGATTAAGTAATTGTTTACGTTTTTCATGCAAAATCAAAGTATAGGAAAATTCGGAGCAGTTATAAATTAAATTAAGTAATGCAAAATTGGCATAACTTTAATTAAGAAAATTCCCGATTTCCCCTTCTTTTTTCCCTCGATTATGTATATAAAAATTCGATGGGATTAATTGGACTTACAAGTCACTCATCAATTGATATTAACGTATTTATTAGATTACCATAATAAAACAAATAAGTACGGACGAAATTCATCTTAGTTGTTTTGTTTGGACGTAAATAAAAGCAAAATGCACTCTTCTCACCGAAGTTTTTAAAATATTATTCCGATTTCATAAAATCATGAAAAAAATCATATGTAAATCTAGTTGTCAACATTTATTGTGAAAATTTCAAGCAGTTTATGATAAAGTCAAAGCACGTCAGTTGTGACACTTAGAGTGCATTTGTTTGAGAGAGAAGGTTGTGATAAAGGATCTAGGAAATTATTTTTCTAAAAATGGATAATTTTCCTTTGTTTGATGATTTGTGATCAAAAATGTTTTTAAATGTTTAGATCTCATTTGGAATATGAATTCAATTTCCTAACTTTATTTCAAGCTAAAAAAACTTTGAATTTTTTTTTCTTTCATATAAATATATTTTTCTTTTATATGTTTTTATTTCTTTTTCCTTTTTCTTTTTCCTTCCACCTTCATGATTGCTAGGTCTCCATGACGGTTGGCAACAAGCCACAAGTGGGGCTTGACCTCGCTGACCTGTGTTTGTGGTTGGTCACTGGTTGTTGCTAGGCCTAGCAATCAACCGAGGGAGAAGGAAAAAAAAATTAAAAAAAATCAATAAAATTGATAGGAGCAATTATGAAAAGTCTTTTCATCTCTTCATATTTAGGAATTCGCTTTCCTAATTTTAATGCATTGATATTTTTGAAAAAAAATAATTGAATATGTTCTCAAAATCATATTTTGGGTTAATATCCTAAAAAATCCCAAATTGGTACATTTGTGACAAATTTACCCCAAACTATTTTTTTACCACAAAAAACCTCAAACTGGTACACTTATGATAAATTTACCATCTATTAGTTTTTGTTAAATTTTACTGTTAAGTCATTTAGTTAAATGACACGTGACAGTTGACTGGTATACCAATTTGGGATTTTACGCTCCGTTTGTCACACTTTACAATTTTTGTGATTTTTTTTTTGTAGTATTAATCTAATTTAGTGGAGGGTGTATTTATCACAAATTTATCGATTTTGGGTTTTTTGTGGTCGAATAAATTAGTTTGAGGTAAATTTGTCATAAATGTACTAGTTTATGATTTTTTATGGTCAATCGGGGTAAATTTGTCACAGATTTATCAGTTTGGAATTTTTCATAGTAAAAAAATAGTTTTGGGTAAATTTGTCACAAGTGTACCAGTTTTGGGTTTTTCAGGGTATTAATCCTAATTTTTTTTGCAAAACAAACAAAGTATATAAAATTATATTGCCAAAATAAATTAATTGACTATACTCCTGTTATCTTTTCACATGTCTAGCTTTACTCGTGAATTGTTTGAAATGGTAGGATTGGGAATTTGAGAACTAGATAAGTAGGAATTGGTTTGGTTCTAGGTTCCAGAATATGCATGGTAGGTCATTGGTTCAAAAAATTGGAAAACCCGTTTCAATGGACAACTTGAAACTTGGAACGAGTCTTTGTGTTTTTCCTTTTTTTTTTTTTTTAATGTATTTATGCGATGTCCAATGATAAGTGTGTAATATAAAATTACTAGTCTAAGCTTCAATTTCCAGTAATATTCATGACCGGGATTTTTACTCTGTTAATATTTAATAATTTTCATGTGTTTAAATACTAGTTGTGATCAGTTAATTGTAACAAATAGTGATCATTAGAGGTAATCAATTATTACAATCGTTTAATCAAGAGTACAAGTAGAATCCAGGTAAACTCTGAAATTGACCTTGAAACCCGTGATAGGGTGGATTATAGATTCTTGAATATCTTGGATAAGTTATAAGTTTCAAAAATTAAGGAATCCGTTATAATATGTAGGTTTTAGGTTTCAAAGTAGAACTTAAATCCACTCATCCCTAGTTTGAACTTAATTGTAGGTCTCCCAAATTTGACTCAATTTGTTTTGAGCATGAATTATGCTTGAGGCACGAAATTGACTTGAGTCCATGCAATCTCTTTTCACCTGGCCCCAAAAGAAAAAATTCCCTCTAACGTTAATACGAAAACTCCACAAGTTCAACGAGTATCTTTTCGCGAGTCATGTCCCCTTATATAGGCGTCTCGATCCATTATATGCATGTACATGAAATGTGTATTTAAAGTAATAGGTTAAGATAGCCATAGAACTCCCGGGGTGGGGATCCACGTTCCTCTGCACAATCTAATTAGGTTTTATATGGCCTGATGGCAAATTTACCATCCTCTACAAAAAGCAACTAAGATGCTAGGAATTTTAAGTGTGTTTGTTTTAAGATAGATTTTATTATAAAAAAAATAGATTTTTCGGAAAGTCATTTTTCAATTTCTCCTTGAAATTTCATTTTACTAATCTTTAAGCATGTATATTATCTTTTTTTCATAATGATAATAAGTGCAAACTGAACTGTAAGAGAGAGAGAGAGGGGTGTGGGAGTGGGAGTGGGGTTGCTGAATCAGCTTTTGAAGGCAGGTCGCACGAACCTTCCTTTTTATTGGTAAGAAAGTGTCATCGCCATTTGCCAACGAGTAAGCCCAACTGATGCAGATCCAAAGTACGTACTTCTCCCCTCCATCCCCTCCATTCTTTTGCCTATTCCCACCCACAGAGAGATAGGGAGAGAGTACGTAACGCACTGTGAATACTACTCAGACTCTCTTCAGGCCCTTCGCTTTGCTTGAGGGGGCAGAACTGAAACGTTGCTTTCTCTCCCTCTCCCCCTCCTCTCTCAACCTTTTCTTTCTTTTTCTCACCACTTCTTTATGGGCTCGCTCTCCAAGAAATGCATGCACCAACTCTGTGTCCGTGTCTCTACGAGAGAGAGAGAGAAGGCGTTATGAAATGACAGAGAAAAAGTGCAATCGGTGGTGAAAGCAGTGCAGGATCCATTGGATTTAGAGGGAGAGACAGGCAGACAGGGAGTGGTGATGGAAGGTGGGGGGGATAATGGAGAGATCGTGTTTGCGGGTGATTGATGGTTTCGAGTTTCGACACCCCCGCCTCCTCTCCCCCGCCAAGGACCGGAAAAGCAGGGATAAAGAAGCTTATCGAGTTCTCGCCATAACTCTGTTTCACAATTCCGGCATTACTTGTACAGTAATCCTAGGTCTAGTAAATATCTCTTGCTACATTTTATGCTCGGATCTTGCAGGAATGTGCCCTAGACCCGCTGACATTTTGTAATGACGTTTTCAAATTTTGTAACATTTAGAACGAGGGTTTACTCCCTCTTATCAAGAAGAAGATTGTAATTGTTTCTCATAGAACATACTTTATAAGTGCTTTGAGATCCATTTTGTATTTTTAGTGATGTGACAAAATCGAGTTAAATATTCCACCGTGTGAGATCCGATCTATATACAAAACTTGTCTGCATTCATCCAATTTGTCAAATGGCACGATCCAAAAGTTCGACTAAAGTAAATTTTAATATGTTTAGTATCTCTTGATTGTAGTAATATTTAGGATAAAATTGAATATAACGAATGATAAAATTGATAATGTTTTTTTTGTTCTAAAGGGAAGTGCGTCCACTCAAAAGACGAAAGTTTATCTACTGTTATGTAAGGAGGGAGACAAATTCCTCAAAGAATCATACGATAAAACAACACCAAGAAAGTCAAGAACAACAGTGACAAAAATAATGTCATTGGTCTGAGACGTAGTGCCCAAGCATTAGCACATTTGGGTTCCCTCGTGAAATGGGTGCATAAGCTTCGTCTCTCCGAAAGTTTTCAGTAACAACCTATAATCATTAATAATTTTCGCATGCGAATAGTTATCAGAGGGAAGATGTTTGATTAACAAAAGTAGCAAGTGGGGCAAATTCTATCTCAACTCTCCCAATTTATTCATCGTTTGGCTAATTTCAACCGATCTCGGAGTGCCCCCTGGCTCTAGTCCAACATTAGATGCAATTCCTCATTTCCGGATAAAATGATAATCCTGAATTCGTCGAAGAGTTTGATAATCTCCATTAGCAAGATAGGTTGCAAGGAAGAAAAAAAATATTTGTCTCCATCCTTTTATCAACAATCGTACGATCAAAATCCGCAACATAACTAGGGTCAATATCATATACAAGTGCCCAGTATGGACCTATAAAAAATTGCCGCATGGTGGGCAAGAGCTTTTTTTGGCCAGAATAGTTGGCAGGAGTTTAGCTCGAAGGCAAATATTTGTTTGATAAAGCTGAATAATAAATGAGAATTTTAAATGCTGAAAATAAAATTATAGAACCGTTCGATAATAACTGTTGCTCGCGAGTTATAATTAATTTCTTATCGAACGTGGATTCGTAATGATAGGTTTAGCAATGTAATTGATAAGATTAATATCATTAAATACTAAATTCTTAATTTTTAGTTCTCACTTAGGTTTATCAAACATGCTTGTTCGTTCTTACTTAATCTATGTATCGCAAACATTAATCACAACACCATCATGTACAAGAAAATTTTTAATGCATCGACTTCACGGCTGGTGTTGTGTGACTATTCAAGCTTTACATTGCGATATGAATCCCGATTCACTTAGTACTTGAATTTTAAAAAAAAAATTATATACTTACTGGATTGCTTCCCCACTTCTTATCTCATGCCCTATACAAATCCTCGAGATAATTGTTTTGGTAAGTGGCCTTATTTTTCATTTGCACGGCATATATTACATGTGTGTGTTCCTAAGACAAATTCTTAAATTGGAGAACACGAGCCTTTAATTTCCATAACCTTTCGAGCTCACTCATCTCTATCATTCTCTCCCTTTCGCGCACACAGATTTCTGGGATTATCTTCCTCTTTGCTTTTTTTTATACCAAATCTCAGACAGAGAAAGGCCTAAAAAAAGAATGAGCAGTTTTATTATCATCAATAGGGTTAAAGATCAGAAGAGACCATTCTCTGCCAGAAGTAAAGGGAGAGACATGTTTTGATGTAAATCCATGTCCAATGGCAGCCATCAGAGAAAAAGGCACAATCTCTTTTTTCTCATTGGGACTCATCGAAATCCCTCTCCCCACCGTTCACGTTCCCCACGCTCCTACTCTCTCAGACCGTACCTACTTCACATTCACCTTATCTTGACCCCATCCGTCAATATCTTTCTACTCACACAATTTTCTTTGGCTAATTCCCCAAAAAAATTCCCAAACTTTAAGTTAAATTTCGAATCTGACGTAAACTTTTCTTTTATCTTAGAAAAAAATATTAAAATTTAGGTTTAGTGTCAAATTTATCCTGAATTTTATTTTATTCTAAAAAAAAATCATCAAATTTTAATTTATTCTCAAATTTATCGAGTAGTCTAGTCCCAACTTAACATAAAATTTATACATCGATAATAAATACACATCGACAAGGTGATATGAAAAATTATCTTCAAAATAAAACCACTGTAGGATATAAAAATTAGGAAGACTAACCACGACTTTTGGATAGAGGGCTAATGGGGGCAAATGAATGATTAGAGTAAAACTTGATAATTTTCTTTTCGACAAAAAAAAAAAAATTAAGATAGATTTTAGATTGACCTAAAGTTTGAGGTTTTTATTTTCTAAGAATAAAAATGAAAATTTGGGACAAATTTGAGACTAATTTAAAGTTTGGCATTTTTTTCTAAGATAAAAAAAAATTAGACTAGATTTGGAATTAAACCTAAAGTTTGAATTTTTTTCTAAATAAAAAAGTTCGAAATGAAACTAGACCTAAAGTTTGTGGCTTTTTTTTTAGGAAATTACCCCAATTTTCTTTGGAGGAAGGTTAATAATACCAAAACTAATTTACAAAATTAATTTATTAAATGATGCGGTAAACTGTAAATGGTGGATCCAACAAATCTACTTTCGAATTTTGTAAACAGTTCTTACTCAACACGATATTTCTCTTTTTCTTTGTTCAAATATGTCGAAGATTTTATGGTGGGGGCTTAATATTTTCTTTTTTCTTTTTTGGGGGGTGGGGGCTGGGGGGGTTAAGATTCAGTGGGACATTTTTTGGAAAGGGGAGACTATGATGTTTTATTTAACAACTATTACCAAATTGTCGAGACCCCACTAATGAGAAACTCATCATGCCTGCGGTGCGAAGGTGGGAGGACCCAACTGGATATCTTGCAGCTTCCAGCTGTCCCGGAGAGATGGTGTCTTGGTGTATCTAATGATGGTGCTTCTCCCCGTAATTGTAGGAGAGAGCTTGCATGGGAGTCTCTTTCTTTCCTTTTTAATTTGATGGACTTTCATATTCTATGGTACAATCATCGCCCTTGAAATCCTACATTGATACCATGTTTGTCACTTCTTCATGCATACTCTAAAAATCTTAGAAATTATATAAGACATTTGTTAATTACTTTAAAAATCTAGACTAAATAGACGTCATATATATAAAGAGTATATAGATTTCATAGTTCAATGATGTAGAATATTTTAATAGGTACTCTTACTTGCAATCCGGATTAGGATGATACATGAAATAATAGGGCCGATGCCCATGCAATAGGACTATTGCTAATTGTTTTAGAAGTTTAAGTTGATAGGTGAAGTCGTGATTTAATAGTCAAATACTCTACCACTTCCTTCAATGCATAAACTAGATTTTATTCTAAGACTATAGGGTGGAAATATATAATAGAGAGGCAAATTAAGGGCTTGGAAAGTTCAACCTCGATACCTTATACTCTAATATCATTTGAGATTTTGTAGAACTACTCTAATTTTTCAAAAGTTTAAGTTTAAATTTTTTTTTTTTTTTGTCAATAAGTGGAAGAGCATCACATGTATATAAAAAGGATTTCAGCCCCATGGTCAAACGATGCGAGATATTTTAATGCCCTCTCTTGTATGCAAATCAAATTAGGAGTGACACATAGAATAATGGGATGGATGCACATGTCAAATAAATTAAGGCAGAACCTAACTTTGATACTATACTATTCTACAAGTTTAAGGTGATTGATGAATACATGATTTGATACTCAGATATTATTATAACACAGAAGAATTGACCATAGGAGAATTTTTCTACAGTTAACGAAAATTCACTCTTAAACATTTTCGTCAATTCATTAAGCGGCACAAATAATTATCCCAAAACAAGAACGTTTTCCAAATCGATTCACTTGCAAAAGAAACCCACCTTTATATAAATAAAGATGTGGTTATGAGCTAGGGTAGGACTTGGGTTGCATCCTTTAACATAATGATTAAAAGGGTTGACCTATTGCGACGTATCATCAACATCACGTTCACTCCTCGGAGATGATTATCATCCGTGGAAATTTGCCCAATTCGATATTTTAATCAAGCTGTGCGCGTGACTTAGCTCATCAGAGATCAGAAAACTAGAAGAGGGAAACACTAAGCTTGCCAAGTGCCGACAGACACCCAAAAAAAAAAAAAAAAAAAGAGAGAGAGAGAGAGAGAGCACGGAGAGGCATGTTAGCTCAACTAATTAGAATCGCTTTTGACGAAATCTACAGTGCAAATACCAAATGATATGTAGTCCAGGAGCGGCCAGACGAATTTTGGAGCAGAAGAGGGGCAAAAATGGAATGATATAGAAGGAAATGTGACATAAAGTTGTGGCATAAGGATTTCTAAGCATCGCACTATGTACCTTCTAACGACGTTATTTTTTCTTTTTTATAATCAAACTTCAGTGATAAGAACCATTCTTTTGTACAAGGACCATTCTTTTGACAAGAACTACTACGACGGCATTATATATTTAGCTACTCGCAATATGAGATTCCATGTTTGTAATTAGTGTTGATCCTGTAAACTATACTATGATAACTACAATCCCGTGAGCAGTGCATGCATGTTACAAGATAAAAATGCAATAGAACTTGCGAAGAGTGCATCACCCACAAAGAATGCACCATTCTTTTGTTCAAGGATAGAGAATGTTGATTAGCCTTCAAACCATTAAAAAAGATTTATAATTTCACGAGAACAAACTTTGGCCCATGACACTATCAATTCTCTCTCTCTAACAAAATTTTTTGCCGAACACAAAATGCGACAATTAAAAGAAATTAAGTTGGAAAGTTTAACCTCAATACTTCCTGCTCTAATACTATTTGAGATTTTGTAGAACAATTACTAATTATTCTAAAAGCTAGTTAATAGGCGGGGTCCCCACATTTGTATAAAGAGCATATTAACCCCATAGTCAAAAGATATAAGATATTTCAATACCATCTATTACATTGCAAGTCGAATTAAGAATTAGGAATAATGGAGTGGACGCGCACGCCAATTACATTGAGACAAAACTTGATTCTGATACGCTGTAAAATTTTATGGGATCACTGAGAAATGTTCTATAAATTTAAGTTGATCGATGAATGCGTTATTTAATATTCGAATACTATATGATAGAAGAAGTAGCCAAAGGAGAATTTTGCTACTATCAATGAAAATCTACACTCAAAACAATTTCGCCAATTCATTTTTTCCAGGCTGAATAAATAATCATTCCAAAACAAGTACGTTTTCCAAATCGACCGGTTCTTTAGCAAAAGACATCCACCTTTGAATGAATAATGATGTGGTCATGAGCTAGGGTGGGAATTGGGGTTGGATCTTGCAACATAATGATTAAAAGGGTTGACCTATTGCTACATATCATCAACATCACGTTCACTCCTTGGAGATTTTATGATTATCGTCCATGGAAATTTGCCCATTAGATATCTTAATTGAGCTGTAAGAGTGACTTGGCTAATCAGAGATCAGAAAACTACAAGAGAGAAACATTAGCTTGCCAAGTTCGGAGAGGTTTAGCATTCAAAAAAAAGTACGGAGAGGTATGTTAGCTTGACTAATTAGAATCCCCTTTTACGAAATCTACAGTGCAAAAACCATATAATTTGTAGTCCAAAAGCCAGAAAACGAATTTGGAACAAAAGAGGGGGCAATAATGGAATGATCTGGAAGGAAATGTAACATAAAATATGGTTGTGGCATAAGGATTTCTAAGCATCACACTATGTACCATCTAATGATGTTATTGTTTCTTTTTTTTAATCAGAACTTTACTGACGACAAATACTACAACAGTGTTGTACATTAGGCATTTGCAATATGAGTTTCCATCTATAATTAGAGACAGCCCTGTGCACTCTACTATGATAACTACAATCTCGCGACGCACATGTTACAAAATAAGAATGCATTAGAACTTGCGAGGAGTACATCACCCATAAAGAATTCCCTATTCTTTTATTCGAGGATAGAGAATGTCAGTAAGCCTCTGAACCATTAAGAAAAATTGATAATTTCGAGAAATCAATCTTTAGCCCATGACATTGTCTGTTCTCTCCCTTGAATAAATTGCTTTTACTGGACACAAAACACAAAGTTAAAAGAAATTAAGTTGGTAAATTATTCAAGCATCATCATATCATGGACTTTCTAGCGTGCACACGAAACTCAGAGTAACACTAGACATATAAAAATCACCATTAAATGATCAGATTAAGAACATGATAAGAGGCAAACTACAAATAGGCCGCAATCGACTATCCATACGAGTCTGTCGCATTATTCAGTGAATCAATTTAATCTACTGGTAATAATATACTTAACATTAGATAAATCAAAATTTTTGGGGTTCTTTCACCCAATCGAAATGATTCATCACATTGACCGCCCCATGGTTGAACTGGCAGTCCTCAATCCTTATTAGAAGATATGGTAGTTCACCCTCACTTTCAGCAAAGCAGATTTTCTTTGTCTAGGCGGAGATTAGTGCGACCAATCATCATTTTGAAGATCAAATCATGAAAGTGGCGTTTACTAACCTCTGCGAAAAGAAAATTCCCAGTGCCCAAGAACTAAAATCACCTTCCCTAAAGAAATTTTTTCGTTTTCATGACCAGTGTACAAAACCACTGTCCAAGAAAAGTTCATCAAAAGTTCATTGTACACTAGAAGATGGAGATTTCAATTCCTAGATCACCATGACATGTATGGAATGGGGTCATTCAAAAGGATGAGCATCAAATGCCAATTTTGACCCTGCTAACATGTATAAGAAAAGCATTTAATGCACTTAATTTATAAAAAAGACGTGATCCTTATGTTCAAGAGATGAAATGGAACTTCCTTCCCATGAGAAAATAGGCAATGCCAAACCAAACTTTAGAGTAAGAAAATGGGAGCCGTGCCCTTAAAGCAGCAGTTCATGATGTTCTGATGTCTTGAGTAGAAATTGCCCAATCACTTGGCCATGGAGGACAGAGAAAGGACAAAAATTCAAGCAGGGTTTGTCCAAACATGTATCGAATCGCCTATGTGCCGAAAACACAGAAGAAAAAGAGATATGGGTGTCCTCCATCCCCAGAACATTATTTGCAGTCTTTTCAGAGCCGGACAATAATGGATTCCCTCCATTGACTTTTTCAAAATGAAGCATAGCAAGACCAAAACTGAACAGCGACTCCTTTTTGAGTTTGACCCGGTTCCTGACTCATTCACTCCAATTTCTCTTCCTGGACCACCACAGGAACTTGTGAAGTCGGGCTAGGACCGTCCATAATAGCTCATTCATAAAGAACAAGTCACCTAATCAAGCATCAACCTTGAACCATCATTGATTAAGGTAGTTCTACATCATCTGTTCATATAAGTCAACAGCATTTGACCCTGTGCTCACTCATGATTGTCCCTTTACAGACAAAGGAATCCATATAGCTGGAGAGAGAGAGAGAGAGAGACTAACTACCAATTTCCTACCGAACACAAGTCCTAAAGACAACCTAAAAGAAAAGTGGAGTTCACCTTCAATCATGTTCTTGTCCCCACATGTGAACCAACAGTTGAACTTGAAGTGCCGGTCAAAGCAGCATCTGCTCCATTGACTATTGACATAATCTAAAGTGCATGAGCATTTCTTTAGCCTCACAGCCAATTCGGAATATTTTATACGAGCCAACAACGTCTAGTGATTCCCAAACTGTTGTCGCACTTACAGTATGAAGCACGAGTCTTCAACATGCATTAACCACTGCCGCGTTTAAAATGTTCCCGGATGAATCTTTCGGCATAAGATGGGTACTTCAACCGGATGTATGCTCGGAGACACTTCTGGTACGAGAAATCTATCCATGCACCATCGGTTCTTACAACAAACAAACACCTTGAAATTCTAAACTGGGGATGTCGCTCCACCTTCATTGAGAGGAAAAGGCATGTTAGATCATTCCTTAAATGTTTCGATCATGTCATGACATGTTCTGGCAAGAAAGTATGTCCCATGTTTACCTCAATGACAAGCAATAAACTTCACCATAAAAGCATAAATTACTATGAGCAATTGGAACTACTGTGTCGACATATTTCTGCTCAAATAAGAACTAGAAATGTTGGCTCTATCTTGAGTGCTAACTACAAATTAATAGACCTATTACCACACCGGAAAGAAGCTCTGTGGTACAAAAAGCAATGGGGTGGAAAACAATGGTCATAATCTCTCACCTCAAATTCAAAAGCCACCTTTAGGGGTCATACACTTAATGGATTGCCAGGTAAAAGGGGCATGTGACGGTAAACCCAAGAAAAGCTAAGGAATATATCAAATAATGACTCCTACAGGCACTCAAGTTGACAGAGAAAGAAGAAAGAGAACTTTACCGAGATAAATAAAGGACAGAAATATCTGAAAAACTCCTAAAAAAAAGAAAAAGAAAAAAAGAAGAAGCAAGCCATAAGTCAACTTAACGATAATTTGATATGTCCAGTCTGTTACTTACAGCGTGGGATGTTGGGGCAATTGCAGCATCATTGCAACTGAATTATTTTACCATGACATGAAACCTCGATCTCCACTACTCTGTGGAATAGTTACTGTCAATATGATGAGTTCTCTCACCTAGTTTCCTCAGTGCTTGTAGTCTCCTATCGAATTCATTTTTCCTCTGTGATCTAAGTATCACTGGTACATGTATGATACCCATCTATGCATGCCACTTTGTCACTGTTAGTTTTCTTAGGATTAATAATTTCTTTCTCCTTATGCATGTATTTCGTATTAAACTACATTCATTTAACTCAAACAGCAAAGCACTAGATCCTCGAGAAGCACAAGGAGTTCCTTATATTAACCAGGCATAATATGCTAGTAGCATAAACTCATTCTCTCATTACTGAGTAAACTCATTAATTTTTTTTTTAAAGGACGATGATAGGCCTATTAAGAGTGGTTTATAAAATTTATCTACTTATGCATCAGATTTTAATCAAGTGTTGAACATGTGAGTTATGTTTACAAGCCCACTTGCTGTCTACACGTGAAAATTATTACAAGAACAAGCATCGTTGGATATAGCAAGTGTACTGCACTTCAAAATTCTACTAAGACAACCCAAAAAGTTGAACTATAGAAACATTAGCATTTGCAATTGGGAGCACTTTTGGCCATTAAAAGAAAAGGGTAACCGTGTGTGATATCATAAGAAAGGAATATGAGATGCCAGCATAGGCTAGATATGCAGAACCAGGAACAGTTGATGGTCATTAACTCAGTGATGTAAGTGGATCCATCGAATATACAATCATAGTTCATGGCTTGCAGCTGAAAAATGCAATAAGAGCAGAAAACAGAATCAAAATTTTGCAATAGATGCCAAATGCATGCCATACCACTTGGTTGCTTGATTTTGTGGTTAGGAGAAAAACTAAATATCCATCAATAACATCACCATCCTAACAACTTGTTTGAGATCAATCTTCAACTTGGCTGCTAAGTTATCTTTTCTTTTTTCGTCTCTCTGAGGAGGGGAGGTAAAGGGAATAGGTGGTTATAACTTAAATTTTAATTAGCAGTGTAAGTGCTTTAAAAATAATTGCCTGTAACATGAATGTCTCTTTTAGTTTTTTCCTCTTTGGGAAAAAGCCACAAAGAACTTCAAACTATGCCCAATGTGACACACTTATCCTACATTGTTTTATTTTGCACCAAAAACCCCAAATTTGTACTCGCGTGACATATTTACCCTCGATTATGTTTCCTTTAGAAAGCATCATTAAAAGTCCTAAATGCGGCTAGCGTGGGCAACAGAATGCAAATGGCGTCGATGCCACACCCATCTGGATTAAGTGGACATTAACAAAACGGTGCCATGCTCTTCATCTCTCTTGTTGCTCTTTGTCTCTCTCGTTTTGGACATTAGGATTCTTCCTGGAGCTCGGTTTTGGGAGGTCGGGTTCTTCCTGGGGTTAGTGATTATAAAAAGGGAGGGTTTGCACAAAAAAAAAAAAAAAAAAAAAAAAACTAAAAGAAGAAAAAAAGAAAAGAAAAGACCATGTAGACCTAGAAGAGGTGTGAAACAGCACGGAGGAGAAAATTGCCTTGCGAGTTGCAAAGAGAGCCAGGATAAGGAATGTGACAGATCTGAGACAAAATCAGAGCTAATACAATGCTAATAATTAATATTTCAGCATGTTTCAAGGCATTCACTCAGATGCTACATGGAATGGAGGGGAAGACCAGATGGTACTGCCTCCTAAGGTGAAAGTGGCGGAGGAGTCGGATTTGAGTGTTTTGTGTATCAGTGATTAAAAATGAAGATTAATGGGTGGAACCAAACCAGACTAGACCAGGCTATTGAAGCAATTCAAAAACCAGAAACAGGGGCAAAACCCAGAATCAGAAAAACACCAGACGGTATAGAAAACCATATTTTTGGAACAATTTGAACTCATAGTCACTTGCCTAAGTTGAAACGAAGCTGGATTTGGATAAATCTTGGTCAAACAATCACAGATTCGACAAGGAACCGAGAGAGAGATAAACACAAAGAAAAACCCTAAAATTTGCACAAATTGCCTTCAACAACTGAGAGAAGAGAGCAAACGGCACTGTTGTGATCCACATAAGCCATTAAAAGATGTCATTTTAATCACTTAATCGACATAAACGCCAAATCAGCTTCATTTACATTCTGTTGTCCACGTCAGTGGCCATGTAGGACTTCAAATGGTACTTTCTGACGGAATCATAACAGAGGGTAAATGAGTTACATGAGTACAAGTTTGGGTTTTCTGCTGTCACCAAAAAAGGTATAGCGTAAATGTGTCACAAAGGCTATAGTTTGGGGTTCTTTTTGTGGCTTTTTTTCCATTTTCTTCTCAAAGCAAATATAATTGCAGAAGAGCTTACCATTATGTAATCAAGTCCACAACCAATTTTGTCTTCAGCATGTGGATGATGTATGAGAAGCTTCTCTACAACAGTTTTCTCATCTTCAGCTGTCAGTCGTTCCCCATCCAAGTACCTGGTAACCAAAAGAAAAAAAAAAGAAGCAAAATAAGGAACTGAGAGCACTCTCAATTCACCAACTGCTGCACATGACTTTGACGGGTAGGCGCAGTTCACAAATGAAGCAACTATCAACACTTTTAGTGTGATGCAAATGTTTTCATCAGTTAACTTCTAAGATTTATCTGAAATCAAATGATTCTGAGCTAAATCATGACTGTGTAACTTGTAAGCCTCGTATGAAGATCCCACTCATAGTCCACCAAAAGGACAATTCGATAACTATCAAACAAGACAAATAATCCTCTTCACCTATAATCACCATTAGCTTGTTACAAGTATCACAAGTTGTATAGGAGAAACAGCTTTTGTGAATGTAACTAACTGAACTATGATCAGCATGGTATGCAGCTAACCACCAAATAACTGATGCCGGCCAATTTTAAATCAAAAGCCTTTTGCAGCATCTTGTATGAACAACACCATTCTAGATTACTCATTAATCCTATGAAAGAATATTTTTTTATGCAACTTTTGACACATTATTTCCTGAACTCTAGGATTAGAAATGTAGAAGTGAGAAATCTGATGAAAAAAGTACAACCAAAACTGAAACAAGTAGTCATGAAGTGCAGGTGAGATTCAAGCATACAATAGCGAATGGCATCATAATACCAGAAAACAGACTAGAGTGTATTGGGAGAGCTTGACATGATTTACAAAGTCCACCAAGTTCCTGGCCATTAAGAATAGAATATGGACAAATATTGCCAGTGATTGAAATGAATTTAATAGTGCAATGGAAGAGGAGGAAGATCTTAGTGAGCAGGGATATCAAGCAGCAGATTAAGCACATTTATTAAGCTTAAAATTGCTGGAGGAATGTCAAGTGGTGATGGCCACTGTCAAATGGTAAATGCTGTTTGTCATAAGGACAGGTGCCATCCTTTGAGCAATGAGAAAATGTCAGGGAGATAGGAGTTCTTCCTAATAATCTTAAGTCTAAAACATACATGTAGAAAACAAATGACCTGCAATCGTGCGTAACAAACTAAGAATATCTGTAGGCTATATTTGAAAGACTCTAGGAGAGGAAACTACGTGAAGGAAATTCTCATAATTCTAAATTTTCCATCCTTTTTCTTCTCACAGAAATTTTAAATTTTTCATTGTTTTCCACTCCAATTTTCATTTTCCCCATTTTCCCCCATTTCGTAAACATAGCATTAGTGTCACAACAACAAATACATAAAAAGTGACTCCATTTGCACCAATGAAAACGTAAATACCATATACATCTATGTAAATATGTTATTACAGAGCTTGTAGGTTGCCAGATTGGGCCTCTCCTCAGTGCATTAATTCTATGTCATATAGTTATTTTATGAATTTAATACTATCACATGGATGTCTGAGATGGACATTTAGAGTCGCCAACATCAATTCTGGGATATAAAAATTGTTCGTTCTCTCCTCTTGCACTTGATAGATGAGCAGATATTCCTAGTGTTTTGCTTCTCTTCCAATGTCCAAGTTTTCCATTCCATTAAGTTTTGTTGTTACACCATTACTTGTCTTACCATTTTTATTTCTACCCCACCTTTGAATGATCCAAAACTTAATTTTTTATCTACTACTTTTGTTTCGAATTGATAATTACTTTGAATGTTTTCCCCTATGATCTCCAAGAAAATATTTCTTTTCAGCAATCCGATTAGCATCTTTCCATGATTTTGTTACAATTATCTAAGCATTGTTGGGAAGAGTAGGACGAATGAAATCTCAACTTGTTTTTTTTTTTTTTTTTTTTTCAAGTCAATTTAGCCATTTAGTTATTTACTAATCTGATTAGGTTTACTGACAAAACCAAAACAAACACGTCAATACTATATTATAGAGACATGAAAATTAGTTTTCTTTCGCAGTTGATAATATTGTCAATTTTATCTTACAATGTGGAACAAGGATGAAGATATACACTAACAATTATCTAAGCATTGTTGGGAAGAGTAGGACGAATGAAATCTCAACTTGTTTTTTTTTTTTTTTTTTTCAAGTCAATTTAGCCATTTAGTTATTTACTAATCTGATTAGGTTTACTGACAAACCAAAACAAATACGTCAATACTATATTATAGAGACATGAAATTTAGTTTTCTTTCGCAGTTGAAAATATTGTCAATCTTATCTTACAATGTGGAACAAGGATGAAGATGTACACTAACATAGTTCCAATGGGCATCACAGCTCATCTAATTCCTGCAATTATCAGTTCAAAGTTTTGCCAGGTCTTGGTTTCATCCTTTTTTATACTAGAGTTTGAATATCGATCCCATCTTCCTTTTACATATTTACATTTCCGGAAAGACCACCTATGAGTAAATAACTTAATTTTTTTCATTGACCTTGATTCTGTGGATCCTTTATTTATCTGTTTTTCTTCTTAATTTTCCGAGTAAACTTATAATCCCGCACAACGCGCAGGTAAACATTTACTATAAGGATAGAATAGAACCACAACCATAACAATTATGCTCTACACTCAATAGAGGGGATATAAAATTTTTAGTCAAACAATATAGCCACGCATTGTTATCTTCAAACAGCATCGAGCTTGAGGACAAGTATCTGTCTTTTATACCTTCAAAACGAATAACATAGTAGTTGGATGAAGTGCTGAAATATTACCTAAGAGGATATAGCATACTACAAACATCACAGGCATGTAAAATATTCTTCAGTCACTGTTTTGGTTAAGAATATAATTAGGCACCACGTATGAATGAAAAGGTCCAATATAATTAATAAAATCAACTTTAGGCATCTGCACCCTTCTACAATGAAACTTATTAGCTAGCTACGAGACCATTTTCTTAAAGTTATTGCATTTCAAATGAGTTGGTACCCATGTCATATAACAACTATGAAAGCTGGGAAAGGAAATCTCTTAAGTTTCCTTCTAGTTCTAAAGCTAACGATTTCTGCTCTGCAATCATGGTTACATGGCACATCTTCTGCTATCCAAGGTTGGCTTGATCTCCTGCAATGCCCATAAACCTTCCCTTTTCATTTCTTCTTATTCCTATTTGTATCCTCAGTCACTGTTCAATTTGAAGTTAATGGTATAGAGGAAGGTTCCCGCTAATAAACAAACGTGATTATTGACTCTCCCAAATTCTGGCAAACAGCATCATCAAATGCACATCAGTGAACTTCTTGAATTTCACGATATATTAGATCAATTTGACGGAAAAAGTTCACAAGACAGGAGATGTCACTCCTTGCCTACTTGTTGATTAGGCAACATGCGAAGGCATCACCAAAGACTACTATGACAATCCCCAGCCAATTAATTCTTTTCTTTCCGGTTTGACTTATATGCTTCTATGTGTAGACATTGGTAGCAGTTAAAGAATTCCATGTAGCCTAGAAGTCAAAGGCAATGCTTCACATTCATTGCTCTGTGCAACTGGCACAAAAGCAGAAACCATGAGTTAGATATATTTTTCCCAAAAGCGGAACCAAGAATTAGAGTTGTCCAGTCAGACTACAGACTAAGACATGGTGTTCATGCAATATTCATCAATGTCAAAAACCATTCTTTGAAAGATGTGGCTAGGAAGACATAATATGTGACCCCTCCCCCCTTTTTCTAGTGTACAGAGAGGGAGCAACCGAAGAGCCTTTGAAGGAATTAAGTCTGCATCAGTACATTTCAAGCCATCCAATTGGAGAATGAAATTGGATGAGGAAATGGACACAATTCCAGGTAATCGGATCCCCCTGCATAGAATTCTTATTCCGTTGTTTGGTTACTCTGTTACAGTGTCGAGAGAGAGAGAGAGAGAGGAATTACAGTGTCGAGAGAGAGAGAGAGAGAGGAATTTTCCATCTTTTGTGAGGACATGTGCACTAACGGAGACTGGAAAGAGCTCATTGAGGGAGGCAGAACAAGTACAATAGATGAATCTATGGGAAGAGATTTTGATTACCTCCATCAGCTAGGGAATTGGATTCTGTTGGGATTTTGCAGTGCTTCAGTGCTCTTTTTCTTGTAATGTTTCCATACAATGGAAACAGTTTCTCAGAAATGGGATTCCATTTCCATAGAAAACCAAACAAGGCCACAAGAACAAATGCAAATTTCTCATTTTTGGCATTAAAAGAAGTCACAAGTTTTTTTTTTTTTTTTTTGGTAAGAGGTAAGTATTATATTGACTTTTGAACCAAGAGCTACACAAATGTACAGCAAGAGAACCGGCTCCAAAAAACTTGCACTCAAAAGGACACAGGCGTCAATTCGAGTGGAAGGGAGCCGGGGAAAACTGCACCAGAAAGACACGGAAGCAGCAGCAGAAGCCAAAACAGAGGCAAAGAAGAGACAAATAAAAGAGGGCAACAACAACCAAAGCCACAAAAACTGCAACAACAGAAAGGGGTGCCAAAACGGAGAAACCAAGGCCACACCCGGCAAGGAAACTAAGACAAATATGCTTGTATCCTTGAGCTACTTTTTGAGCTTTTCGTAAATGGCTTCTCCTCAAGCCTTTGAAAACTAATTGACATGACTCTGGTGCCTTCCCATTGAGATCATCTTATCTCTACTTTTCAGAATAAGAGGAAGAACAATGGGGAAGAAAATTAGAACAACAGAAGAACTCACCACTTGTTTGATAATATTGAAAATGAGTATTGAAAATTTAATTATTGAACTTTAAGTGTCGACCTAAGTGCTTAAAATGAAAAGAAAAAGTTGTTTGATGATAGCAAAATTTCAAGTCTGAGTATAATTCATTTCTTACCTAATATGAAATTGTGGATAGTATATGTAGGTTTTAGCAAACTGATTTGCAATCTATTGAGTTAGTAAACCATTAAGTAATTTCACGAACTTTTTACTTAATTGGAAAGTCAACTAATAAACATTATCAAACATGCTTCATCTTATTAAATGCTGAATCTTTTCACTTCAACCTCTTAGTCTGCAAGTCCATTTCTCCCTCTCTAGTGAACTTACATGCAGAAGAATTCTCACAGATCTCTAGTTATCCTCAAAATTTTATAATCAATACCCTGAAGCCAAATATAATTAGATGATGATTACCCGCACCAATAGAAGATAACTTCAAAATTTTTAATAGCTGTCTTAGGGCCTGAATCCTACAAAGACTGAAAAAAATTTAGCTGATTTTCAATTATGCTGACTCAGCCCCAGCAGTTGACCTAAGGAGTGGCCCAACAGGGGACTCATTTCCATGTATCTTTACTGGATCACTGTCGATGTCCAGCGAAATTGCTAAATGAAAATAAGAGACTGACAGGTCCTGATATGGTCAAATATATGTTTTGTAAAAACATGAAAGAACATTAAGGATGATCACTTTATATGTGAAAATAAAATCTAATTTCTACCGCCCATGACAGCTTCAAAGATAACTATAAGAATATGTGCAGATTAGGACATGCAGGGCAAATCATTCTGATTATTGACCATCTTTTCACTTTCACTTTTTTGAAGGCCATTTTTTAACTTAATAACTAATCTTATCACCACACTAGCCCTATGCTGAGCCATATCAGCAGTTCATCATGTCACTAGTGGAATACTGCTGGCTCGCTGACATGTACCTTCACGGTAGAGTTGGAAAATCAGAAATTCAAGGTAGAACTGAAGGTTCTGCATTATTATTACTATTAATAATGTAATTAGACCTTTTTCTATACAAAGTGAAAAGCTAACATCCATTGCTAGCATCAGAGTGAGTAAAAGAGTAATGGAGGAGAAGAAGAAAAGAGAAGATAAGGAAAGCAGAGAGAAACGGCAGATTGGAAATTATCCATCTTCATTTTTTTTTTCCAAGACAAATCAATTGCCTCTATGGAAAGCAGTTAAATGTTCAGGCTTGGAATGATAAGAACATCATATGAAGATAGTACAAGGCGTCTGCAGATTTCTAAGCAGTCAGTCATGGTTTATCTAAAGAGAAAAGGCATGCAATACAAGAGCGGTCTGCTGTTCTGATTTGGTGCTCAAGAGTACCAGGATCCTGAGTTATAAACTGAAGGAAAGAGGATGGTAAATAATTCACCACAAGAACCATCCATAGAACCACTTTTATCAATTAGTAGAACACAGAAATAGTTGGATGAGAGAAGTGCCGATAAAACTAATAGGAAAGCACAAAATATACGTGCGTGCGCATGCATAGAGAGGGAGCGGGGGAGGGAGAGAGAGAGAGAGCTGCTGTCTACCAAGGGTAAGCAACTCATTCGTCTGAGTGAGATGTATAAAAATGCTGTGACTTTATTTTCTGGCTCTTCATTCAATGAGAGATCCCAACAGGTTTTCAAGCCAAAAAGGAAAAAAAAAGAAACAAAAAAGAGAAATCCCTAGAGTTGTGTGTTTTCATGTTCGCTTACAATTCTTCACCTAAGATGCTTGGTGCCAAAGAAGGATGCATTCATAAATTCATAGCCATTATCAAGTTCCCATGTAATTAATCACAACCGACTTTCACCTTCCAAGCTATGTAGGTTCTTTATCGAGGAGTTCACCATCCTTAAGCAAGCTATCGGATTGATATAACCCTCTTCTACATAAAGAAAAAATTTCAACATCGTTTGCTGCAAGGCAAACCTCACGTAAGCTGGGTGCATGCAAGCTAGCTCCCGATGTAAACACATAACGAACTGTAAATCGAAACACGCGTAACATGCACTTTTCAGGCATCAAGTGAATTAGCATCCTAATTGAATCAATTCCTTTCCTATGGCACAATCTTCCACCAATAAGTTCATGCTCTTGCACGAAAGACCGACGACACGAAATATGCAAAGTTCAGTCAATAAAACTAAAGAAGGGCTCGATATCATATTCACAAATTCTACTTGAACTCTAATCGCTCTAACCAAATTCCGAACGCAGTTCATTAGCGCGCAACACCGAATCACCAGAACTCAGTGCGAAACGAACTATTAACACTCACGAATTCGCTCTACACAAGAATAATCGAATCATCGTCGGCACAGAACATCCAGTCCAAGAAATCATTGCGAGAGAGAGAGAGAGAGAGAGAGAGAGAGAGAGAGAGAGAGACCTATCGGAGTGGAGAATCTCCTTGGCGAGCGAGACGGTGGGCTCGATGTCCCTCAAAATCTCGTCCTCCTTATCCTTCCACTTCCGGAAGTCAGGATCGTCCCACCTCTGGTACCTCGGCGGCTCTTTGGTGCTCAACAACACCGCCGCGCCCCACTTCTTGTCCTCGGAGGACGCCTTCTCCCCGGCGAAGCCGGCTCGGTCGAGGCGTCCGCCGCCGCCGCCGCCGCCGCCGCCGCGCAGCGGACGCAGGCCTCCGGCGAAGAGGCGGTGGTGGAGCCGGAGGTGGAGGTGGAGCCGGAGGCGGAGGACCGGCGCGCTCCTCAGAAGCAGAGGAGGAGCTGCCATGACCGAAGCTTCTACTCTGCACTGGCAGCGCTTCTCCGAAGCGAGGATGACGACGCTCCTTCGCGAGGGAGAGATCACGTCCCGCGCCGGGCCCACTGCATTTGGGCTCCGCTTGTTCGTTCGAGAAACAAAGCTTTCATCGATTTTTGCTTTTTAACGAAAAGATCTCTCCTTCGAAAGTGATTTATATTTATTTCGCAGATAATAAATAATAAGGAAAATTTCAAATAAGAAACTCAAGTGGGTTCATTTTCTCAAAAATGGCCCAAAGTGGGATTGTGATCAAATAAAGGCACAAAGTGGCTAATTTTGTTTAAATAAGGAAACTTTCAATCTTATTTACAGTTTGAGGTAGTTTTGTCCAAGAACATTTTTTTCTTTAATTTCTTTTTCTTTCTTCATCTTCCTCACACCTCCTCCTTTGGTCTACATTACCTCCTTCTTCAACACCATAATCAGGCCCCCACCAACGACCTCATGAGCTTCATGTCATCACATAATTGGTCCTCGTGACAAGAAGTCGGATTGGAGTTATTTGCCACTGGCTACCTTCTCGATGCTAAAATCCTTAATTTCTCAAGATGCGTCAAATCTCGGCTCGCTTGTGCTCAGCCTAAAGCTCGAATTGACCTCCATTTGACTACGATGATGTTGGATTTTCTATTAGGGTAGTGGTCGATAAGGTCGAGAGCTCGAATAGGACTTGTCAATGGCGGCAATGGGGCAACAAAGTACAACGGTTTCTACATTAATGATGTCGGATACAACTAATGATCAATCTCAAGATGGGGTATCGATTAAAAAGAAGAGTTGCGTCGGTGAGAATGGCAAGAGTGTGAGTGAGTGTCTCCAAACTAGGGATTATTGAAAGGAGCCATTGGCATTGGAAAGGGAAGGGGATCTTTGAAAGATTGAATTTACGCAAGAGAGGCAAACCCAAATTTGAAATTGATGTGGCAAACTCTTGTCGACGTTGAAATAGTCGCCCGGTTGCAACAAAATTGTTCTTTGGTGTGAAATTATTGATCACCAAGTGTTAATTGAATAGAGGCATAAGTTAGTCAAACAAGACAATTTGGAGATGCTTGGATATTGCTACTCTATTGTTGGCAAGTAGGACCGAAAACAACTCAAAAAATTGTAGTTGCTAGGTTAGCGGAAGGCCCTAATAAGTGCGGTTTGATGCACTCTCAAGGCGAGAGAAATACGTCGCCAAAGGGATTAGTTGCATAGCTTGGGAGTTGGACAAGAAGTTAAGTCTCAGTAAAAACGCATTCATATTATGGCTTTGAGATCGAAATTTGCGATGAATATTGGAATAAAAGAAGTTATTTTTGAAGGCTCATTTCGGCTTCGTGGAATTGTCTACAAACCATTTTGAGGAGTGAAATTTAAAAATTTCAACGACTTAGACTACGTTATAATGGCCCGTGTTAAAGAAAACTCAATCTTGGTCATACACGAGATGACACAGAGCGATGGAGGTGATGTAGAGAGTGAGAAAGATGAAGAAAGAAAAAAGAAGAAAGAGAGAGACAAAAAATAAACAACAATGTTCTTGGACAAAAGTATCATTGACTATGAATAAAGTTAGAAGTTCAGGTCCTTAGTTGAAAGTAAGTTAGGGCCTGCATGTTTTTATTCCTCGTTTTTGTTTTCGAACACTTTTTTTTTTTTGTTCCTAGGAACAAAAAAGAACAAACGCGTTTGGTTACGTTTTTGTTCTTTTTTTGTTCCCGGAACAAAATTGGAAAAAAAAAAGAAACAAAAAAAACTTACTTCTGGAATCCAGAAACACTTCTTGAAGGCCTAAAAAGAACAAAAATGAAAAGAACAAAACTGGAACACTTCTCCTTCGTTCGTTCGTGCTCTCCCTTCTCCTTTGTTCGTTCGTGCTCTCCTTCGTTCTGGGTTCGTTTGTGCCCTTCTCCTTCGTTTGTGCTCTCCCTTTTCCGGTGTCTCTCCCTTCTCTCCGGCGCCTACCACTCGGCTGACTCTCCGGCGACTCTCCACTTCGCCGACTCACCGGCTGAAGCTTCCGAATCCAGGTAAGTTTCTGCTGCTCCTCCTTCTTCGGTTGACAAGGGCTTCGGCAAGAGCCACCCCTCCCAAATTTGACCCACCTTCGCCGACGGCAGGGACGCTCGCTCGAGCCTCAAGCGAGTGTTGCTCGCCCGGATCTGCGCAGATCTGGGCGACGGCTACTCGCTCGAGCTGCTGCCGAGCTTGAGCCGTGGTCGCTCGGCAGAGCAGCTCTGGTGCTCGAGCGGTAGAGCAGCCTCTCGCCAACTCGAGAGAGCATAATGAGCCCCAAGCGAGCGTCGATCGCCCGTCTCTGCGGTAGATCTCGTGACGGCTGCTCTCTCGGAGCCGCTTCCGCCGAGCTCGAGTTGCTGGGTCGCCGACAGAGCAGAGCGGCTCCGGGTCGAGCGGAGCCGCACTGAGCCAGCTCGCTCGAGCGGCGAGCGCTCTTTTGCCGGCTCGCTCGAGCGGCGGGCGGCTCTGCCAACTCGCTCGAGCGGCATAGCAGCTCGCTAGCTCGAGCGAGTCCGTGCTCTGCTCGCTTGGCAGAGCACGGACCGACGCTTGATCGATCCATTCAACAGGTGGATCGTTCGATTCCACAGGGGCTTCGAGTGATGTTGTTATGTACTTCTTGATTTAGTTTTGGAAGGGGGGAATTTTAGTTCATTGATTGGATTGGGGTTTCCTTCAATTGTTGTTTTGTTGCTCATGGTCTTTGTGGAATGGATAGGCTGGTGAAGCTCGTGGCGAGGGTGTTCAACGATGATTTCACTACCAAGGGGGAGAACTAGCCGAAGTCGAGGCGCAATGACAACCGCGGCATCGTAAGAAGGTAAGAACCAAGGGTAATGCTGCCTTGTGTTGTCCGACTTTCATGGTTGCATTCTATATGTAGCATTACAATGAAATGGTCGGGTGATCATTTGGATTTCACAGCCCAAAAATATTGCAAATGAGAGTAGTTGTTTAGGTCTCTCACAATGATGTTTATTTTTATTTTGAGCATTCTCGTTTGATTGATCATTGCTAGTCATAGTACTATGTACTTCTTGTAGCTCAAAATGCAACTTATGATCTGTTTTACACAAGTTAGTTCAACAATTATCATTTTTGTCATTATATAGTCTTCTTGGCTTGCATCTCTTGAGAATGATTTTGTGTTTGACATATATAGTATTATGTTATTGATTTAACTCATAACTCATATGTTGCTCAACCGATCAAAGATTAAATGGCATCTGAGAGACAAACATGCAATGCAAAGTGGACCGAGTCTGTAACCAGCATATTTATTGGTTTGTTGGTGGATGAGGTCAAAAAGGGAAATCGGACCTCTTTTACTTTCAACAAAGCGGGGGTGGAGGAATATACGATCGAATTCGTTAGACAAACAGGATGCCAATATAGCATGGTCCAGTTGAGGAATAAGGTAAACAAACTGAGAAAACAGTATATCAAACTGAGAAAACAGTATATCAGTTTTTAGAAACTTATGTCTCAGTCTGGATTCGGTTGGGATAATGTCAATAAAAGAGTTGTTGTCGACGATCCAAGCATATGGAAATCTCACATTAGGGTATATTTTTTTTTTAACTTTTTGGTCATTTTGATGTCATTATGTATATAAATTTTAAAATGTATGATTATATTCCTCAAATGTCATTATTGTCAAAATTGTAGGAGAATGTAGAGTGGGCAAAATTCGGGAAGGATGGATTTCCCCAAGATCCCGAGCTATGTATTGTATTTGGTGGTACATATGCTACCGGGAAATATGGCATTGGAAATGCTCAAGATGTGACGGTGTCGGAGGAAGATGACAATGGTGATGGCAATGTAGGTGGTGACAATAGTGGTTACAATGCATATGGTGACAACAAAGGGTGGCAATGCCTATGGTGATGCCGGTGGTGGCCATACAGATGACTTCCTGATCACCACACCGATGAGAGAGTCTTTACACCGAGAAGATGCTGCAACTTCAACTTGTGGAAAGCACAAATTGGATAGGACTCCAAATACTAAGAGGAGAAGGAGGAGTACCCAAAACAAGATTGATGACACTTGCAAAGCTATACAAGACTTTTTAAAAGTTAAGTCAAATCAATGCGGTAGTGGCTCTGCGACCTCTGGGGTTATGCCATCACCTGTGGATCCTTTCTCCGTAGCTGCTGTGATGGATATTCTGCTTACTATGCCCGAGATAGACCAAGATCTTTACAATAAAGCAGTGGATCGAGCATGCGATAGTGCCTCATGGAGGGTGGCTTTCATTAAATCCACACCTGAAAGGAGAAATGGACTTCTTTATCATCTTTAGTAGATATTTGGAAATATATTATGAATTGAATGGGGTTTCATTAGATTGTATAACTTATGTTATCTATTAATATGTTGTTTTTAAAGATATAAGTGTTGAGACTCTTCGTACTTATATGTAATGGCATCTTCTATTGAGATCGTAACTTATGTTATTGATTGTTATTGGATATATTTTCAAAATCTATATTGATGTTTTTATATTTTGTGATGGTATAGGTACTATGGAAGAGGGATCATATAGTATATGTAGTGAAGAGGTAGAACAAGTTCAACAATTCTTGGATGATGATGATCTTAGCATATTGCTAGCGTGGTTGTGCACGGTTGCGATTGACGCGTCCGTGCATACAAGAGAACCCATTAGGGACAGCAAATTATTAGGATCCAAATGGATAAGGGAGATTGCTTCCGGACATTCGAGATAGGATATATGAAGCCTTCGGATGGAGAGGCATGTTTTTATGAATTTATGTGATTTGATGAGAGTAAGAGGTTGGTTAAAAGATAGTCGATATATTAGAATAGACGAACAAATTTGGATATTCTTATCTTTGGTTTGTCATGGTAGCTCAAATAGAAATTTATGTGAGAGATTTCAACATTCTGGAGAAACGATCATCAAGTATTTCAGCAAAGTGTTGAAAGCAATTATCAAACTTTCAAAAGAGATAATCAAACCACCGTCCTTTGATGTCATCCCACAAGAAATTCTTATTGATCTTAGTCATAAGCGCTACTTCAAGGTATGATTTCTATATCGACTTTATACCATCAAATACATGTAGTTCATAATCTTATATAATCTTAGATTGGTAATAAATTGAGCAGACTGCGTAGGTGCTCGGATGGCACCCATATAAATGCTATTATCCCGGTGTCTCAACAGGTTCGATTTAGAGGCGAGAGGGACTACCACACGTAACATGTTGTGTGTTTGCTCATTTGATATGAAATTTACTTTCGTGTATGCTGGATGAGAAGTATCTCGCAATGATTGTCAAGTGCTTTCGGCGGACTCAAACTCCTCAATTACAATTTCCCCAACCACCACCCGGTATTTACTTTGTTTATATTGACATTTGTGATTATATTATGGTTTAATATCATAAAAAATTTATATATATATATCATGTTGTAGGGAAATACTACGTGGCAGATTCCCGGTTATGCAGCACTTCCGGGATTTTTAACTCAATTTAGAAAGGAACAGTATCATCTCAGCAAATATAGAGGGAGTGGGAGACGGCCAAGAACAGCAAAATAGTTATTCAACTATAAGCACTCTTTACTAAGAAATGTAATTGAGAGGTCATTTGGGGCATTGGAGAATCGCTTCACCATTTTGAGACATATGCCTCCATTTACAATTCGAAGCAAGCACTTGTTGTAATTGCATGTTGTGTTCTTCATAATTACATTCGTGATCAAGATAGGATGGACAGAAATTTTTCCATATATGGAGATCCGGAGTATCCATTTGAACCTACGAAGTGGAGGTTGCGGATGATACATCGGATGAGCAATCATCTGGATAAATATGCTTAGGATAAGTATTGCAAATAAAATGGCAAGGGATCACAATATGCATGAGATTTGTTGACTTTTGTAATATTGTTTTTAAGTATTCACTGTGATGAAGTTGAACAATGAACTATATTACTTCATTATTGTGATGTCATGTATGGAAGGGTTCATGTTGAGATGTATAAAATTTTCGTTTAAGTATGCACATATGACCATGTTGAAAATATTTTTCTTCACTCACCATTATCAAAATTAAATTGATAAGCATTTAATGAGAATGAGAAATCAATATCAAGTTTATATGTTATAAAAATAAAAAATAAAAAGTACTTGAAAAAAATTTGATACAAACTTTACTTACAAAATTTTCTACCAAATATGCCATATGATCATGTTCAAAATGTTTGTCTTCACTTACCATGAACAAAATAAAATTAATGAGCATTTCATAAGAATGAGAATTCAATATCAAGTTTAAACTTTATTAAAGAAAAGCTTTTTTTTTCGAAAAATGTAAACATAAATTTTTTGTCATTTACTAAACGTGTTTCTCGTTCTTTTTATTCTAGGAACAGAAATTGATTTGCATGAAGCACAAACGTGTTGCTCTTTTTTTATTTTAGGAAATCGTAAATTGACGATTCTACCAAACGTGTTTCGTTCTTTTTATTTCAAGAACAGTTTTTTTACACTTACCAAACGCGTTCTTTTGTTCAAAACTGTTCCCCGGATGTAAACATTTTTTTTTTATTTCCCTCGGAACAAAAAAAAAAAGAACAAAACGTTACCAAATGCGCCCTTAGCAATTCAGGGTCCTTGTTTGAGACAATGTTCACTTTAGGTCATTTTTTGAAAAATAGCTCAACTTCGCGCTTCTTATTTGAGATTTTCCCTAAATAATATAAAAATATATATTTAAAAATAATCATTTATATCTTACAAAAATATTTCTATTATCAATAATAATGATAATAATAATTTGTGTCTAATTATCTTGGTAGAAAATAAAAATGTTTTTTGCATATTTAGTTTTTATAAGTATGTAAACGATTCTTGTTAGAAAATATTTTTCAAATTATTCATATTCCGTGAAACATACATTATCTTAATTGACATTTAAATCACATTTTGATATTTCAATAAAAATGGTCATTCACACGGTCATCCCTAATTTTATCACATTGTTTTTGCAACCTAATTCTTGGAAAGATAACACCAAAACTTCCTCGCCTTCTTGGCCACTTAGCACACCTCTTCGGAAAATACCAAGCACAAATGCAAATTTCATTTATGGAGGACCATTTCGCGTCTTCATATAAATTGTTGCCATTGCATATTTACAAAAAAAAAAAAAAGAATTGTCGATTTACTTGCTCATTCCCTTGTCTCGAATTCTCACATCCACTCCAAATGCTCGAACCCAAACCTAAGCAAAGAAGGCATTGAAATGAGTTCATAAGAAGGGGTAGTTTGGTCTTTGAGTTGAGAAAATATTGTGTGCACCTTGTGGCTTCCTCCTTGAAAACAACCCAAATGTCAACCCAAATCTTAAACTGAGTGGGCGGGCTTTCTTTTTAAGAAAACGATCTTTTTTTTTGTGCTCACCTCTCTCTAGGTTCCCCTCTCCCCGACTAACGAATCATTCGTGTTGCCCCTCCGGCTTCGGCTCATTCAGCACCTCTGCTCTATCGACTATGCCTTTTCTCTCTCTCTCTCCCCTTCCAAGTCACGACCGAGCCCTTGTCCAACGAACCATTACATGGCCTTCGTCTCCACCGTCGCGGGATCACGATAAATCTAGAGGGTTCACACCGACGACGCTGTCCTATTGCCTCGAGTTCTCAACCTTAGGAGAGCGAGAGAGAGTGTTCTCCTGAAGAAGAAGGCCGGCTCGCTTAGTTCGGAATTTGGTGTGGTGTTTGATCCTGTTACGCAAGCGTAATCGCGTTCTCAAGAGTCTTCCTTTTTTGTTGCGCCGGTCATGCAACGTGCGCGCAATATTTCTCCACACGAGTGTCGAGACTCGCGCCACGTGCGTGCGTTCGGGATCATGGAAAGGACACACGCATGAAATGAAGAGAGGGACATCCTCGTCAGCCACGGGATGGGCCGAATCCTGAACGTCGACGCCAGGCCCAATATCCCCATCGATGGCCGAATCGAGGGTCGACGCTCGGCCCAATATGCCCCTCGATGGGCCCGATCCGTGCGCGCTTTTTGACTTCAAACGCAACAGTCCCTTTCCTTCCCCAGACTGACATTTCTCGCCCTCGATCTTGCAAGACCAAAAAACAGTGAGTCCTCCGTGCGCACCCGAAGTACCAAAGGATAAGATAAGCCGCCTGAATCTTCCTTCTCCTCCCCCTTCAACCGCCCACCTCCCCTCGCCGCCTCCGCCTCCGCCTCCGCCTCCGCCTCCGCCTCCGCCTCCGCCGGCGATGGGCCAGTCGTCGTCCTCGACGGCCCCGCGCCCGGCGGCCGCGGCGCTGACCCCGACCCCGACCCCGACGACGGCCACTGGCGGCCAAGTCGAAGGCCGTGGATCTGGCCGGTGCTCGGGGAGGCCGCTGCCGAGGAGTGCGCCGCCCCGATCTCTCCCTCTCCATCTCCGATCTCCCTGACGAGTGCCTGGCCTGCGTCTTCCAGTACCTAGGCTCCGGGCGACCGGGCCCGGTGCTCCTCGTGCGCCGCCGCTGGCTCGCGGTCGAGGGCCAGAGCCGCCAGAGGCTCGCCCTCCACGCCCAGTCGGAGCTGCTGGAAGCGGTCCCGGCGCTGTTCGCGCGGTTCGACTCGGTCTCGAAGCTCGCGCTCGCGTGCGACCGCAAGGCGCTGAGCATCGGCGACGACGCGCTCGTGCTGATCTCGCTCAAGTGCAGGAACCTCACGCGCCTCAAGCTGCGGGCTGCTGCGCGCTCACGGACACGGGGATCGCGGTTCACGAGCAATTGCCGGGGCTGAGGAAGCTCGTGCGGATCCTGTGCGTTCGGAGCCAAAGGCTTGAACGCCGTGATTGATCACTGCGCCTCCTCGAAGAGTTATCTGTGAAGCGGCTCCGGAGTCCCACTGAAGGTGCTGCGGCGGAGCCGATTGGCCTGGTGCGGCTGCCGCCTCCTCAAAACGATTTGCTTGAAGGAGCTTTACAACGACAGGGCTTCGGTCCGCTGATCATCGGCTCGAAGAATTTGAGGACGTTGAAGCTGGTGAAATGTTACGGAGATTGGGACACGGTGCTCCAAGTTATGGTGGAGAGGGTCGCAAATTAGTGGAGATCCATCTGGAGAGGATCCAGGTAAGCGATTTGGCATTGCCTCGCTATCTAATTGCTCGGATCTCGAGATACTGCATCTGTTAAAGACACCGCACTGCACGAACTTAGGCTCATATCGGCAAGCCGAACGTTGTACGTTGTTGAGGAAGCTCCATATTGATGGATTGAAGCTGAACCGCATTGGCGACGATGGTTTGATTGCTGTCGCAAAGCGTTGCCCTAATTTGCGAGAACTTGTTCTTATCGGCGCCAACCTACGGAGTTGAGCTTCGGATTTGCTAGGATCTAACTGCCTCACGTTGGAGAGACTGGCGTTTTGCGGTAGCGATACGGTTGGAGACGCTGAGATTATGTGCACGCGGCTAGGTGTGTGGCGCCAAGAAGCTATGCATCAAGAATTGCCCAGTTTCGACGAAGGAATGAAGGCATTAGCCTCTGGCTGCCCTAACTTGGTGAAACTGAAGGTTAAGAAGTGTGGGTGGAGTGACTTCGAGGGTGCAGCTTGGTTAAGAATGAGAAGGGGATCGCTTTGCGTTGAATTTGGACTCCAGTGACCAAGAACAGATAGACGTATTCGCCAGTGATGGTGGAGGAGAAGAAAATCATGTGGAGTTTCCTCCGCGTACCTAGCCAAACAGCCGGCGCTAATATTGCATCATCGAGCGCACCAGTCGGTCATCTTCCTTTAAATCGAGATTGGGCAGTTTGAGAGGAAAGAGTTTGATGGCATGCACGTTCAGAAGATGGTCAAGTGGCAGTAAAGATTCCTAAAAGCCAAGATCTTAGGGGAATCTCTGAACAGCCAGGGTAAACCAATGACTGTCCCTCGGCGCATCAAATTTGAATTGTTGACTTTAGTGGGTCTGAAGGTTTCGAACTTTGATCTTCAGATGATCAGCTTCGTGCCATCACCGATTGTTGTCCTAACATGCACAAACCTGTTCTAATTAAAGTCATCCTAAAAATCAGCTTGGAGTTTGCTGGAATTAAATTGCCTGAGTTTAGAGTGGCTTTTAGCAATCAATGGTTAGTGATACTATCCTCTTAGATTGATGGACGGGCGGAGGGGTGTTTGGAGACATGCATCAGAGGCCGTGTGGGATTCCAGATCGACCCGTGTCTTGACCAGATAATGTCCGAGCGTTCGTGGGATGAGTTTCTGGGACTGTTCTCTCTTGACCAAATTTGAGGTGAGGGTCGCCTCGTCTTCTGACTCTTGTTCAGTCTTTCCTCGGATACCCTGTTGATAATATCTGAGATCTGTTCTACTATTTTTTGTGTGTTTGTCTTGTCTTCTTCTTTGCGGTTGTGTCGGATGCGAAAAGTGGGACATCGAGTGACTGTGAAAGAACGCAGGAGGGATTCCGAAGTTACTGAATTGTGAAGTGTTCTCTGCTTTTCTATGTCAAAATGAGAGATTTCCCTTCTTGTTTTGGTGAAAATGGAGTGCAAGTTGCCGATTCTTCGTCTTCGAACGCCGCGAGAAATGCGCAGAATTTGGTCACTCGGGTTTACCAGTGCCGATTGCGCGGCCGCTCTTGTTTAATCACCATCACATGGAGTAAGCACATGATGGGTCAAGGCCTGAGTGTTGGGATTGACGATTCCTCGAACCAGTGCTTGTGTAAGGTGGACATAAAGCCTTGGTTGTTCTCTAAGAGAAAAGGGTCCAAGAGTTTAGAAGCTTATTCCTGTAAAATCGACATATACTGGGACCTTTCCTCAGCGAAATTTGGATCTGGGCCCGAACCACTGGAGGGGTTCTATGTGGGTGTCGTCGTCGATCGGCAAATGATCTTGCTTTTGGGGGATTTGAGGAAAGAAGCTCTCAAGAAGACAAATGCTGTGCCGGTGCCTTCGAATGCTTATTTTCTTGCGAAGAGAGAGCATGTTTTCGGTAAGAAGATGTTTGTCACGAAGGCGCAGTTCTGTGATAATGGTCAAACTCATGACTTGGTAATCGAATGTGACACGAGTGGTGTAAATGATCCGTGTCTCCTGATTCGTGTAGATAGTAAGTCCGTGATGCAGGTGAAGCGGCTGCGGTGGAAGTTTCGGGGAAACCATACCATTTTGGTTGATGGTTTGGCAGTAGAAGTTTTCTGGGATGTTCATAATTGGCTGTTTAATCCGTCTAGTGGAAATGCTGTTTTCATGTTCAAGACATGCCTATCAGCGGAGAAGTTATGGAATAGCCAGCCCTTCTCCGAGCCGAATGCGTTGCAGTGGTCCTTCTCGCAAAGATTTTTGGACTCAAAGTCCCAAGGCCTTAGCTTCTCGCTGATTTTGCACGCATGGAAGAATGAGTAGATAGGTTGAGGAAATCCTCGCGGAATACTGACAAAAGGAGCTTCTGAAGAGTTGTTTTTGCCCCACTCTTATCAATTATGTGATTGAATTACACCTTTAATTTTATTGAAATGGGTCCATTTATTCTCTCTTGTTTTCTTTGTTTTTTTCTTTTTCCCAGTCTCTTTTCTCCTGTTGCTATTTTTTCACTTTTGTGTGAGTACTCGAATGTTACTCAAGCAATTTAAATAGATTAGAGGAAGTTTACTTGTTCGGAGTTGTCTGTATATTCCTCAAGTACTTTGGAAACTTTTGTATAATCTATGAAGCTTTAAGTTTCCTTGCAGAAGTACTATGGTAATGGTTGGCATTCTTTTGCCTTGATTGTGTGCTCCTGGCATACAACAAAATCAGTAAGTACTACCTCAAAAAGTTAATATACACATCAGCTTTTAAGCAAACTCAGATCTTATTCCCTCCTTTTTTGTCTAGTGAAAGTTATAATACTTCCGGCTGTCCTGGCAATCCGAGTGATTTTGCAGCCACAGTGCTTAAGCTTGCTTGGAGAATTTACATAACCATGCCCGTGGAATTGAAGAGTCTGTGCATTGTGTTAGATATTTCTGACACATTAAGACTAGTTGCACTATACAATATTACTAGTACAGAACATGACATGAAATATATCAACACGTCGTTTCTCTTGTACATTATTAACATGTCATCTACTATTTGTTGCTGGATAGTAGGACGTGGAAATGTTAATTGTAGCGAAAAGGCTTCGTTTGGTTTTATAAAGCAGATTATCCTATTTCCGTAGAAGTGCTTCTCTATTCCTCTTTTCACCCCAGTGAAGCACAATAGCATTTGTAATTCTCGTCTTGCTTCCCCTGAAACACATCAAGTCAATAGTCCTCCAACCATATCATGTAAAAGGCATTCAGTTTAGTTTTCAGAAGCAGAACTCTGATACCAGAATGGTGACTCATTTAGTAATTGCTCTCTGAGTTAATACTGATATTGGCTTACTAAGCTTTATAATTCGCAGAGTCTCTGTAAGTTTATCCTATTCTTCCTCAAGTAGGGTGGCTTTCTTATGCCATGCTATGTTAGATTTTAATTCTCCTATATTGTTTGGAAAACTTCGAATAGCCATGAGGTGAGGGCATTTGCCACGGGAAGCTCCAAAAGTCAATTGGCGAAATGCAGCTTTACTGAATGGTATGTGTAGTTTGTAGTTCACTTAGTTTGTTGAACGTGTTAGTGCTTGAATTGCCATTACTATGGAGGAGATTGGATTATGTTTTTCTTCCTCAATAAAGGTGTTCTGATTGGTCAATTTTATGGGCAACTAGTTTTTGACTGTAGAAATATATAGTTGTGTGCAAATTTCTCAACCTTGGTGATGTGCGTTGTGAATATTGAGAATGGAATGCTGTTTGTCATGTTCCACTGTGTTGTCTGTTCGATTCATAGCTACCTGATGAAAATCTTTCCTGCACTTGATCTTCGTGGACTGGTGTAATCTTAGCCTTCAGATCAGTCGGTCCCGCATGGGAGGCACCTGATCAGATGGCTTAGCTTCATTGCATCCACACAGACCCAGGTCCACCCAAGGGAGACTGTCTCATTTAGTAGGGACGGGTGCTTTCGGAATATTCTTTCAGTTTTGTTTATTACGCACCATGACAAGTCATCATAATTTTCCAGCTGAAGTGCTTCCTCTTGATGAAAATCCTTTTGTTCTTTCTTCATGTTCTCTTTCTCTGACCATTTGTCAAATCTAATGTTTGGCATTTTTCCCCTCTTCACTAACGTTTGTTGGAGATCTGAAAGTTTGAATCCTTCTCTGTATTCATTGTGGTATTGTGGGGTTTGCTCATGTCTATGATTATGAGCAAAACGTCATCTGTCTATTTGTTGAACTCTCTTTCGATATGGGGATTCCTGAGACAGTTTGAGTTTGAATGATGCGCCATATTTTAGCGAGGGAAAGTGAGGCCAGTTGTTGTTATCGTTGTCTTTGTCGCTGTTGCTGTTGTTGTTGCTGTTGTTGTTATTGATGATGTCTGCTTGTCTTATTTGGTGCATAAGGATTCTTGGATTCATCTTGCGTGCCCTGGGATAATTAGTTTGTCGCAGACCGAAAAGCTTGTTATGTATTGTCTACTTCAGGTGGATGTACTAAATCTATCTATGAACTAATCCTCATCTCCCCACCTGTAGTTTATTAATGACCACTGTTGTATCAGGCCTGGCCGGTTTCGGTTGCTTACAAGGATTTATGACTGTTAACTGCATAAGTTAGTGAACTTTCTGGGGTTCAAGTTCCAGATGTAGAATCAAAATGAGGCAAGAAAAGGAGCTCTTTAGTTTAGCTGAGTGAAATCAATGTGGTCTTAGAGATTTCTGGAACCTCAGGAACATCTTTCTCGTTGAAGCTGAGCCGCTGAGACTTTTGGTCAATAGGCGAATGTTGAGATCTTGAACGTCTCGAAGCTAGCATTGGCATCTGGTCAATGGAGCAAAAGAGAAGGGAATTGGGAGTGAATCTGGGTGTAGGGCAGAACCTAGATCCAGGTTTTAAGCACAAGCTTTAATTAAGGATTAAGATACAACCCATAGAAAAATAGGGCACAAGGCATTGCTACATGCGTTGGACCTTTTTGGAGCTTTCTTTATTTTTGTGTGCAGGGCCAAACCTCCAAATTATATAATAAAAGGGATATTGGTAATGAGTGTTTATCGGATCTTGTTTAATATACTTAAGACGAAAAAAAAAAAAAGGCAAATTGCCTTTTCTATGTGAGGTCAACGTAGGGCGGTAGCGGGTCTCGAGATGAGACAAGGAGGGAAGAGAAAACAGAATGAAAGCTGCGGCTCATCGGTTCTGCGCCCACATTCCGAAATCCGGGCGCAGACGAATAAGAGAATTCCCCTCATTAATGAGGCAATAATCCCCAAAAATAAGATTTACTATGATCCCCAAAAAGAAAAAAAGAAAAAAAAATCGTTTTTCTACACATGTGTCTCCTAATTAGGATACTACAAAAAAAAAAATCAAATTATGTCTATTATGACATAAAGATCCTCAATTTTTTTATAAAACGAAAAAATTAAAAGTTATTTTAATTTTATTGTGGATATATTTGTCATATCAATATAAGTTCGGAGGTTTTTATAACTTAAAAAATTTGAAGTATTTTATGGTATAGTGGGTAAGTTTAAGGTTTTTAATGATATTAAAAAGTTTGAATGTTTGTGCTGCAATAGACATAATTTAGAATTTTTTATGATAATAATCACTTATAATTACTTACTCGAAAGACCCTATTTATCAAACATGGAATTAGTTACACGTGTAATGTAAACTGATCTTGGATCTCACATTGATCACTTTCACTTACGGTGCGTGAAATCAACCAAATATTATATATAATAGTATTCTTTATTTCCATGACTCGAATAGCTTGAGCAATACTCGCTTTTATTCTTGAAACTATTTGCCTTTTGCCCAAACTTTGCCAAACCGTTTTAAAAGGGGTTGATATTTTTAAAATCTTACATTGATATCATCGAAACACAACTACCTCAAATTGATTTTCATCACACACAAAATCCAAAACCGTTAGTCCCCAACACATTTTCCCCATAATTAATATTCACTTTACGAAAAACCATAAATCAGTTCCCCCCAACACCAATCTACTTTCTAATAACAATTTTGGATCTGAGCTGGAGACTATATCTAGATCTAGATTACCCATTTGAGATTTTCTTTTTTTTTGCAAGAAAAAAAATTGTTCAGGATAATGAGGTGCCGATTTGCAGTTTTTGTACGACGAAATTAAGTTTAAAATAAATTTAACAATGGATACCAATTTGGAACTATTAATGCTATTATGCTTATTGAAATGTTGCATATCTTATGTCGATGAGAAAACATTAACCCGTAAATATCCCAAAACTGATTTTTTACTTTGAATCCTTCTCACAGTTATGAAATAATATTTAAAGTGCGTTTGTTTTATGAAATATGAATAATTTAAAAAATATTTTTTAAAAAATGATTATTTATATCAGTTACAAAAATAAATAAACAAATCATGTTCCAGAAAATATTCAGATATAATCTATTGTCAATAATAAATATTTTTTTATTGAGAATTTTTTTTTTTAAGCAACATGTACGTTCACCTCGGTAAAATTAGTTTTCAACTCATTAATTTTTCACAAAATAAATGAAGCAAAGTGCGCGGCCAGCAGGTGGAACCAAAAGCTCGTGTGGTGTCGCAATCGTATTTGGAATCCATCGATACGTGTCGCGTAGATAGGGACTCATGAGCTACGGTTAAGCTAATCGCAGCCGTCGGTTTGGTCCGCGTGGGTTCACGGGATGGGTCCCTGCCGTTCACCCTCGGGACAAAACGAGGCGGGGCCTAGCTAGCACGGGCTGTAGCTACACCGCCACAGTGGCAGTCTTGATATTCCTCGCGCATTCCCAGGCAAATGTTATTTTGTCGGGTTTGATATTCATAATTCTAAACTAATTGAAATAATTTAAAAAAAGCTAGTTAAAATTAGTTTAAGTGCTCTTTTTGCTCGTGCCTCTGGCAAAGGAGGGAGGAATTAGAGCTAATTGCGCTTGTCTTCCGATTTTTAAGCCGTGATTAGCGTTTATCTATATGTCCATATATGCATATATAAATATTATCATTTTTTTTTTGGTAAAGGTAAGATAAAATATTATCATATTGGTCTGCAAGAAACAGATTCTTTTGACCTCTTAAATTAGTTCAAAATCAACTTACTGTAAATAACTTGATTTATCTTTAAATGAGTCCGTATGCTATTTTTGTTATTTGTCGCTTAAAAGTGAAAACTGACATTGATAGCCACTATCGACTACTTTTCACCATCTAAAAATAGTTAATCGATTGTGACACAAGTAAAATAAAATAAAATAAAGTAATCACATTATTTTAACGGAAAAACTATTGAATATTTGAAGATATTTAATGGGCACCATTGGGCTAATCTAACGTAAATAGTGCACCTGATCTATGTTCATTAAGGAAGTCTCCATACGCTATTTTTGTTATTTGTTGCTTAAAAGTGAAAACTGACATTGATAGCCACTATCACTACTTTTCACTATCTAAAAGTAGTTACTCGATTGTGACACGAATCGAATAAAAAAAAAAAGTAATCACATTATTTAAAAGAAAAAACCATTCAATATTTGAAAATATTTAATGGGCACCATTGGCCCAATCTAACGTAAATAGTACACCTGGTCTATGTTCATTAAGGAAGTCATATTAGCTTGTTCTTGTCTCATGAGATGTTTCTGAAATGGGGATGTGTTACCTATTGCCCTAAATTCTTTTACAGCATTTGATGAAATTCTAATTGCACGTAGATCTTGAACACAGTCTACTCATTAAAAAACGCAAGTTCTCTTTTATTTGGTCTCTTAACAAGTAGATTAAAAACATTTTTTTGAATGAAAAACCTTTAAAATGAAGAACTTCTAACCAGATGAAAGGTGTAACTAGACCAATGATTGAATTGTCACGAATCACCCTTTTGAATATTCATCAATTGCTACTTAATTCAACACAAACCAACTTGAGTTTCAAAAGTCAAAATTTTGTTAAATACTTTGTAAGGTTAAATTCGCTTCAAATATCATATAATTTAGAGATTATATTAAACATACACCAAAAGTTTAAGGACGACATTGAATAAATTGAAATTTTATGGATTAAATTAAATAAATTAAAAGTTAAAGGACCAAGATGATTTCTGTCATTTGCCCTATTGCATAAAAGGACCCTTAAAACTCCCACCATTCAATATTGCCATGCCCAATACTCGAAGGCATGAGATCCAACAAAAAGACCCAATCCAGAAAACTTGATGGCACCGTCCGAGCTGGCGCTGCTCCTAGTGGGGTACAACTGTATTATGCCCTTTTCATGGCCATCCACCTTCGCCCTCCAGTCCACAACTCCGGTTGCCAGGTCCCTCTCTTCGTGATAGGTTACCATAGTTTACTATTTTGAGAATACTTTACCAATAAAAATTATTAGATATAATTTGAGATTTCTCTAGGATAATTTTTTTCTATTTTAGAGATAAATATGATATTAATGTCGATTATTCGTATCGTATCTCTCAAGATTGTATGTATATTTTCAATTGATTATGCATATCTCAATTGAAATATTATCTTAAAATAATTATTTAGTAAAGTTTATAAATAGGCTGATGTATTTTCATTAATATGTAAATTGAAATATATGTGAAATACTTCTGATTTATTATTTTTAACTAAAAAAAGAAAAAGAGAGGAGGGGGGGGAGATTTGCAACCCAAATGATGTTTTGGCCATTCATATCATTTATATCTACACAATGGAACAACCACACACATTGCCAACTACTCGCATTAATTACAACAATGTACAACAATGCACACTTCTTTAGCAATATTTTAAAGAATTCAAGAAACCCTAACAAGCATGGAAAATCTCCAACCATGACACAAGCATCATGAAAATTACTTGAATGGTGAAACAGCTTCATAACATAGGTTAGGCATTAAGCTTACACTTACCCTACGATCACATGTCTTATTTGGGATATCCTTTAGTTCCGATAAAAGGTCCTCCTATTCTTTCTCAATGTTAAAGATAATTAGGGGTTGTCTAGGATAATTTTTCTATCTCCGAGATAATTATGATATTCATGTTGATTATCTATATTTTTCAAGATTTCACGTAGATTGCATATATGTTTCCCTTTAATTGTGCATATCTTGATTGATATAATATCTTTATTCTTCATTAATTAATATGTACATCAAAACATACACAAATTTCACATTTTCTCTCTTCCATATTATTCTTTTTAACTTGGTATCAGACCCTTATTTCTTAAGACAATGCCAATGCATAACACGCACGATGCACCCATGCATCCCGTAGCAAAATAAATCCATCCCACGTTCAACAATGTTCACTTCATATGAACAAGTCTCATATTAATCTTGTGAACAGTGACATTTACTTTCTGTTGTATTTCCTATTTTTCTATATAGGGAAACAAGTTTGCTTTTTCATATGGACTTCCAACCATATTAGTTTGTGTACAAACTACATGGCCAAAATAATTCTATACTTCGGGTCCATAAATGTGAACAATTACTCAAAATGTATGTTAAAAGCATAATACTTGGTTGTAACATGATGTAAATCTTTCTAAAAGATCTGGGATGTCATAACCTGGCATATCATTCACAACTTGTATTATTTTACACTTTAACTTCTCAAATTTATCTATGTTGTAACCACTTGACATCTCCCTATAGTGTTCCGCATTCAAAAAATCCCCCAGAGGTAGATGGTACTCGCTAGGCAAACTGCTACTTTAAGTTTGAAATTACAATTCTCTTAACTCAGTTTTAGGTGCAAGAGGTTCCATTGGATGAATTGAACCAAGAGGAATTCTTACTCATACACTTCCCCAAGCACAAGCTTTCGTTATAATATGGAGAGGCAACTAGAGTAACGTGACAGCCAAGAGAAATTTTTACTCATACACGCTATTTTGCAAGCACAAACTTTCATTATAATTATGGAGAGGCAACTGGAAGAGCAACATGGGCTAGTTGATCTAGCGTTACTTTACCTGTGGGGCTTTAAAAAAAAATTTCCAAGTCAGTCTTGCTAATTTCTTAAGGCAGCCTTTCTTAAAAGTTTCTTTCCAAATCAGCCTTACTAATTTCTAAAGTCAACCTTTATTACCACGCTCACGAGGATTGTAGAGAGAAAAACTTTATAGAAGTTCTAGATTTGTATTGAGATGATACAAATGAAGGGAAATAGACCCCTATATATAAGGGTACTCCTTTGACTACAACCATACATCTCTCATTAATCTAATGGTGGAGATTTTATCTCCCAATCTATCAACTACCCGTATTATTTATAATGATGTGCATTTCCTATAGGAATAATGACACAAATGGTTCACGAACATTGGCTCAATATGAAATGTAATCCTTGAACTTTAAATTTGTTCATCGTGGTACCTAAACTTTTGGTGTTTGTTCAATTTAGTTCCCGAACTAAGTAAAAATGTTCGATATTGTTCTTCAATTAATTCAAGTTTATGGACAATATTGAATATTTTTCATAAAAGTTTATTGACTAGATTAAACATATACTAAAAATCCATGGACCACATTAAACAAATTCAATGACTACATTACATAATGAGATAAAGTTTAAAGATCACATTAAACAAATTGAAAGATCAAGAACCACATTGCACTTTAGACCAAAGTTCATGGACTATTTGTGTCGTTTTCCCTTTCCCGTATTGCCTCGCCTCTAGGAGACTCACCCACTATTCTTGGATTAGTTATTTCCTACTAGATATTCTATAAGAACACTAATACAAGCAGAGTAATATTAAGCATACACTTGATCACATATCTTCTTCGGGATATACTTTAGATCTGACAAAAATTCCTCCTGTTCTTTCTCAAAATGTTCTTTTCCAATTGGACCTGTAGCAGCTTCATCAAAGCTTCATCAAACAAGCTTCCAAAAAATCCAAGATGTTATTTTCATTATTGACTTTAGAAAAAGCCTTAACACGGAATGAAGAACAACTTTAATAAAACGCGAGACACCTTTTGCATAAGAATATTAATTAGAACAAGCCACACATGCTAGGAAATTTCTGAGAGATGTAAAACCTAATAGTATGACATTAAATTTTAATACCTAAGAACCACAGTGATGCTCAAATAGGTATTGTCAGCAAAAGAAATCCCCCCCGGGACACACACACACACACACACACACACACACACACACACACACACATATTTATATTTATAATTTTCATCTTTCATTTCTACTGAGAAAATAAATTTAAGGTGCATTTGATAAATATTCTCTTTCTAAAAATAATTTCTGTTAAAAATAGTCTTTTTTTCTATTCTCTATATGAGTTTATGAGCATTCAAAGACGTTTAATAATTGCATAAAATTTCTATTCTCAAAGTAGAAAAGGAATGGAAATACGTTTAGTATGACCCTAAAATATTTTTGTGACATAGCATTTCTTTCATTTTTCAATAATTTTATGAAAAAAATTATTTTCTTTCTTTTTTCCTTCTCTTCTTCTTCTCCTCTAACTTGTCATCGCTAGATGAGAGCTGGTAATCTCGCCAGCCCTCGGCAAGGCCAACCTTATGACAATTGGGCGAGGTCGATGAGGGGTGTGCAAAATACCTAGGAACCGCCCGAACTGCCGGAACCGGACCGAACCGCCGGAACCGGCGGTTCTTGAGGGAACCGGTCCGGTTCCGGTTCCAATTTATAAGAACCGGTGGGTACCGGTTCGGTTTCCGGTTCCATAGGCGGATCCGCCCGCCCGCCCACCGGACCGGACCGGAACCTTTTTAATATTAAAAAAAAAAAAAAAAACCCTAGATCTCATCTCACTCCCTTTGTTTCCGGCTCCTAATCCTATCACCATTTTGCCGCGTTTACTTCTCCCACCGTCCGCATCTCCACGTACTTAAATTTGGTTTTTCTTTCTTTGGCTTGCTTTAATGTCACGTAGTCGTTCTATGTTGAAAATCAAAATTGTTTCGTGTCAAAATCGGTTCCATGGATCCACAGGGATTTGAACCGTTGGTATGGTCCAAATCTAGGTGGATCCATGCAACAAATGGGTAAATCCCGGTTCCAATTTTTCAGAACTGGTCTTTAGCGGGTGGTTCCTGGTTCTAGGTTGGGAACCGCCCGCCCGAACCATGCACACCCCTAAGGTCGACCCTTGATTGTGGCTAGGCAAAGGGCTGAAGAGGTCGCCAAACCTCATATGGCCGGTTGCTAGCCCTCGCCATGGCCAGATATTGACTAGAGGAAGAAGGGAGGAAGAGAAAAAGAAAGAAATGAAAAAAGCGAGGAAAAAAAAATGAAAATGGTATGGGCTAGTTTTTTGAATTGTTTTCGGAAATAAAGAAGTAACTTTTTTCTATTTATTGATTAGGCATTATACCAGCACCAGTGAAAAGCAATAGCAAGTTGAGTTGAAATAGTTTAAAAGGATTATTCAAGTGATAAGCATATTCATAGCCATTTATACTCGAATCATCACACTTACTCATTCTCTTCGTGCCATCTTTAAGATCTCGAATTTGCACACCATTGACAATTTACGCCGCATGATGTAGAATTTACATGATCGCCATTGTTCGATGGATATTAATTGGTTGGTCCCAAGTCATGTTATTCCGAGGCATGGGATCCATGAAAAAAGGAAAAAGGACCCAGGTCCACGAAAAATTTGATGGCATCATCCGAGCTAGCACATCAAAAGCAAAAATTGGAGGGGAGATTCTGAGAAAATATTGGATACCTTAGTGATGGACACGCAGGATTTGTATAAGTCCACTAAATGCTCGACACGTGTAATCCGCGGGCCCACGTTGTAGAAAATTTCAGACTTTCTCTCTCCCCTCTCTCGCAGTATTTAGTGGACTTGTGCAAATCCGACGTAGTTATAACTGAGGGGACCTGATATTTTCTAGGCAATTTCATCTTTTGATGCTACCGTCCCTGGCGGGTGGTCCAGGTGGTGTACAGCGATATCATGCCTTCACCAAATTACCCAAAGACCCCTCTCTCCAGCCCTTTATTACGCCCCCAACCTCCTTCCTATCACGGCCAACTCATATGAGTCTTTCCTTTACCCAGGATCCGATGTCAAATCGGATCTGTCGCCGGAATTCATCATGAATGACTATCGACATTGGTCTGGTATCTTGAAGCTAATGGGCTTAACATTATGGTATCAGAGCAAAACCCAATTGAAAGTGTGAGGTTCAAGGATGAACCACAAAAAATTGGTAGGCTTGTAACAAACTAATTCGTTGAGAGTAAGAGTGATCACAAAGATTTTGGGGCTCAGACAAAATGCAACTCCGACTTGAGAATGGCAAAAGGGGTATAAATGAATCGAATCCCACATCATCTAGGTATGATAAGGTGATATATAATATATAGGTGGCATTTGTCTTAACTTGTGATCAGGTTACATCACACAATTAGGTTTCAATAAGTTGGACTTGGGCGAATGCAGCATCGTTGTCAGAGTTGCACCACCACCACGACAACATAGGGAAGAGAAAGAGAAAGAGACAAAGTGTAGCTTCGACTCGAGAATGGCGAAAGGGGCATAAATGAATCGAATTCCACATTGTTTGGGTATGATGAGGTGAAGTGCAATATACGGGTTTCAATATGTTGGACTTAAGGCAAATGTAGCATCGTCAACACAGTTGCACCACCACCACGACAACATAGGGAAGAGAAAGAGAAAGAGAAAAAGCTTGGCAAGGTCACAAGGCGTCGTCCGAGCACAATGAGGGTCCAACAACACGAGAGAGAGAGAGAGAGAGAGAGAGAGAGATAGATCTGGAGTTGCCAAACGAGTGCGGTATGGCCTTGTCCAAGGTACAAGCCTCGAATATGTGAAAGAGGGTTGTGGAAATTGTGAAGTCAGCACAAGCGGCAATTCACACTTCAAAGAATCGATGTAGACAAAATAAAAGTCATGATTTAGCTTTACTACTCTGCAAAAGCTTAATGATAAATAGTGTCTTTGTTACTTAAAATAGGTAAATGGGATTATTACTACTTTTGCATTTGAATTTTCTTGATTATAGGCTCAATTTCTTTGAGCCCTACATTTTCTTCATTTTCCATGCTATCCCAATCAATGATAAGCCACCATTTTTTATTAGACTCTACAATGACATTGGAGGAGTAGCAATAAGAAGTAGGAGCTGAATTAGCTAAACGATGTCATGTAACGATCTTATAACTATAAGATAATCTGGTCCGCAAGCCACTGCTATTTAGCTTGCTTGATATAATGCGCTTATGGATACACAAATACCATAATATCGAGTCTAATGATATGTCAAGGCGATCTAACATCGCTTGTGAGGGGGTATACTTATCTTCACGGGAGACTAAAATCATCTCGTGAGCGTAAGCACATTTTCTTTTGGAAAGTCGAAAAAGTCGGTGAATCATCACATTTGCACATTCTCTTGGATCCGCGTGTACAGAACGCGACTGTCATATTCGGACGTGGAGACTAACCCGGGCGGTAAAAAGATCCGGCACCACTCGAAACCGGAGCCTTGGATTCTAACAAGGCGTGGCGGGGATCCGACAAAAAGACCCGATCCACGAAAATGCGAAGACGCCATCTGAGCTGGCGCATCAAGAAGCAGAAATTGGGGAGGGCTCGGGGGAGGGGAGACATCGCCTTTTGCGGCTGGTCCAGTTGGCGTACAGCTGTATTATGCCCTCTCGCCAAATTTCCCAAATGCCCCTCCTCCGAGCCTTTTATTACACACCCCCAACCTCCTACCCGTTGCCGTTGGTGGCCCAGCTTGGATGAGAGCCTTTCTTCGTCCGCCGCATCCATCGCCATAGTCCGTTGGGCAAGTTCCGTGTGAATTTGGTTTGAATTAATACTACAAAAAATTTCAAATACATATATACATATATATGATAATTTTGTCTTCAATTAATTTTTTTGATTATGAAAAACTCTAAAATTGATATATCTATGATAATTTTACCCTATATTAATTTCTGTTAAATTAATGAGTTAAATAATATGTAACAGTTGACGAAGATATTAATTTGTAGTTTTACTCTCTATTTGCCATAGATGTATCAGTTCATGATTTTTGTGATATTAATATAATTTAATGGAAACTAACGATAGATAAATTTGTTATAAATACAACAGTTTAGAGTTTTTTATGGTAAAAAAATTAATTTGGGTTAAATTTATCACATTCATACAAATTTAAGGTGTTTCATGATAAAAACAATTAGTTTAAGGTAAATTTGCACTTGAGGTGATATTATTCAATTGACTATCGACATCGGTCTAATTCGCCGACTCTATCCCTTAACCATCTCCTTGAACTTTTATTAAGCACGTCTTCACACTGAGTATAAGTCACACGAGCCAAAACTTCCTCAGCTTTTTAGAGTTTGGGAGCGTTGGAGTTCAAAGTGACGACATTTGATTGGTGTTTTTCATTCGTGAAAGCATCGCGAGGAAATTTACACTTAAGAGGGTAGAAAATGCTAATAAGTTCTATTTATGAATCTAGATGTGTGATGGAGGATTGGCCTCTTTTTTTTTTTTTAATAAAGTACTAAATTTAAATGGTTTTTGGACTTTTGCAAAATATTCAATTGGAGTTTTAAAATTTTTTGATTATCGAGTCCCTATTTATTTTACATAGAAATAAGCAAAAAAGGAAATGTAAAACGTGGCCAATACATTTCCTTTCTAAGTGCTGCGCAAGAGTCACAAGTGGTCTCTTTTTTGCTTTGGCCGGACACAAATGATACCTTAAAAAGCACTAATCAAACATTTTTCAACTTCTATTTTTATTTTTTGGGAGGAGAGAGGGAAGGAAGGTTGAAGAAATTGTTGCAGTGCCACTGAGCCCGACCACGGTTAGGTTCTGATGTACCGGACTTAGGCATGCAACATGGTCGTCATAGTTGCATCCACATAAACATAGGGGAGAGAGAGAGAGAGCCACGAATCTATGGACCATCATCCAAATAGGTTGGTAGTGCCACTGAGGACCAAGCACAACGATGGTCTGGAAAACGTCATCCTAGAGTCCGAGCGAATGCGACATGGTCGTTGTTGCTACATCATAACAACATGCGTGAGAGGGGCGGGGGAAGGGGGCACCATTCAACATCTCTCACAAAGTTTTCGACATGACTGAGCACCGCCTTTTTAGGTAGCAAATATACACGCGATAGAGAGGAGGAGGTGTTTAAGTGATGTGGGACATCTTTCACCAAGTTTTCGACATGACCGAGTATCGACTTTTGAGGGAGCAAATACAAACGCAGAGGAAGGTACCCAAATGATGTAGGACAGTATTTCAATACCTCCTCTCACATATAAACTAGTTTATGAAATTTGATTAATGAGGATTACATGTTATATTCGTGCAAGAGATAGGACTGGCTCTTATACGATGTTTGAAATTTCCATTCAAAAACTTAAATCGATAAGCGGAGAGAGATTACATAAATTTGAAGATCATTTACAACCCATTCTCAAGTGATATGAGATAATTTTTTTAATAATTTGGATGAGGTTAGGGAAATTATGAGGTTAGCACAAGCGATAACTCACGTCCACAATTCTTTTTTTTTTTTTTTTTTGTCGTCTACTCTAATCCTACTTTAAGACTCACTCACACTTTGTCCCCGCTCCTTGCGGGGTGTGGGAGTCGAAACCCACTCCCGAAATAAAATCGTCATTATCCCAATCCTCCACCTGTGGGGATTTGACCCCATCTCCCCCTTCCAACTTAGAAGGGTGGGCACTGGAGCCAACTCCCAGTGGTTACGTCAACAATTCATTTATGTGGAAAAATGACGTTGTAAAAAAACAAAAAACAAAAAAATACACTACCAAGAGTTGGTGCAGATAAAATAAAGTCGGGATTTGATTTTAATACTTTGCAAAAAGTTTAATAATAAATAATGTTACTTACCCTGCGGTGGACAGTTGGTTCGCGTCTTGACCCTTTAATCAGAAAGATAGAGGTTCGCCCTCATTGCGTGACTTACTTGTAACGCAAGGTCCCAGTTGTGCGGCGATTTCCGGATAAAAAAAAATAATAATAAACAATGTCTTCATTATTTGCGGCGGTTTCCGGATCAAAAAAAAATAATAAACAATGTCTTCATTACTTAAATCTACGGTCGCTGTCTCTATTAACTGATTTTGCATAATGAATTTTCTCGATCATTAACTCAATTGTCGTTCTGTTCAAAAAAAAAAAAAAAAAACTCAATTGTCGTACATTTTCTCCCATTTTCCACCTCTGTTCCTGTCTGTTCCAGTCAGCGATTTCACCCTCGAAAGACAGCGACCGCTCGCCCCATTCTACCCCGCAACCGACCGTTGGTCCGCCCCTCCAACGGTCACTTCGGTCTCAACCGAAACAGGCCAAAAACCAGACCGGAGGCCATCGAACCTCGGCCGGAGGACAAAACCGTAAATCCGTATCCGAACGGCGAGGGCGTCTCCCTCCCGTTATTTCTCCGTCCGTGCAAGGGCACTAGCGTCATATCGCCCCCCTCCTTCTCCGGCACGAAGAAGAAGAAAGCGAGGAGAGAATACCAGACAGTGGAAGCCAGAGAGAGAAAGCAAAAGCAACCTCTAGAGAGAGAGAGAGAGAGAGATTCGGATTTTCAAGCTTCGTTCTGGTCGGTATCTCTGGGCCAGAGCATCTGCTGCATTTTCTGAGGTTTCGAGAGAGCCGAGTCATGGCCGAGTCGAGCGACTCAGTGTCCGTCGACGTCGACGCCGTACCTTTCGAAGGGAAGGTAGGTAGAAGCTAGCTCGAGTAGCTTCCACTTCAAGCTCTTGGCATTATCTTTCTCACTGATTAATTCATTTTGCCCTTCGTTTTTTTTTTTTTTTTTTTTTTTTTGGGGGGGATTTCAGGAGCATGCGGTGAAGACGAGCAAAGGTTCGGTTTCCGTGTTCGTCTGCGGCGATCAGGAGAAGCCCGCCCTCATAACGTATCCCGACGTCGCTCTCAATTGTACGTTCTTGCCCGTTTTCGGGCCACTCGAGCTGTTGTTGCTAATGGGTTGATGCGCATAATTAGTCATAGCGTCCCCATTGTTGTTGTGAGCTCTTTGCCTCGTGCCTGAAATTCGTTTCCCATTGTGGATAGGATTAGTTTGAGTTATGTCTTGTCGATCCGACTTGATTGGCGGAGCTAATTGTAGTCCGAAAGGACGTGTTACCTTTGTGCAATGAGGGGTTTTGGTGTGAACTGTGATTGGCTCAGTTTATCGGACAATTCTTTGTAGCCGTTGGTCGATGTGGGGACTAACGCAATTTCGGGGCTTGCCGTGTTATGTGCAGATGTGTCGTGTTTCCAAGGTCTCTTCTTTTGCCCGGATGCTGCTTCTCTGCTGTTGCACAACTTCTGCATTTACCACATTGATGCTCCTGGGCATGAGGTTAGTATTATTGTGGCATTTATGTAATTCGGTGTCATGTGCGTGTTTCTATGATTCGCGTTGAAGTCGGTATGCTTGCCGGTGGTTCTAATAGAGCCTCTGTTGGCCATTGCCATTTGATGAAGAGGTATTGCAGTTGGGTGCTGATGTGATTTCTTCGGATGCGCCGATTCTCAGTGTCGATGACCTTGCAGACCAGATTGCTGAAGTGCTTGACTTCTTTGGGTACGATAACATTTTAGTTTCTCTAGCTTTTCTGTTACTCTCCTTATGACATGTATGTGACCGGATGGATAGTGGCTGTGCTGATTTCCTCTAAGTCAAAACCTACCCATAAGATTGCATGAAAAGATTATTCCCATGGATAACCATACCATACCTACGCTTGCTTGAAAAAGATGGTGTTTTTGACTTTTATCCTTATATGATATCATTCTTTAACATTGTTTAGTTGCTAGCTGGACCCCGAGCATGTCTAAGTTCAATTTAGGTCAAAAGTCAACAGCATGATTTCTGTCAAGTTTCCTCAAAAAGTAGCTCTAAATTAGATTCTGAAATTGGTTTGTGTAAAGGAGCTTTTTCACCTCTTCCAATTTCTCTTTTGCTTGACTTGGAGTTTGTTTCAGGCTGAAGGAAGTTCTGTGCTTAGGTGTAACAGCCGGTGCTTACATCCTGACTCTTTTTTCAGTAAGTATTAGCATACCAAAGCCACTTTTCTGTCTTGTTTTTGTTCCTCCCATATGTCATTCGTACATTGATATTTTATTTCCTGGACTTGCCAGCTCAAGTATAAAGAGAGGGTTCTTGGTCTGATTCTCGTTTCCCCAATTTGCAAGGCACCTTCATGGACTGAATGGCTTTATAACAAGGTTCTAGCCTCAATCACCTGGTCTTTTGCGTCCGGATAATATAATATACAGTCACTGCAGTAAGGATGAACACTAGAAGATTACTACCGCAAGTTTTGAACAAAAGAGTTTTTTGTATCCAACAATTTTAAATATAATCTAGGGCTTTTTATCTTATTTGTCCGTTGTGCAGATCTAATTCTATATATTCCAATCTATGAGGTGGATTATCATTTAATTCTTCATATGCTACTTGGAAAAGAGGTAGCTGTCGAATGTCAATTCGTCCTTTTCACAGAGCAATCACATTTGTTTCCTGGAAAAAAGTAATTTACAAGCAACCTAGTTACATCCTCTGCGGTTGGTGCTCTGGAAATAGTTGACTTTTCTGGCACAAGAAAGTTGGAGTATGAACGAGTTATTGAAGACATTATCTTTTGTAGGTGTTGCTGAACCTCTTGTACTTCTATGGCATGTGTGGTTTATTGAAGGAGTTTCTTCTCCAGCGGTACTTCAGTAAGGTATTTTTACACTTTGTCAGTGTGAGAAGCAATGGATAGCTGCCTATGCGGGCTATTCTTTTCGACCATTTAAGTAACGTTACAATACTCCAATAGGAAATTCGCTGCAGCATGCACGGTTCAGAATCTGACGTCGTTCAAACTTGTCGAAAGGTATGCAGTTTCCAGCCAGATGCTTGTTTTTGGGAACTGATCAGTTCATCTCTGTCCTTGTTGCAGAATTACGTTTTCTGCCAATTGGTGGATCGATACAAATCTTATGAAAATGAAATCCTGAGATAATTGAGATTTTGCATTATGACAACTTGATTTTGAATCGGGTATGTAGCAAAATATATTGAAGAATTTGTTGGAATGAAGCTAAATGCCTGCAAAGTTGTTTGTTGTGCAGCCGTCCTTACTTCTCCAGACCTTTATGTGAATCTCGGGATTTATGTTTTGTTTCTTGAGTTGATCCTGTGTGAGTTGTAACTCTGGACTTGTGACAGGCTTAGTCCTCATGTGTTCAGTTTGTTGATGAATACAAATTTATTTATCAATAGCATGAAGTTCTTTTGGGATTATGAACTCATTATTGTCAGCTTATTTTATACTGGGATTTATTTGGCTGACTCAGTTTATGTTGGGTTGTCATTTCAATGCTTAAATATGGATGCACAACTGAGATGCGCTCAATCTTCTCATGTGCCTGCAGTTGCTGGATGAAAGACAAAGTCTGAACGTCATGCGCTTTCTTGAGGCCATGAATAGGTAAGTGGCAGACTGATAAACTGGTGCTCAATGCATCTTAACATGATCTATATAGGACTACTGTATTTTTGGGTTTCAAGTAGCTGTGCTGATAGTGCATTTGACCAAAGTTAAATGCACTTTAGATTAAAAGTTTCTTGTGAAACTGGTAGCTTATAATAATGTCATTGTTTGAATCAGAACCTGTTTTTAGACATAGAACTAGTGATTGATCTCGAATCCCTAATGACATGAAACTGCCTCAAACCAATCATCAGGACGATAACGAGTTGCTTCTAATCATGATGGTTAATCTTCTGGATGTGATGATATTTGCTTCTTTGGCAATCCGTATCTTTCAGTTTGTACCTTGTCTGTCGACCCAAAGCACCATATAGTGCATAATCTGGATCAATGCTTGAAGACACAGAACAATGTGAAAGATGAGCTATAACCTAGTCTCCTCGTTCAGCAATCAGACTTGCTTTACATTCCCCATCTTTGTCCCTGTGCTAAGAGTGATAACAAGCCTCCTGTCTGGATAACTTTGGCAGATTGATCGATCTGTGGTTGCGATGTATGTCCGTACATATGGAGTTGTGATGCCATGGGGCATTTCTAAATCAAGAAACTATTATTTTTCAGTGAGACCCATAATCTCTGATCCCTATGTTTTCAGGAGGCATGATCTGACAGACAGCTTGAAGAATTTGCACTGCAAGACACTCATTTTTGTGGGTGAGAGCAGTCCATTCCATGCTGAATCAGTGTACATGAGTGCCAAAATGGACAGGAAAGTCTGTGCTCTTGTTGAGGTAGTGTTCTCACATTGTTGCTTCTTTAATATTTTCTTTGTTGTTACTAAAGATTACCTATGGACTTTTAGACATGTTCAAAGGTTTTAGAAAGTCGGAAAATGATCATACAATATCTTAGTGAAGCACAGAAGTAAGACCAGCTGAGAGGAGCTGATTTGGAACCCATGGCTTTCATCGTCTGATGATTGGATCATCTTCAAACTGGTGGTTGACTTTTTAGCTTAGTTTGTTTTTAGCCCAGCCAGTTTAATGGGTTTCCTCTCTCTTGCATTCAGGAACCAAAAGAGATGAACTTGCATTTAATTGTTTTTTCATTAGTGCTCACCAACTTCCTCTGAAGATAGTCATTTCATTTTGGCAGGTTCAGGCGTGTGGTTCCTTGGTGACAGAAGAGCATCCTTATGCAATGTTGATCCCGATTGAGTTCTTTCTTATGGGATTTGGCTACTATAGACCACCACATTTTGTATGTTCTCTAAACAATGAATCGAGTCCCACTAGCCCCTCAAGCCAATCTTGCATAGCGCCGGAGCTTTTGTCACCTGAGAGTCTGGGGATAAAGCTCAAGCCGATCAAGACACGTGTAGCTAGCGAGGTCTGATGGAAGGGAAGACAGAAAAAAGGAAGATTGTAGTTTAGTTTCTAACTGTTTGTTGCAGCATTTGTAGGTGCTTACATACCTGGGGGATGAATATTCTTTCATTTTGTCGATACTCAAATGGAAATTGTTGTATCCATTCTTCAACATCTCATGTATATAGAAGTACGGCAACATTCTTTTAGGAGTTGAATTTGTATACCGACAGTGACAGGCAAACTCCTTGTACACTTCTTCTACGTTTAAGGATCATTTTTTATGCAGCTTGTTTGAAAAATTCTTTCTTCATGTGAAATATAGCCAGTGAAGTTTTTTCTTTGCACGAGCGGCCTTAAGATGGAGGCATATATGTTGGTTCCCAATTCAAGTATTTATGTGCATGCGTCGTGATGGCATGCGGCTCGAGGCATCATTTATTTTGTCTACATTGTGGCTTACCAAAAGCCGTCGACTATGTGTCCTTTATTCATTGTTGGGACCATAAGTGTCATACGGTAATAAATTTTAACTAGTTTAACTACCAAAGAGCATTGCACGAGATCAAATAGGTAAATTACTGAAAGTGCTCATCCTTAAAAGCTACAACAATGAAAATAGGGAAGAACACTTTCCTTGCACAGTCTAGGAGTGTCAATGGAGTGGGTTTCTATGGTACCTCTCTCAAATCATAACAGATGTATGTTATCTCTAATCCGAATCCAACCTGAAATGCATAGGATCGGAACCAAAAACCCTAGTCGGGTTGGGTACAATGTATATTGGACACCACCTGACTGTTAAAACCCCAAAAAAAGAAGAAGAAGAATTGTCCAAATAATAGGCTAGGCATGTTGCAACTTGTATAAACAGAATGCCAAGTAATGAATAGATTGGAGTCACGTTAAAACCCATTTACAAACTCCCCACATTAATTCACATACTAAATTTCAAAATCACAATCAATTTTGCCATATTTATTGTTACTTTTTTTCAAGATTCAATCAACAATCTCTTTGGAACCCCGAGAAGCCCACAGGGCTAAAAGATTCGTAGGGTTTGCCAAATTTGTATGATGTGTAAATTAGATATTCCAACTATCAATTCACCTTAAACACCTATTGCTTGTTACTTGTTAGTTTGATGTTGGATGGTATAACCGATCAAAGATTAACATTTTATATGATGGACAAAATTTCTGAAATATTCCTTATAATGCCAAAATGTCGTAGCTTCAATTACTATCTCCTCTCCCCCAAATTCGACCCTTAATTTATCATGCTGCGGTGAGAAAGAGAAACAACGATCCTTATTAAAGATGCGATTTATATGAATCACGAAAACATCTACGAGAAAGTTGCGGTAGAAATACAAATAAAGAGAACCACATACATAGTTCCTTCAAAGCCCTAATTTTGATAGACCACGAGAACTCGCATTTTGTCCATTCAATTGTGTGAAGAGAACCGCAGTTTTCCTTTTCTGGTCCTAAAATATCCCCCACTTCCTATTTTTAATATAAAATAATTTGGTGGACATTATTTATTTAAGATCCGTATCGTATAATTTATGTAAAATTTCACAATAAATGTAATCAATTTTAAATTAGACCCTTCAACACCTAGGTCACAAAAACCCGCGATTTTGCATTTTTTTCTACACGTAAAATTCTGGGGTTTATACATATATGTGGGAGAGAGAGACCGAGAGTCAGGAGATATATATATATATATATATATATATATATATATATATATATATATATATATATATATATAATTTCAAAATAATTTATTAAAGAACTACATCAAGGCATCAGCAACGTGACGATGATCATGTGGCTTAAACATTAAGATGTATATCTATCCATAATTTCAAAAGCAATATCACTTTCTCTTTCCTCTCCATGAAGAAGAGATTTTTCTACGCTTCTGCGCACCAGCTTTGAAGACCTTCACAACCGAAGCCTGTCTTTCCTCCGCGTCCATGGCAAATTTCTTTAGGCTACGTTTGGTCGTCGGGATAATAATCGGGATAGGATAGGATAAAGTAGGATATTAAATCTCCCGGATAATAAAGGCGGACATATCTAATCCTATCAAGTGTTTGGCGCACTTCAAGATAAGATTAAAAAATAAATATGATATTCAATTAAATTATAAAATTAAAAAATAGAAAATTCAATTAATTAAATGCCATGGAAAAGCCTAGATCTAGGAATTGTGGCCACCATTGAAAATGGCGAGATGCGAAGATGGGAGAAGAAGTGGAAGAAGAGGAGAGACGGAGGCATCCATTTGACGTAGATGCTTATGATATCTTCTCTTTTTTGTTAAGTTTTTTCTTTCCTTAAAAAAATTCTTATCCAATCCGGGCTTATCCCACCCTCCCCCGGATTTTTTATCCGACATTTTATCCGGATATATCCGGGTTTGTCCGATCCGGTGGACATTCCCAAACATTGGATAGGATAACAAATTATCCTATCCAGACTCAAATCTGGACTACCAAACGCAGCCTTAGAGGAGAAACCGGACCGCTTGACGAAGGCCGACAATCGCCGTCTTCTTGAAATAGGAAAGAGTAGTCTCTGGAGTACCTCAGTGTTGCTATTCTCTCCTCTAGACATCGAGGGCTAAGATATTTCCTCTTGATGTAGCTAGAGAGGCTCACGATTCCACGGCGAGATTTACGCAAAGTTCTTGCTCTTCTCGGCACGCGAATTACCCTTTTTTCGCCGGTCGAACGGTCGTACAATATGAACTCGAACTCCATCTTCGATCAATTAAATCTTACCACAGCGAATTTGAGGTCTCAGTGAAGTATGTTCAGTAAGGTGGAGTGGGAATGAGTTGCAAGGCTGTGTACTTTAGAGATTTATGTATTAATAAGAGTTAGTTCCTAATTCTAGTCGGTGAATCAACACTAGATCTACTAGGATTCTGCTTCCAAGAACCAATACGAACTCTTTTATCTCCGTGTGTGTTGAAGATAATCATGGCTCCTGATTTTTTCCCTTTGTTGAGAACCCTTGCAACTGAAAGTTGGAGTATTATAAAGTCTTGTGACTTGACTGCCAAGTTTTATCATGCAAATTGATTGAGCCGCTTATCTAATTTCAAGCATAAGAAAGGTTATCATCCAAACTCCTTGTACACTTCTACGTTTAAGGATCATTTTTTATGCGGCTTGTTTGAAGGATTCTTTCTTCATGTGAAATAATAGCCAGTGAAGTTTTTTCTTTGCACGAGCGGCCTTCAGATGGAAGCGTATGTTGGATCCCCATTCAAGTATTTATGTGCATACCTTCTTGATTCCGTGCCCACTTATGTAGAGAAAGAAAACTCCCTTGGTGTACCGTAATAGAATCCAAGTTCAAATGCTTGTACAATTTTTGTGTCTAATGTCTCGTACTGAGCGATCCAAATAAATAAATAAAAAGTGTCAAGTAATGGCCTCTGAATATATCATCTGATGTGTACTTCTTTTGGGATTTGGCACATGTATGTCAAAGTCAGATCATTATAAGTGATTCAAGAGCATGCATCGTGAAGGCATGCGGCTTGAGGCATCGTTTATTTTGTCTACATTGTGGCTTACCAAAAGCCGTCGACTGTGTATACTTTATTCATTGTTGGAACCATAAGTGTCATACGGTAATAAATTTTAACTAGTTTCACTACCAAAGGGCATCGCACGAGATCAAATAGGTAAATTACCGAAAGTGCTCATCCTTAAAAGCTACAATAATGTAAATAGGGAAGAAGACTTTCCCCATACCGTCTAGGAGTGTTAATGGATCGGGCTTCTATGCTACCTCTCCCAAATCATAGCAGATGTGTGTTATCTCTAATCCGAATCCAATCTGAAATGCATAGGACCGGAACCAAGAACCCTAATCGGGTCTGGTACAATGTATAGTGGACACCACTTAACTGTTAAAATCCAAAAAGAAGAAGAAGAAGAAGAATTGTCCAAATAATAAGCTAGGCATGTTGCAACTTGTATAAAAAGAATGCCAAGTAATGAGTAGATTGGAGTCCCGTTAAAACCATTTACAAATCCTCCACATTAATTTACACACTAAATTTCAGAATCACAATCAACTTTGCCATATTTATTGTTACTTTTTTTCAAGATTCAATCAGCAATATCTTTGGAACCCTGAGAAGCCCACAAGGCTAAAAGACTCGTAGGGTTTGCCAAATTTGTATGATCTGTAAATTAGATATTACAACTATCAATTCCCCTTAAACACCTATTCTTGTTAGTTTGACGTTGGATGTCATATCCGATGAAAGATTTTCTTTTTATATGACGGACAAAATTTCTGAAATGTTCCTTATAATGCCAAAATGTCGTAGCTTCAATTACTATCTCCTCTCCTCCAAATTCGAACCTTAATTTATCATGCTGCAATGAGAAAGAGAAACTGGGATCCTTATTAAAGATGCGATTTATATGAATCACGAAAACATCTACGAGAAATTTGCGGTAGAAATACAAATAAAGAGAACCGCATACATAGTTCCTTTAAAACCCTAATTTTGATAGACCATGAGAACTCGCATTTTGTCTATTCAATGGTGTGAAGAGAACTGCAGTTTTCCTTTTCTCGTCCTAAAAATCCCCCACTTCCTATTTTTAACATAAAATATTTGGGTGGACATTATACATTTAAGATCCGTATAGTATAATTTATGGAAAATTTCACAATAAATGTAATCAATTTTATTTTAAATTACACCCTTCAACACCTAAGTAGCAGATACCCATAATTTTGCACGTATTTTTACGCATAAAATTCTAGGTTTATAATACATATACGCGAGGGACAGAAAAAGAGAGTCGGGGAAATCTCTATATATAATTTCAAAAGAATTTACTAAAGAACTACATCAAGCCACCAGCAACATGACGATGATCATGTGGCTTAAACATTAAGCTGTATATCTATCCATAATTTCAAAAGCAATATCACTTTCTCTTTCCTCTCCATGAAGAAGAGATTTTCTTCGCTTCTGCGCACCGGCTTTGAAGACCTTCGCAACCGAAGCCTTTCTTTCCTCTGCGTCCATGGCGACTTTCTTTAGAGGAGAAACCGGACGGCTCGACGAAGGCTGACGATCGCCATCTTCTTGAAACAGGAAAGAATAGTCCCTGGAGTACCTCAGCATTGCTATTCTATCCTCTAGATGTTGAGGGCTAAGATATTTCCTCTTGATGTAGCTAGAGAGGCTCACGATTCCACGGCGAGATTTGCGCGGAGTTCTTGCTCTTCTCGGCACGAGAATTACCCTTTTTTCGCCGGTCGAACGGTCGTACAGTATGAACTCGAACTCCATCTTCGATCAATTCAAACTTACCACAGCGAATTCGCAATGTCAGTGAAATATGTTGAGTAAGGTGGAGTGGGAATGAGTTGCAAGGCTGTGTACTTTAGAGATTATGTATTAATAAGAGTTGGTTCCTAATTCTAGTCGGTGTACAACACTAGATCTACTAGGATTCTGCTTCCAAGAACCAATACGAACTCTTTTATTTTCGTTTGTATTGAAGATAATTATGGCTCCTGATTTAAAGAATGGATGATAACCTTTCTTATGCTTGAAATAAGATAAGGGGCTCAATCAATTTGCACGATAAAGCTTGACAGTCAAGTCACAAGATTTTTATAATACTCGACTTTTAAGTCGCAAGTGTTCTCAAAAAGGGGAAAAAATCACCAAAAAAATAAAAATCCTCAAAACTATGCACATCGTAATATATTTATTCCAAACTTTTTTCTGCGACACCAAAAGTCTTAAAATTATATCCGTGTGATATATTTGCCCTCCATCAATGAACACCATGAAAAATCTACCTACATGGATGCTGAAAAGCAAACAATATTGACATGGCGATTATGTGGCTTAAGTGAAATAGAAACAATATTATTTTAACTGAAAAATCATTTGACTAAATATTGATGGAAGGTAAATATATCAAGAAATAGTTCAGGAAAAATGTGTCGTAGATGGCATAGTTTCGAGTTTTTGATATTACAAAGAAAAGTTCATGATGAACGTATCATAGTTAGAATAGTTTGGATATTTTGGTAGAATTTTCCCCTTCAATAAAAATCAGAGTCTACGTAGCCAAGAAACTGGAAAGAATCCCAAAAGAAATGGGCCTGGGCCCAGATTGAGCTCACCGCTTTGGCCCACGAAAGAGAGATACGGGCTTTGTCCCACGAACCGAAAGAAAGCCCAAATCAAACCTCCCTTCACCTTCTCCTGCTTGCTCTCGCGACGGAAGGAAACCCTAACACTGCATTTCCTTCCATTCCCTCTCTTTCTCTCTCTCTACGGCAACAGATCGATCGGGAGAGAGATTCGCAGCAGCAGCACCACCACCATGGCGGCGAGCGAGACCACGGCGCTGCACTTCGCGTCCCCGTCGACGAGCCTGACCGCGAGGGTCCACCCGCTGGTGATCTTCAACATCTGCGACTGCTACGTCCGGCGCCCCGACCAGGCCGTCCGGGTCATCGGCACCCTCCTCGGCTCCGTCCTCCCCGACGGCACCGTCGACATCCGCAACTCCTACGCCGTCCCCCACAACGAGTTCTCCGGCCAGGTCCTCCGCTTCTCTCTTTGACTCTCCTCCGTTTCTTGTCTTTTTTTTTTTCAAATAGCGTTCCGTTTATAAGCCTTGCGGCATAAAGCGAATACGGAGGCGAGGAATCGAGCTGGAGCTTAGCGCTGGTGGCGGCGTTGGTCGATAATTCTTCCTTCTGATTGCGTCGTTCTGGGTTTTGCGGGCGTTGTTCTATGCGAGATGGCTCGAATCGAGCGTCGGAGTTGGTTCCCCTGTTTCATTCCTTTTCCTTTGAGTGATTGTGTGTCTCTCGACTGATTGGAGTGAGTCGAGAATTGTTGCCCGTTTGTCGCTCGACAGAATGCCGGCGTTTCTTGGGAGGATGTTTTCTTGAACATGTTGAGCTCCAGAGTCTGTCGTAACTATTTGTATTTGCTGTCCACCGTCTGCAGAAAGAAAAACGTAACTTTTAGCCGCGCATTGTAAGCTACTCGACCCCGTTGTGTCTTTTAGTGTGAGCGTGCGAGAGGCGAGACCATGATTCTGCGATTGGATTATGGACATGGTTGTTCAGATGTTGATAGGCTGGTGATTCTCCAATCCAATTCGCCTCTTATTCTCCCGATCTACTGAAAAATCATGTACCTTATTATTGGTTCGCGAGTTTCTCGTGTCATCTATGATTTTGTTATCGTGATGGTCTTTTCTATGAATTTGTATAAGCTGGATCGTTGTCCATTCACAGATATCATGGATACTGCTTTTTGTACTGAAGCTGAGTATTAAGATATGTGTGGATTGCAGGTTGCGCTGGATATTGAGTATCATCATAACATGCTGATATCTCACCAAAAGGTGAACCCAAAAGAAGTCATTCTCGGATGGTAATTCTCATCACTATGTTGTTTTTGTTTCAGAATTTGAGTTTTACTTGGATTGGTTTGGTGCTGATGCTTGCGACAATTCAGAGTCTTTAATTCTGTTATATTAGAACATCATATTTACAACTCTGAAATAAGTAGTACCATTTTACTGGAAGTCTTGTCTCTACTAGCACTGCACGTGATCTCTCGTGTATGCATTGTGTTGTACAAACCTGCCTGAAGCTGCCGTGCTTGATCACCTCTTTGTCTTCTTAAAGATGCCTTTGGAAGCGATGGATGAGTATTCTAGATTTGTTAGGTGGATATGGCCAAGACGAGGATGCTGCTTTCTAGTTTGGACTTGGCCATCTGATTTTTGAAACGATTGTTTAAACTATGTGAATGGTTAATTTCTTGTATTATTCAGATGCCGAGTCTTTTAGTTGTTTTCCTTCTTCTTTCTTTTCCCCGCTGTTTGTTCCTTTCAACGTCTTAGTCATGAGGAATGATTCAATGATCCTGCCTAACTGCCCATGTCCTCTTTAAAAAAGTGCCTTGAGCTTTTGAATGTGCTTTATTTTGGAACTTTGGTTGCATGTGCAGGTATTCAACTGGCGATGGTGTCACTGGTGGAAGTGCATTGATCCACGAGTTTTATTCTAGAGAAGTTTCGAACCCTGTACACTTGACCGTTGATACAGGATTTAGCAATGGCGAGGCTTCGATCAAAGCTTATGTTTCTACTAATTTGACTCTTGGGGACCGACAGCTTGCTGCCCAGTTTCAAGAGATTTCTTTGGATCTGCGCATGGTGGAAGCAGAGAGAGTTGGATGTAAGTACTCGTAGGAATCATGTTCCATCTTTGGATACAACGTAATTATCTGACTAATGCTCGGCTATAATGATGGGTGTTCCTATTAGACCTAAATTTAATGGGTTTTTGACTATTAATCAAATTTTTGGTGTGGTTCCTGACGGATGTCTTAGTGAGAGATAGGCAGAAAGCGTGGCTTTGGATCGTAGATCAATTCTGAAAAACGGAATTATCTATAGTTTTAATGATGTCTAATTTGTTGTCCTGATGATTAGATTGATGTGAATTTGTTCTATTATTTATCTTTTCCTGGTTTTTTTGGTATTGTTTAACTGGGTTTTCTCATAGCAAATTTGTCCTGGCAGTTGATATCTTGAAGAAACAATCGGTTGATAAAATTCCAGGCGATTTGGAGGGAATGGAAGCTTCTATGGAACGTCTGCTAGCTTTAATTGATGACGTCTATAAATATGTCGACAATGTTGTGGTGAGAAAGTGACCGCTGGCTTTAGCACGTCTTCATTTTTTGCTCTTGGTGTAAGTCTGATGACTATTTTGCTTTGCTGTTTCCAGGAAGGCCGCACCCCTGCTGATAACAGTGTTGGAAGATTTATAGCAGATTCAGTAGCTTCCATTCCGAAAATGTCACCGCTGGCCTTTGATAAGCTCGTGAACGACAGTATACAGGTAATCTGTTCAAGATTCACTTAAAATCTACTAATTTCTGAAAAACAATCTACTTCTGGTCCTGAATCTTAATACATGGCTGAACTTAGAACCTGTAGTCTATCACCAGTTAATGCTTGGACTAACTTTGTTTTGCTGCCTTTCATACACTTTATTCGCATTTAATGTTCTTGCTACACCAGCCATCGCTGAAAGCTGCTCTCAATTTCCATGTCGGGTCCTTCAATTTGGTCTATTTTTGCTCAGATTGGTTGAAAAACGGTTTTGCTAGGTGCACTTGTGATCAATAGGTTTCACCCTTCAGCTGACTCAATGCATTTGTTTGCTTAATATGTTACCAGGACCAGTTGCTATTGCTTTACCTGTCGAGCATCACGAGGACACAGCTCAGCTTAGCAGAGAAATTGAACACGGCAGCACAGATCCTGTAAATCAATTCCGTACCCACTCTAGCGCCTGAAGGGAAATTCATCTGGCCTAGTCTTGTTTGTCGGTGTACGGTGACCACCATTAGATTGCTGACGATTGTTTTTGGAAGTGATTGTAAGGCTTCTTTTAGTATTTGATTGAGGGGGGGAAGTTTGTGACCTTCAGAGAGATGAGAGATTTTCAGTTTACCTGCGGTGGGAATCTGTCAAGCATCACACCAATTTTGGCGTATCGAAATTTCCACCTATCCATGAAATATGCAACTTTGAGGAATTACTATGAAGTTAAATTCTTTTCCGAACTTGTCTCTAGATGATGGAGATCTAATCAAATTGCACCAAAGATTGACCGTCATACGATAAGCCAGGGAAGTGACGAATTAGTCATCGACATTGCAATTCTGGTCGCGTTATGACATCAAAATCTGTAAAAACATACGAAATAAATCCAAGGAGCGGATCGAGATTATTGTGGTAGGGTACTCTTCTTAACTTGGCGACCGTGACATGACACGAAGAAGTGAGCACGAAAGGCATAAATCCAGAGAGCTTCTGCTTGCAAGAAGGTGGCGGCAGATAGTGATTCGGAATTCAAGTTGGCGAAAATGGACGTGATTATGACCCAGCAATCGTCCTCTCGACTAATCGAGGAGGTGATTGTGCACCCTTTTGGTCCTCAGCATTGTCGACAACTTCGATGGAGTCGCCAGTGACACTCGCAAGCTCCTTCGAAGGTGTTCACGTTTCTGATAGCTACGCTGGTCGGGTTTCGCTGCTTTTCTTGCAATGGACCTGCAATTCCGGTGGTTTCGATATCCTGTTTTACTCGGTCTTCGGAAATTTTTGTGCGAAGTTTTTCTTTCTGAATGAATCTGATAGGAGGAAAAAGACGAGGCGAGTTGAGAAACCGAGCTTCTGTTTCGCCCGTTGAGATGAAACGTGAGGAACAAGGCCTGACGTGGAGACTGACTACAATGTGATTTGAGAGCGCCAATCCTAAATGCAAGGCATGGTATGATCCGGGCATGCAAATGAGAGTGTTCAAGGATTGTTTTCGTCCGACATTTTCCCTTTGATTCGGGCTTGACAATGGGAAACTCGAATTTCCTGAACGATGATGCTCGGTTGAAACTGTAATTTCCAGTGTGACTGAAGCAGAACTGCGGGGCCGTGAGCTGTATATAGCGTTGTATCTTCAATTCTTTCTTGCTTATGCCAAAGGAGAATGTCAATTATTTGACTCCCAGGAACCACATTGATTCTATTTGCTTAAAAGAGCCCCTGCATATGATACCAGGAGTGAGCTTTTGTGTGAGAAACAACTCTGTCAGTGGAAAATTGGGAAAGCTCAGACATGATTAGTTTAGAATGCTTGTACCTCCTCCAGTGTCGGGCCATCCTAAGGATAACCTAAATTTACTTTCCTGCTTTTTTTTTTTGGGAAGGTTCTATTTTAGTTTTTTCTCTTAGGGCTCTTCTCGATACAACTGCCACCATGCTTGCCACAGAGGTGTCATGTCCTTAATTATGCTGTGCTGCTTAGTGTCTCAGTCAATTCTCATCTTCAATGCTAGAATCTTCGAGACTGCGATAGCCCTCAAACTTGTTACCTTTCTTGTCAAGGTCACCGGAAAACTTACTGCATCGAAGGGGTTGGATGCGCATCTTCGAGAGATCAGGAGTTATCTCAATCTTCTCATCGACGGAAGGCTTCCATTAAACCATGAGATTTCGTGTCGTTTACAAGCTGGTTTTCTTATATGGACTATTTGGGATTTGGTTGCTCGTTGCCGGCAATTTGCTTTGGGGCTCTTCAAAACCATTACACATGTGCTGTTGAATAGGTATTGAAATCAAATTTTAGCGTCAGCTAGTTTGGCTGTCGTGGTGATTTCCTGTTTCAACCATTGAAGTAACTTACAATACTCAAATAGGAAATTCGCCCGAACATGCGTGATTCCGAATCTGAAGATATGCAGTTTTTAGCTAGGTGCTTCTTCTCAGTAGGCCCATAATTTAATTGCTCGTCTAAGCCTGCTTATTTTCCCTTTTGCGCCCGGGCCATTGATCATGTCTATCCTAAGGACATGTTTGGTAAACACCATCTTTTTCTATTTTAATGTTTTCTTGTTCTCTAAAATAGAAAAAGGACACAAATCCATATGTTAGCTAATTTTTCTATTCCCTATAATAGATAGTGGTTAGGGAATAGTTTTTGAATGAAAATAAGAAATAAATAAAATCTACTTCTTTATTTTTTTTTTTTTGGTAAGAAAAAATCTACTTCTTTGTTTACACGAACAAAAATGGAAAAAGTTATTTTGAAATAGAAATTATTTTCTAAAAGTAAAAAGATTATCAAACGCACCATAAATGTATTTATTCACTTTTTTTTTTTTATGGCACCTCGCAAACCGAGTCAATAGTTGAACAAAAGTGAGCTAAGTCGAGTATTGCTTTCAAAAGACCTTGTGGATGCTTGTCCTTAGTACAAAGATACTAAATTTTTGGTAAATTGATCACATTAAGTGAACCTACATGGCCGAGTCAGAGCTAAATTAAAGATATGCTTGCTCAAGAAAAAAAAATTATTTGTGGGTAAGTATTATGGGATATAAATGTAATTTTCTTAATTTCATTAAATCCGAATTTCTAATTTTAAATAGGTTCTATTTATTTACATTAAAAAAACAAAAAGGTATTTTTTCTTACTTTTCAATAGAAATTTAAAAATATCATCCAAATTTCAAAAGGTCATGACATAAAACAGGAAACTTTCACAAAGTACAGATGTTAACAAATAAATATGTATTCGAATTTTTCATCGTTATTGTAAATTTGATGGAATTATTTATGTTTACTTTTTCTTTAAAAAAAAAAAAAAAAAGACAAAAGAAAATGCGATATATATATTATGTTTCCTTGTTCTATTCGAAGCAAGATTATTTTATGGATACACATATATATACACAAGAATCCAAACTCGGGTGGTTGCCCATCTACAAGGGTCACTTGCGGTAGTTCTTCAATGAAGTGTCCAGCCGGGCTACATTCCTTATTTTACAATGTGCTCAAATCCATGTGTATATATAATACATATGTATACGTATATGTATATATAAATATATTCATAGAAAAGGGAAACAGAATATCTATCCAATACCTCTTCATAAATAAATCCTCCTCCTCCTCCGTTGTGACGGACATACGGCGCAGAACAGCATGGACGAACTTCCGCGGGCCATCCTCTCCGAAATCCTCTCCAGAGTCCCGGGCCCGTCGCTGCTGCGACACCGACGCGTCTGCAGGCGCTGGCGGGAAGCCATCGACGATCCCTACTTCCGCAACTCGCTGCACCGCTCGAAAGAAGGAGTGGTTCTGTACCTCGAGCACGGAAAGGACGAGGAGATCCGTATCCTGACGATGCACCAGGAAGCGGCGGCGACGTGGATGGTCGAGATGGGCAAACTCCCGAGACCGAGAGGCTACGTGTTCCGAGGCGCCTGCAATGGCTTGCTCTTCTTCATCCACCGGACCGACGTCAGGAATAACGGCGAGCTGCTGATGAATCCCCTTACTAAAAGGATCCTGATATTGCGAAGAGCACCCGATCTTTCGCTGGACAGGTCTGTTTATGGGTTGGGATTGGATCGCTCTACCAACACGTACAAGATGGTGCAAATCGAGAAAACTGGCTCCGACGAGAAGACTTGCACCAGCACGGCGGTGGCTCGAATCTACGATTTCGACAAGCGATCGTGGAGGGCCGGCGAAGCCCCGCCGCTTCCTACCGGCACCGGTCTTTCTCGTGATTTCGTCTTTTCTTCCGGAGCTCTGAACTGGTTTCTGAAGAGACGCCTGCTGCCGTCGCCGTTGACGGGGGCAATGCTCTCTTTCGACCTTACCAAGGAGGAATTCAGCTTGATCCCGATCCCGGACGTCTTCTTCAAAGGTGGCAGTGCCGGCAGCGACTTCCCTATTTGGATAAAGCGCGACCCGCCGTGGGTGTCGCTGGTGATCTGCCGGCGTGAGACGCTAAGCCTTGTTTTCTCTCAAAGCGACATAGTGATGACACTAGAAAAGGATTTAAATATATTTACAATTCGATGTATCTTGATCGTTATAATTATATATATATAATACTCGCGCTTACCGGTAGAATAGACAATAATCTTTTCTTAAGAAGATATGTACATAGAGGTCGATATAACAAATATACATTATCCTTCAATCTCCCAATTGTTATAAATGTATATTTAAATTTTCAAATTCACGAAGCGTTTTTTGTTTTTTTGTTTTTTAAATACAAAGATACTAGATTTTTGGTAAATTGATCACGTTAAGTGAACCTACATGACTGAGTCAGGGCTAAATTAAAGATATACTTGATCAAGGAAAAGAGTTTGATTTTAAGTATCATGGGATATAAATGTGATTTTCTTATAATGTACATTCTTTTTTCGTACTTTTCGTTAGAAATTTAAAAATGTCATCCAAATTTCATAAGGCTATGTCGTAAAATTGGAAACTTTCACCAAATACAGATCTTGACAAACAAATATTTATCTGAATTTCTTTATTGTCATTGTAAAATTAACAAATTTGTTTGTGTTTGCGTTTGCGTTTTTCTAAAGAAATAAAAAAGAATATGCGCACGTATGTGTATGTGTGTGTATATATAATTTTGAAAAGATAGTGATGCTGAGTTTAAACCAAGATGAGGAAGGTGATGAAAGATATCGATCCATGCGTATCTCCATGGAGTGATCTTCATCCGAATAGAACGAGGAAACAGAAAATCTATCCATAAATCTGTTGATAAATAGATCCTTCTCGTTCCTTGTGATTGACATCCGGCGCTGAACAGCCCTCAAGCAGACGGCGGCTCCGGCTCCACTCTTCATGAGCATGGATGAACTTCCGCCGGCCATCCTCTCCGACATCCTCTCCAGAGTCCCGGGCAGGTCGCTGGTGCAACACCGGCGCGTCTGCAGGCGCTGGCGGGAAGCCATCGACGATCCCTACTTCCGCAGCTGCCTGCACCGCATCAGAGAAAGATTGGTCCTGTACCGCGAGCACGGAAGGGAGGAGGTCCAGGTCCTGAAGATGCAACAGGGAGGAGCGGCGGCGGCGACGCGGATGACCCTGATAGATAAATTGTCGGGGCCGAGAGGCTACGTGATGCGAGGCACCTGCAATGACTTGTTCTTTTACATGCACCGGACCGACGTCGAGCATAACGGCGAGGTCATGATCAATCCCCTTACTAAAAAGATCCTGAGATTGCGAAGAGCGCCCGATCTTTCGCCGGAGATGTCGGTTTACGGGTTGGGGTTCGATCGCTCTACCAACGCGTACAAGATGGTACAGATCGATGCAATCTATTCTAACGAGAAGAGTCGCACCAGCACGGTGGTGGGGGCTCGAATCTATGATTTCGACAAGCAATCGTGGAGGGCCTGCAAAGCCCCGCCGCTCCCTCCCGGCGCCGGTCTTTCTCCCGATTTCGTCTTTGCTTCTGGGGCTCTGAAATGGCTTCTGGAGAGGCTCGCGTCATCGTCGGACGGCCCGTTGGCGAGGACGATGCTCTCTTTCGACCTTACCAAGGAGGAATTCCGCTTGATCCCGATCCTGACCCCGATCCAGGACGTCTACCACGGTTTCCACCGCCGCCGCAGCCGTCGACGCCGCCGCCACGGTGGACGCGACTTCCCTATGCGGACACAAATGGACGGGCGACGGGGATCATGGACGGACCGAGGGATTTGCTGGTGGGAGACCCTAAGCCTTGTTTCTCTCAAAGCGACATAGTGAAGGCACTAGAAAAGGATTTAAATATATTTGCAATTTAGTGTATCTCCATCGTTATAATTATATAATAAATTTTCGCGTTCGTTAGTAAAATGGACAATAATCTTATATTGATATGATATGTTCATAGAGGTCGATATAACAAATACACATCATCCTTCAATCTCTCTCGGCCGTTATAAATTTTTTCTTAAATTTTCAATATTCACGAAACTTTTTACACATTTTTTTTTCTTTGCATATTTCAGATATATACAGTTCTATCAATCATTTTCTTTTTACTTCTTTTTCACTTCTTGCTGTTCGTTTAATATACTCTTACACACAAATTCGTGTATAATTTATTCATGGTTTAGACCCTAAGCCTTGTTTCTCTTGAGCGACATGGTGAGTAGGGGTGAGCGGTTTCAGGTTCCGGTTCGGTTCCGTCTGGAACCTGGAACCTATCCTCGGGTACAGGTTCCAAAAAATTTGGAACCTGGAACCTACCCGTCAAAACCAAGAACCTGGAACCTACCCTGTCATAGGTTCCGGGAGGTCGGTTCCGGTTCCATGGAGTTCTTTTTTTTTTTTTCATTTTCAAATTTGAATTATAACGTACACGCATACTCTACGGTAACTTGAAGGACGAGGTCTTTTGTTCAGTAATAGATTGCAAAAAATCATACTAAAATCTTGCCATTGCTCTATGAGATATCGTTGACATAATAAGCGAGACATAAACATAGTGACATGTCTCCAAAAGTAAAACATAACAAGAAGAACCTTGAGTTTCACAGGAAGGCGTCTCTATGTCTGACGGTCTTTCTTTTGATTGAATAGGAGCAAAGCTTGCATTTAAAAAGGTCTTATATGAGAAGCAGCTGAAGTCCATACTGAAAGTCCGAACCCAATGAGCCTAAATGGGTTAATGCTGCAAAAGAGAAGGTACATAAGAATGGAGAAAATGGAATCATTACGACAACTCAAAACTTGCATGTTCAAATGATGATGACAATGAAATTAATGCAAAAGAACAGACACAAGTGTCATTGCTCACTCAAATTAAGGAAGATTATGGCGTAGCACAGGGCCCAAAAATCCTTTTTCTTTGTGAAAATCAATCCTACATGACAAATTCACTTATCTCAAAATGAATTTCAATAACTTGTGGATGCTCGCTAAATTTACTGTACTACACATCCAGGGGAATAGATCAAAAGCTTTGCTCGAAATGTAGTTACAACACACACTTTAGAATATCAAAGAGCAACTATTTCTAACAGGGCAACCTACCACTTCGCCTAAAGCAAGAAATAGTAATTTGAAAAAAATAAGCATCGCTGAAGATGTACAAGAGAGGAAAGCTTTGCATCTTCACGAGCTAACCGAAGACCATATTTACCCGCAAGGTGCTGATCGACGCAAAATGGCATCAACAGAACATAAGATCCTAAGAGAATTGGAGCAACTACCACTTACATAAGGAAATATATAGCAAAAGATTTAACCATCAATACTTAACTTGTCTTGTGGCATCTTCACAAGCTTCGATCAAGACCATATTTACCGAAAGGCCGACAAAGTTTAGCGAAAAACGCATCGTGAATTCGATCAAAAGAAAAGAAAGGCCGACGAACCCACAACACCATCCTTTCCACGGAACTCATCGAACCCAAGAAACCATCCCACAATTCCCACAGACCCAAAACCGAAAATTCATCGAAACAGCGCACGACCCACGAAACACAAAGAAACGGACAAGCCCAGAATCTAACCGGAATCAAGAAACGGGAAGCCCATGTGACCAGCAATGGAGGGCGGTCGATCTTTCGACCCGAAGCGGTTGAGTCTCGGCCGAGACCGAAAAGGCACATATGGAGTGCAGGCGAGCGGCGTTGAGGCGGCGTCGAGCGGCGAGGGTTTGGGCGGCGGCGAGGGTTCGGGCGAGCGGCGAGGGTTCGGGCGAGCGCGTCGGCGATCGCGTCCCAGCGGCGTCCGGCGCGTGGCCTCGAAGGTGAGCGGCGTCCGGCGCGGACTCAAAGCGGCGTCCGGCGGCGAGACTCAAAGCGGCGTCCGATGAGCGTGACTCACGGATTTGGGCAGCGACTGGCGTCGAGCGGCGAGGGATTGGGCGAGAGGCGTCGGCGACTGGCGTCCAGCGGGGTCCGGCGGCGGCGGCCTCCTCGAGGGCGAGCGGCGTCCGGCGGCGCGACTCGGAATCGGCGTGAGTCGTGGCAGTGTGAGTGTGAGGTCTGAACTTTGAAGACTAAAATCTGAATGAAGAGCCGTGGACTGGAGATTCTTTGGAGCCCTAAACTTCGGTTCCGGTTCCGGTTCCGAAACCGGTCCCCTAGGAACCGGGAACCGAACCGGACCCTCCCCCGGTTCGGTTCCGGTTCCCGGGTAACCCGGGAACCATGCTCAGCCCTAATGGTGAGGAGACGTTGGCTAGACTCTAGTTATTTTTGGTTTGGACTTTTAATACCACAAAAAGTCTAAAACTAATGCATTTATAACAAATTTATCCAAAAATAATTTTTTTATTATCAAAAATCTTAAACCGGTACATCTGTAATAAATTTATTTCAAACTAATTTTTTAACCCAAAAAACCTCAATTGGTACACATGTAACAAATAATACCCTCCATTAACTTTCATCAAATTTTACTATTAAATTTATTGACATGGATAACACATTGTGTTGTGATATAGTGATATGGCAAGTTCAAGTTTGCACCTATGATTTTCACGTGAACTTGCCACATGTCATCCATCAACAAATTTAATAGCAACATTTGAAGGAAGCTAATAAAGAGTAAATTTATCATATGTGTATTAATTTGAGATTTTTAGTGGCCAAAAAATTGATTTTAGATAAATTTATTACTTGTGTACTAGTTTAGTGATGGCTTTAGTAAACAAATTAATTTATGGTAAATTTATTATATGGATATCAATTTAAATTTTTCATGATATTGACCTTTAAAATAAAACTTGAGCATTCATGGTTGCCTCTTTTTTTTTTTTTTTCTTTTTTCTTTTCAAGGATATTTCTATTGATCTCCGCGAAACCTGTAACCGGTAATAATTATAGATTGCAAATGATAAAAGACTGTAGAACCAACATAGTGGGGGAAACAGAATTCGAGAAGTAAACAAGACACTGGGAAAAAGCACAAAAGTATCCTGTCGGATTCAATCGAAATCAAGCTATACGTGCTATCCTATCCCATGCTGGTTTTGGAAGATTCCAAATTCACCAAATAATAAGTCATTCAAGCCATAAGATTTGGGTCTAAATCTAGGCACAATACTTTGAAGCAAACCAACCAATTAAAATCCTTACAACAACAAGCACATTTCAAACGCCATGAGAGAATTATAATTGCTGCCAAAAGCCACCATTTAAGCAGCAATATTACATTTATTTTTGGTCTGTCATACTTTAATTCTCAACTCACCCTCAAACTTTTACTCTGTTTCTTCGCAAAGTGTATGAGTTGAACCCCACACCTGAAGCTAAATCCTCCCCACTCTAGCCTTCCTATGAAGATGAAGATTCATATTCCTCACCTCCTCTTTGGTGGTTATGACAAGATTACATGACTATTAGTAAACTTCTGCAAAATCACTTTTGAAAGTGGTAAATTCCGTAACTTGTAGAATATGAAAAGACCACTTCACCAGTGATCTAACAAATAGTTATCCAAGTATAAAAGACAAAAGCACTACAAAATATAAGCCCCACACCAACATCTTGACATTAGTAGAGAAAATTGTCCAAAAAGTCATAAATTTATACATTTTTATTAATTTAGTTCTAAATTTTTAGTTATTCCAATTGAGTTTATTCGTCAATTTTGATCGGAAATCGTTAACAAATATGTTAGTTATCTTACACAATATGATCAATGTTGATGTGTATAATTTTTAATAGTATTTTAACATTTTTTGAATTATTTATTATTTTCTTTTAGCTTTTTTTCCTTCTATTTTCTTTACTTACTTTTTCTTTTTCTACTAGGGGTTGTCAGCCACCAGATAAGGACCGCAAAGCCCCTGCTAGTAGTTGGTGAGGCTTGTAGCCCTCCTTCATAGTTGGGTGAGGGCCACAAGCCCTTGCAATAGTTAGTGGGGTTGTTGGGCCTCAACTTGTGGCTAGTGGGCCCTTACTAGCCTTTAACCAAAATAAAAGAAGAAAAAAAATTAATAGGAAAATTTAGAAAAAAAATAAAAAATTTAAGTATTATTAAAAATTGTCTATCTCAAAGCTCGACAAGTATCCACATTGACATGATATATTTGCTTACATTCCGAGTGAAGGTCATAATTTGCAGCGATTTCTAGCCAATTTTGAGAGAACATGTAAAATTTTTAGGACTTAACTAGCACAATTAAAATGTTTAAGATTATATTGGTAATAGTGTAATATGTCTGGAACTTTTTGGACATTTTTTCCCCATATTATAATGTTTGGAAATTTTCTTAATAGAAGTAATCAAGTATAAATTAGACCCCTCAACACCTAGGTTGCAAATGCCCTTAATTTTGCACGTATTTTTACACGTAAAATTATAGTGTTTATAATACAAATGTGCAAGGGAGAGAGAAAGAGAGTTAAGTAAAATCCATATATAGTTTCAAAAGAATTTATTGAAAAAACTGCATCAATCAGCAACATAAAGATGATCATGTGGCTCAAACTTCAGAAATATACATCTAGATATAATTTCAAGAGTATGATCACTCTCTGTATCCCTTTCACGAAGGAAACCGACGTTAAAGACCTTCGCAGAAGACCTTCGCAATCCGAAGATCTCAGCCGCATTCTTTCTTCTGTGTGAAGGCCCGCACGGTCGCTCTTTTGACCGACGAACGTCTGTGGTCGCTTCTCTCTCTCTCTCTCTCTCTCTCTTCTTCAGCATCAATGACAGCCCATCGTGTGATTGAGCTCTCTCTTCAGCATCAATGACAGCCCATCGTGTGATTGAGCTCAATTCGAGCTCCATCACAGCGTTTAGCTTGTTGCATGCAGAATTGCTCAAGCTCAACGATAGATCTGTTTGAGTAGAGTTGCTGCTTTGAGATCGACGCCTCTATTTTCAAGCTAGGTCATGACAAAGGTGGAGGCTAACTTGTAGAGGTTGTGATGGGGCCAATTGGGGGAGTGGCGGTGTGATTCAGGGACGGAGATGGTGACGTTGATCGGCTATATGGTGGGAGATTGAGAAATATTATGGTAAAGAAGAGAAAAATTTTAAGTAATAATTGCATCACTCAATAGTGAAATGTGATATAATAAATCAATTAATATTGGGTATTCTCAATATTTCAACGCCAATTAAAATGACATGCATATTGTATTTGGCAATGTAGATTACTTCACATAAAATACATTTCCATAGTAAAAGGGGTAGTTTGATCTTTTAGTTGCCAACAATTATCAAAAGCAGAGAAGCGTATATGATAGAGATGAGAGTATTTTTTGAAATTTTCTCAAATATGATTAAAGTAAAGGAAAATTCAAAAACCATCTTTCTGCTCTATCTTTTGGTTTCACTTTATATCCCTATTTTTATTTTTATTTTTTTGGAAGAAGTAGTGCTTTCATTCATTCATAAAAGGGGCTCTACAAGAGCTAAGACAAGTGAGTTCCTAAAGCCATGAATCTATCAATTTGTGCTGTCACTTTTGTTTGTTGCTAGGTTTCATATTTTAAATTTGTTTTTCAATGAATGGGACCCAGAAACTTCAACCCATTGATTGATTCATGAATGATTTGTGGAAACTTTTAGGAAACTTATAGGAAACTTCTCAGAAACTTCTCGCATGACTCAAGGCGTTGACTATATTTACTCAAAGGATATCCAGAGATTTTTCCCCATCCATAACACTAGAGACCGAGAGCTCATCATATTGACAACCCTCACTCGGATCCAAGCACACCCAAAGCAAACTTTCCTAAGATATTTGGTGTTTAGAGATCATACAATGGAGAAAGGGACGAGTTCATGGGCATCATCCGGATCTTCATACGAGGTTTTTCTAAATTTTCGAGGAGTAGACACCCGTCATGGATTTACCGATTTTCTATACCATGGGATGGTTGGTGCTGGAATCCTTGTCTTTAGGGATAGCGAATCCCTCCATGTTGGCGAAGAAATTGGTGCTGAACTTCTACAAGCAATTGAGAACTTCAAGATTTACATTCCCATATTCTCTGCAAATTATGCTTCAAGTTGCTGGTGCCTCCGAGAGCTTGCGAACATGGTCGAGTGCACATTGAAATCAAATGGGAACAAGGAGATTCTGCCTATTTTCTTGGACGTGGAACCTGTTGATGTCAAGCTGAAAACAAACTTGTATAATCAAACTCTTTCAAAGCGCCAGAAGACGTTGTGCAGTGAAGCAGAGTCATGGCAAAAGGCTCTCATTGCAGTGGGCAAGATAAAAGGATGGAACTTGAAGAAAGATGAAAGGTAAATATCTTAAAATTTTTAGTTGTTATGTAGATTTCCTCTCCCACCCTAATCAGTTCGATTGTTGTATTGTTGGTGAAAAATATAGTTTATTCATCTCGTTGAGCATGGAATTCACATGGGTAATAGCCAATAGCACCCGGCACCAATGTGGTGGTGGCACACCCTACTCATTCTAATTCTCTTTCTCCTCTCACTTTCTATCTCTGACATAGTAGTCACGAACAATAACATCTTAAGTAGCTTCACCAAGTCGCCGGCCAACCACCACTGCAACTCATCCATCAATCATCGCCATTTCTTTGTCGTCGGCCTGACACTAGGCAACCATAACCTACCACGACCATCCAAACTCCCACCCTTTCTATCCTTCACTCACTGGTAAGTCAAATCCAAGTTGGGTCTAACATCACCTTGCCTATATCCGACATTGCCAGCCTTGTGGGACCCCAAATCTAGTGTCTCCTAAAGCCGGCAACCCCATCCTAGCGATCACAAGGCCACGACCCATGTGACATGAAGGATTGAGATAATGATAAGATGGCGGGTTGATCGGGTGCGATGGTCAAAGACTCTAGAACACAATGGTGACGGTGCAGGGAGGCAAGTGATGTCAACAGTGGCATGATGGTGGTAGAGGCCGACGGTGATGGTGACTAAAGTTGGGGAGTGGAGAGAGATTAAAAATAAAAAAATTCTTAGCATCTAGATTTTTTTTTTCTCGATAATTTCCTCAACATGTGAGGGCAATTGAGTCACTTGAGGAGTAGCTTTTTACAACATAAAAGTTGTCCTTAACATGGTTGTTACGTCATGGCAGCCAAGTAGATTTGATCCAATCAATAATTGCAGCTGTTTTGGTTAAGCTGAATGCCAAATATAAAAATGTGACTGAGCACCTAGTTGGAGTTGATGATCGTGTAGAAGCTATAATTAAGATGTTGGACGTGGAATCTGATGATGTGAAATTTCTCGCAATCCATGGAATGGGAGGTGTTGGCAAAACAACACTAACCAAAGTTGTCTTCAACCGATTGTCTTCTCGGTTCCAAGGCTGCAATTTCCTTTCGGATGTTCGAGAGTCATCAGAACGACAGGGCTTGGTACATTTGCAAAAACAATTGTTATCCAAGTTCCTTGATTGTTGTTATATTGACCAAATTAGTGAAGTGGATCATGGAATCGACATGATTAAGAGGGTGCTTCATAATAAAAAAGTTCTCATTGTTCTTGACGACGTGGATGAAAACAAGCAGCTGAAAAATTTGGCAGAAAAAGGAAATTGGTTCGGTTTTGGTAGTCGGATTATCATTACTACTAGATACAAAAGTGTCCTAATGATTGACGGAGAAGTGACAAGTGAAGGTCCTATAAAGTGTGCAAATGTTTTGACTTATGAAGTACATGAAATGGAATTTCGCCATGCTCTTGAGCTTTTCAGTAAGCATGCCTTCAGGAGAGACTCTCCACCCGATGATTATGTCGACCTTTCAGAAAAAGTTGTCTCCACTTTGGGAAAGCTTCCTTTAGCTCTTGAAGTCACTGGTTCATCCCTTTATGGTAGATCCAAAGAATTTTGGGTAGACACTTTGAAGAAGCTAGAAAAAGCTCCTTCCAAAGAAGTCCAAAAAACATTGATGATAACTTATGAAAGGTTAGATGATGCACAAAGGCAAGTATTTCTAGATATAACTTGTTTTTTTGTTAATGAGGATAAAACCTACCCTTGCTACATGTGGGAGGACTGTGAATACCACCCATACAATGCCATTGAAATCCTCTATCACATGTCCTTGATAAAAATCAAAGATGACAATACCTTTTGGATGCATGATCAAGTGCGGGACCTCGGAAGGGCAATCGTTCGTGAAGAGAATTTCAAAGAACCTCACAAGCGTAGCCGAGTATGGAATCATCAGGAAGCCTTGAGCATTTTGGAGCAGAAAAAGGTATTGAAAGGGAATTACAACTTATTTTCCTACGAATTGTTGTAGCCTATTCTTGAAAAAGGAAAAATCCATCCCTAATAGCGCTTGAAATTGTTTGCTTTAACCTTCACACGTGACTTCTTGGTGTTTCCATCGATAGGGAAGCAAGAAGATAGAAGCACTGTCACTAGGATCTCGTGGAATCATCATAACGCCTAGTGAAGTTGCTAATTTACAACACCTGAGGTTCTTGAATGGGAATGAGATGTTCCTTGTTGGAGACTTCAATAATCTTCTCTCCAATTTAAGATGGCTTTCTTGGCGATGGTGCCCTTTCGAGTTTGTGGCAACAAACTTTCATCTGGTCAATTTAATCGTTCTTGACCTTTCACACAGCTATGTATCAGAGAAATGGATTGGCTGGAACCAAATTAGAGTATGATACGAGTCTCACTCCTTGTATACAAGTATATTTTCTTGTCTTTCTCATTTTTTTTTTCCTATAAATTGTTTCTTAATATATATTTTTTGCAGGTGGCAAGTAAACTAAAAGTACTAGATCTCAACAATTGCAACGACTTAATGAGAACGCCTGATTTATCTATGTTGGTGTCCTTAGAGAGATTGATTCTTGAAGGTTGTCGCAATTTAATTGAAATTGACCCTTCCATTGGAAAATTAAAGCTCCTCACCACTTTAAACTTGAATGGATGTCACGCTCTTGAAGGGTTGCCTTACGAAATAGGATGTCTAGATGCTTTGACGGAGATTCTCATGCCTCGTTCGTCGTATGCATTCAAACTTCCGAAGACAATTGGTAATTTGAAGTCATTGTTGACCCTTGATGTATCACATAGGTGGATCTGCATGTTGCCAGACTCAATTGGAGGGCTGGTGAAACTTAGGCGGTTGAATTTATTTAAGTGTTTAAAGATAAAGAAACTTCCAGACTCGATTGGGCAATTACAATCATTAGTCGAGTTGGATTTGTCATCAACAAGTTTGGGACACCTACCTGATTCAATCGGCAATTTAAAGCAATTGACAGTACTTAGGATGAGCCACATAATTGGGATAACAAAATTACCAAGAGCGATTGGGCTAGTGGAGAAGCTTGAAGAGTTAGAAGCTAGTGGATGTCACCACTTGACCGGCGAAATCCCTCAAGAAATTGGGAGGTTGTCTCGTTTAAGGATCTTAGACTTGTCATTCACACGTATATCCAGATTACCCACCACTGTGCGTTACCTCTCTAATCTCCAAACACTTAATCTAGAATCATGTTCTAAGCTTAATGAGTTGCCGCGACTTCCCCCAAGTTTGAGTTGTCTAAGGTGGGCCTTTGATACTCTCAAGTTCTGTGGAAATAGGACACATGTGCTGGAGTGGGACTCTGCTTATCACTCTAGCATCATACCCCTATATGAGGTGGAAGAGCTAGCATTTGGCAAAACCCGGCGATTTTGGCCTCGGCTGCTATCTTCTAGTTTAAGAGAGTTTGAAGTTGGAAATATGTCAATTACACCATGGACGGATTATTCCCTTTTCAACAACTTGTCAACCTTGCGATTACAAAGTTGTTCGATGTCAGAATTCCTTGATGTGATCCCTGAGGAGGTCGAGCCCTCCAGAATGCAATTAGAAAAAAAGCGATGCGAATCGATTCTGTTGGAAATGAAAAGATTGAGAGATTTAGAGCAATCGGGATCATTTCTGTTGGAAATAAAACATCAAGAGATTTAGTGAAATCAAAAATGGAAAGATTGACAAATTTAGAGAAATCGGGATCATTTCTGTTGAAAATGGAAAGATTGAGACATTTAGTGATGCGTACATGCAAGTTCTCCCCAAGAGCACTTCGTCTATCGCACATGAAGATTCTGGAAGAGGTAAATCTGTTTGGATGCTCCTTGTTAGTAGAGATCTGGGGCCTTGAAGAATTGGGATCCCTTTGCTTCCTATCGATTGTGGATTGCAGTTCCATGGAAAGGATGTCAAACCTATCAAACTTGAGAAAGCTAAGGAAGCTCAGAGTTGGAGAATGTCCAAAGCTAAGAAGCGTGGAAGGTCTAAATCACTTGGAATCTTTACAGAAGTTGTGGATTCACGCTTGCTTGTCGTTGGAGAGTTTGGCTGACACCTCAAATTTGCGTTTAGAATGTTCCACAATTGAACATTGCGAGTGGTTGACCAACCGTAATAGTTACTGTAAATGTCACGACAAAGGAGATTCAATGTTTACTGAACCTAACCATGCTAAGTATTTTTGAGCTGGTTACACTGACTCAAGCTTGTTGGGGAGGATAGGTTGGTGAAGGAGAGTTGAGACTTGATGCTGCATCCTTTAATTTGACTCAGGCGATAAAAGAATTAAGAATGGAGTCTCTAATTGATGCAGATGCTAAGACTTGGAACTTAAACCCTATTAAAGACATCATGCGACAGGAGGAGCAGTGACTGGTTTTGATAAATCACATAAGGTTGAGAATTTTTTATGACCAAATGATTTGGCCCTGGAACAGGATTGGTTGTTCTTCAGTAAAGTTTCTACCATTTTACCATGCAAAAAAGAAAGAAACATCTACTAAAGCCTAGATCCTCAAGCTCTCATACTATTGATGGTATAATTTGGAAGTTAGCATGGGGAGTCGACTCTCTTCAAGATAAGACACTTCCTCTAGTAACTTTGCTTAAATGTTGTGCCTGCTACTACTGCATGTGCAAAAGAAAAAAATATAGTTTCTCCTGCCGATGGTGCCCTTAAGAATTTGTGACAACAAATTTTCATTTGACTAATTTAGTTGTTCTTGACCTTTCACATAGTGATGTTTCATAGAAATGGATTGGCTAGAATCAAATCATAATATAGTACGAATCTCACTCCTTGCATACATGTACCATTCCTTGTCGTTTTTTTTTCCTTGCAAATAATTTCTTAATATATATTTTGTTTTACAGGTGGCAAGTAAATGAGAAGTACTAGATCTCAACAATGGCGAATACTTAATGAGAACACCCGATTTATCTATGTTGGTGTCCTTGGAGAAATTGACTCTTGAAGGTTGTCACAACTTAATTGAAATTGACCCATCCATTGGTAAATTAAAGCTCCTAACTGCTTTGAACCTGAAGGGATGTGACTCTTTTCAAGAGTTACCTGAAGAGATAGGATATCTACCAGCTTTGACAGAAATTGTCATGCCTAATATGCTACATGAACTTTCGAAGAGATTTGGTAATTTGCGGTCATTGTTGACCTTTGATGTATATCACATGGGCAGATTAGCAATCTGCCATACTCGATTGGAGAGCTAGTGAAACTTAGGTGGTTGGATTTATTAGGGTGTACAAAGATAGAGGAACTTCCAGACTCAGGTTTGGAAATTACAATCCTTAGTTGAGTTGGATTTGTCATTGATAATATTTGTGGACCTTAAAAAGACTTAAAGATTGACAAGTTTCCTCTGTTATGTGCAGTGAACAAGAAGCATCACCCTCCATTTTTTAGCGATAAAGAATGGCATTTCGATAAAATAGCCAAAGACGGCGCTCTACGCAAGCACGTGACTTTGAGAGGAATCAACACTACTACAGAAAAAAGAATAAGGGAAGCACAAGCAGTTTGCAACTGCATTTTGTTACCAAAGTGCCGGCAACCATCTTCACTAGCAGTCAGATAAGCACCGAGGATGGTACTCCTCTGAGGATCAAACTAGTAGATGGCAGGACCAATGAGAGGGTTATGAGTGGCCCTCTATCTTCCATAAAGCTCAAAATTGTCGTCCTTGATGGCGATTTCAGGTTAGACGAGGGAGAGGATTGGACCGAGAAGGAATTCAATTACAATATCGTTTGCGAAAGGGAAGGGAGAGAAGGCCATCGATAACCGGGAGCCAACTGTGATCTTGCAAGGGGGAATTGGTTGCCTCCGTAATTTAATCATCACTGACAACTCGAGCTGGACGAGAAATCGGGAAATGAGCTCGAGCTGTTCAAAAAGTTTCTGAGAAATAAGAATAAGTGAAGTGAGAATTGAAACTTTCATCGTTAAATATCATCGAGGATAGTGTACGTTTGCAATGCCTATCATTTTACGATAACAATTTTTCCAACCATCTACTCTTATGTGCCATAGAAAGATAGACTGACAAGTTTTCTCTGTTAAGTGAACACATCCACAATCACCGAGCGACGAAGTTTGGTGTTTGCAGAAAATAACCAAAGATAGCGCTCTGCACAAGTGCATGACTTCGAGAGGAATCAACACCGTTCAAGATTTCCTCCAGCTGTACTAAGCGGATGCGCCTTTCTAAGAAACAAAGTGACTCTCACTCTTCGAGCACTGCTAATTTCCCTTTTTTCCAGTTCACGTTATTCTAAGCATTTTTCAATATCATCAAATCGTGCTACTTCTTCTGTGTGTGATGTTATTTCAAGTACTTGGAGATGGGATCACCAAGCGGACATCGGAGACGATTGTCAGACATGCCAGCCCCTGTGTGATCAACGATGACAAGATGTATTTCTACCAAGCTTTGAACAAGGCCAGTATAGTGTTCAATTTGGTCATGAAAGTTGCTCAAGCAGCAGTTGATGGCCAAATTTACTAGTCGGTAGACATATTGGCCCACTCTCAGAAGGTACATAAATCATAACCCGAAACATCTTTATCTAGTAGCTGAGTGTGAATCTATCTGGACCTATAGAAAGGGCCTGTATTTATCGGATTAGTCTGCTTCCATGGCAAAATACATACCACAAGCACTTCTCTTAAAAAAGTACCCGTTTGATTTTGGACTTGATCGAACCCGTTGCTCAGTTGACAGATTTTGTTGCAGAACTTGAAATGGCTAGCTTACAATAACAACAATCAATGGTGGCGCTCGATGCCCTGCCCAGCATCTCTCTTCTGAGAGCCCCAACCAATTTGCCTACAGAGCCGTCAATCGGCCCTAGCCTGCCTCTTCATCATCTATTTTACACTGAGCTAAACCAAGGTTTTGTGGTATTACATCACTTCCATCTATCTTTTCCTTTTTGGCCTTCTTAATCTTTCATAGTTTAGTGTTCCCATTTCTTTATTGGCACATCCACCTTTTTGCACATCTATGGTAGCTGAAACTGAAATGCATCATTATTCAGATAGACCAGAAGTGACCCCTGAATTTAGTTACTCACTGGTTTCAGCATCGTGCTGCTACAATGTCACAGAGATCAGACAATTAGGTTGTTCGGGTCACAGTCATCTCACTGCAAAAATCTTTGATCCGACTGTAATTCAACAGCTTGGCAAGGGAGGACTTTTTGTCCAGTTTGAGTGCTGGCGAAAGCAGTCATCTTCCAGGTTACACACAAGATCTGTTTGCGCCGAACATCCATTTGTCTCCTGAGGAGCTTTTCCAAGTGCCATCTCCAATCCCTGGCAATTTAATGTGGACACCGGAGCATACTTTCATCGTTGAGTCGAGCAGCGGGGCAGATTTTGGGATCTGCCCATCTTGCACGGGTTATGGAATCCATAATTCTAGGATTGCAAGGCCCAAGGAGGCATGGTGCAAGATCCGTGACGTGGTGAAGTGGGGATTGGTTCGGCGCGTTGTGGCTGCAAAGAGAAGACCAACGTTCAATCGTGCAAGTTATCTAGCTGTATAAATGGAGAGTCCCATCCCCCAAAAGAATTTTGGGTGCTTCAGGAGCGCAAAACTCTCGCCCACACAAGCCAGTCATAACATGCGAAGTACAAAAAAGAAGGAAATTCATGATACTTGATGCGAGGAGATTGTCTTGGGGGTATGAAATGTCTAGTTCTAGGGGTAAGCTGTCCAGGATGCATCATCAACTTAGTATTATGCATGATCACTGCGATTTTCTCTATTGTTTTTTGTTGATTCTCCTTTCATATTTGAATGAAGTTGTGCACCATCAAGATGGGGCAGCCAATTGGACGTGTCTTCTCTCTATAGGTGATCTTGATCGTAGGAAGTACCTCAATACAGGGTTCTTCCTCAAGAATTGTAAGGCTTTTGCTCTCTTCTTCAAGAATTGTTTGGCATTCTGTTTGTCCCAAATACATCATCCCTTGATTTGTCAGTTTACTGTTCTGATATGCTTAGTATACTTTTCTTTGCTTAACAAATTTTGTGAGTATATTACTTAGTTTGCGAGATCCAAAGTTTCTCCTGTCAGCTTTGCCCTTATTGATCTGAAATATTATATGGTAACTATTAGTCACAGCCCACAATCTTGACGGTATATAGTCAAGGTTCTTCTATCGGCAATGTGGGACCTTGTTTTCCACATAACATTCCACCGAGTTCCTGTAGGCTTGGATCTAAGACCTTGTTTTCCACTTAAGGAGAGTGTCCAATTTATCTATGTTGGTGTCTTTGGAGATTTTGAGATTAAGTAGTTGTTTTAAGATAAAGAAACTTCCAAACTTGATTGGGAAATTACAATCATTGATCGAGTTGAATTTGATAGAAACAAGCATTGATCACCTACCAAATTCATTCAGCAATCTAAAATAACTGACAACACTTAGGATGAGGGACATTAAAAGAGGGTTGACAAAATTATCTTGTGCGATCTGGTTTGTTTAGTTAGGACGTGTTTGATAATATTTCGTTTAAAAATTGTTCGAAAAATAGAAATAGAAAAAGTGTTTCGTTCCGAGAAACAATTTTTGAACAAAAAACGCGTTTGGTAAATTTGTTCGGGAATAATAAAATGAACAAACACATTTGGTAAATTTGTATAATTTTTTTATTTCTTTTAATTTTTTAATATTTATATTTTATTTTTTCTATTTTCTTTCTTATTTTCTTATTTATTTTTCCTTTTTCATTTTTCTTCTTTTGGCCGATCGCCAGGCCTCGACCATGGCCGGCGATCGGCGACAAGGGCCCGTGGCCTTGCCCAACCACGGCGAGGCTCGCCGGCCCGGCGAGCCTCGGCCTCGCCTTGGCCGGGTGAGCTCGAGCTTGCCCCCGATCGGCGAGGTAGAGCTCGCCCGGCCCGGCGAGGCTCGGTGTCGCGGGGCCACCGCCGCCAGCCGACACTAACTTGGCGGTGGCTCGGCGAGGCCAAGCCTCGTCGGCGAGTGGCGAGCTCGGCCTCGCCGGATCTAGGTGAGATCGAGCTCGCCTAGCCGGCGCGAGTCGGCCTCGCCTTGGTAGGCGAGCTCGGCCTCACCGGATCTGGGCAAGCTCAAGCTCGCCCAACCTAGGGCGAGGTCGGCCTCGCCAGGGGCCGACGACACTCTGGCAAGGTCGCCAGCCCTCAACGGCCGATCGCCGGCCATGGTCAAGGCCGGCGACCGGCCAAAGAAAAAAAAAGAAAAAAAGAAGAAGAAGAGAAAAGAGATAAGTGTTTCTAAATTTTGTTTTAAACAAGAAATAATTTTTTTGTTTTTGTTTTCGAAACAAGAAATAATTTTTTTGTTTCTTGTTTATGTTTCAAATGTGTTCCGGGAAAAAAAATAGTTTTGGAACAAAAACGCAAAACAAATGCGTTTATGTTCCTTTTGTTCTCGGGAACAAAAAAAAAAAAAAAATCGTTTAGAAACAGAAAAAAGAAACGAAAACAAACGCAGCCTTAGTAGCTGGTCATTCTGGGTCTGAGACAAGTGAGCAGCACTGTTTGAGAATGCCAGACTTGTCATGGACCCAAATATCTGGATTACCCACCGAGGCAAGTCTCGTCTCTAATATCCGTGATCTTGAGATAGCCGGCATGAACGATGAATTCTTTTGGAGAAACTGGACTGTTGGACGAAGGCCGATGACCAACATCATCTTCGCGAGTTAGAAATGAGTAATCCCTGGAGTACTTTAGCGTCGCCATTCTCTCCTCTAGCTGTCGAGGGCTAAGATATTTCTTCTTGATGTAGTCAGAGAGGCTCGTGATTCCACCACGAGATTTACACGGAGTTCTTGCTCTTCTCGGCACATAAATGACCCTTCTTTTGCCGGTCGAAGGATTGTATAGTATGAACTCGAATCCCATCTTCGATCACTCGATCTGACCAAGGTGAATTCACGATTTCGATGAAATATTTTTGAGTGAGGTGCAGTGGGAATGAGTTGCAAGGGTGTTCTTTAGAGATGTTGTATCAATAAGAGTTTTTTTTTTCCCTTTTATCGTATTTGGCGTATTACACTAATTCTACTAGGAAATTCTGCTTCCTAGAATGTTTAGGCTCCATTCGTATTGTACAACATTTTCCTGGAAAACACTTACTTCTACTAGGAAATAAATGAACCACAGGAAATGACCCATTTTCTGCAAAACGAGCCTTAGAATTCATTCATTTTCTAGATACTCATGGCTCCTGATTTAAAGAATGCACAATAACCTTTTCTTACGTTGAAATAAGATAAGCGGCACAATCAATTTGTATGATAAAGCTCGACGGTCAAGTCACTTGGTCTTTATAGTACTCGTGCTTATCTTAATGCCAAATTTAAATTTGAGTTCAATAAATTAGGCATGACCCCATCTATGTACATCGGCAGACCGTGTCCAGTGCCAGCAAAGCATGCAATCTCTGCCTTGATGTAGAGACATAATAACCATGCGATTCAATCGAGATGAGCCAGATAACATAAGAGCAAAACAAAACGTTCGATTCGCATCCAAATACAAGTTAAAACACGTCGTACATGGGTCGGGCAAATAAAGATAGCGGGATACATGAGAATGGTGTCCCTATACATCTGTCTTTTGAGACACCGAACAAATAAACACATCAAGTAAGCACAAGCATAGTTTAAAGAGGACCAAAGGAGGAGCATTTTATCAAGAACAGGATGAAATACTTATGAAACACAGCAGCAAAAGAAGTGAAACCAGCTACGTTCAAAGGAACGAGGGACAAGAAATTACTGCAACGCACAGGGAGGCATCCTAAATGTCAATACAATGACAGGTGCACCTTAAACACTAGAATTTATCCTCAGTACTAAATATCTTTCAGTGAAAACAATCAAAATTCCGTCCGCGGTATGAGCCGTAAAATAAGTTAAAACTGCAAGCTGATCTCTGAGGCGAATCCTTGATGGCCCATTGTGGTTCCTGATCACAGGCGTCGATGGGAGAGCTTCTGTTGATGTCAGAAGTTACGAAGATACTCTCAAGCTTTTTAAGGCAGACGTCAGCAGTGGTAGCTTGCCAGGAGCTCTCTGCTTGTAGTCCTTCTCCAGAGCCGCCACTGCCAGCGATTGTAGCTCGGGGCTGTCTTTATCTTCCTTGTTCCGTCCTTTAGAAAGTTGTCCGATGGCAGATGTGCACTGAGGTAAAGAAGAACAGGCAGTTCCATGTGACTTGGAAAGGAAATTTAAAAGACAAATTGAATCATGAACAAAGTAAGCCCATTTTATGCACGTAAGATGGAGTATTACTCTTATCCACAATTGAGTTTTCAAGGAGGATGTGAGAACTCACCAGGCAGACACCAAAAAGTGCTCTTCGATTCTTGCCACCGGTTAAATTTATAGTGGATGCATAGTACTTCTTAGCTGCCTGAAGGTTCTCTAGTCCACCAATCGTGTAGAGCACCTGTTTTTTCATTTTCCCCAAAAGAATATGTCAGTTATATCTAGCTTTATTGATGAGCAATGATCGTTCACAATATGATGAAAGAAAGCATCAAAACTGAAACAAGGTACTTATTGAAAGGTTCAAATTGTAGATCTCAATGTAGGAAAAGAGTTTGGCATTACAAGATACATCTTCATAAAAGTGTCCTAGTAAATCTCTACTCAGGAACTACTTAATTTAGATATTGATTGAAATGAGAATATCCTCAAGCAAGTATTCCGGTTTGGTGTTGTACAAGGGTTTGCACATAAAATTACTACATCATACCAAGTTTGCTTCACCCATCCCACTTTCAATTACAGATATTATTCAGAAAGTAAATAAAAGATAACTGTCTCTCACATCAGCATAGGCTAGGTGATGTAACGGATTTGTTGGTTGAGATAAGATTAGCTCCTCATAGCAGAATGCTGCCTGCTTATACCTAATGAAGGCACGAAAAAAGTACGGTTCAGCATGGGAATTTGAAGCATAATACATACGAACGTAGCCTCCTTATTATCTTCTGAGGCAATATAGAAAAAGCTTACATCTGCAAGGAGACGTATATCTCCGCGAGTTCTCTCCAAGCATCATGATCTGCCATGAATCTATTGAAAAAGGGAATTAGAGAAAAGTGAAGTCACATTAAGCCACCCCAGATTTTACAAACAATATATAGGTTATAGTCTTACATATCAAGATATTTGTTGAGACACTCTATGGCGGTAGTGATATTGCCTTGGGCTTTTGCCAAAGCAACCCTCCGTTTGTGTATTACCTTCATGGGAGAAAAGTATTCAGGCATAGAAGCATATGACTTAGCTATTTCAAATATAAGTCAGAAAGCAGATTATTTCATTAATCTTCAATGGATGGCAGTATCTGTGACGAAAAAGAGCCAACACTTACTTGATCAAAAGGGTTATCCTCAAGAAAACTTGAGTAAGCTTTTTCAGCCTCTGCCCAAAGCCCCTTAGCTTCAAGCAACATACCCTCAAGCCTCCCTGCAAAACAGCTCATACATCACAAATTTAAAATAACAAAATGAGCAAATAGTGTGAACTTGTTCTCAATCACGTCAGATGAAGTAACAATGAGATATGCCTTGTCATGAAGGAAACATGTCATCCTTATTTCATCATCAATGCAAAGATGACACACATCAGGCAGATAGTTTCAATAGAGACATCGTTACTCATCAACATCCTCATCAATCTCATAGGCTAAGGCCACTTCCAGACATACATAGATGAACCACAGCTGTACACCAAGGCATAAAGATAGCCATCTCATCGAGCTAGCCTCATTGGGCTGGACATGTCAAGCAACATTAAAGTGGTGTTACCACTTCCAAGTTCCTATGCAGTGTGTCGAAAATGGTTGGTTCAATATTATTTCTCCATTGTTTTGATAATTCATTACAATTCTTCTCTTCTCCCTTTTTCTTAACTAGCCTTCTCTCATGCACACACGCACACATGCACTTCCACTCTTTAAAAATTTCAAATTTTACAACAAGAAAATTTATCAATTTGCCTCAACATAATTTTTCATATACTTGGGAATTTGTTTCCTCTCTTTTCACCCCTCCATCCAATTCATGAGATCAACTGCTTAAATAACTCAATAGTTCCCATTCATCTCATTCACACTTGAATATCTCACGCTAAACTCTCACTAATTGGTTAGATGACACTTTACACAGCTTTATGAAAGAAACATATTCCAAAAGATTTATCCGAGAACTCTAATTAGATAACACCCAGCAGTCCCCCCAATAAAACAATAGCAACACCCAAGCTGTCATTCTACAACCCCACACCTCTAACATTGTTGGTAGAAAGGCTTTTCTATGTCAAAAAGAGCTTAACTGAAACTTTTGCATCATTAGAAGGAGAATATTTAGCAATTCTTGAATCACAAAGAGTCAGATGAAAGAAAGCATGCAAGGATACAATTGGCTCACACACACCACTGTGACCTGACATGCAGCTCCCGTTGGGGGCAGGAAACATTTACTAAGGCTCTGATGATAGTCTCTATGGGGTAAGAAGATCAACTTCGTCGGAATTTTGATCCACACTTTCCGGAATTACAAATCAACTAGTCTATGGATTAGTCCAACTTACCCACTCGTTTACTGTCTGGAAACCTTTTACGCAAAACCTTGATACAGTCCTGCAGAATTGTTGGGCAACACCACATCAATTTTAAAAAGAAGAAAATTTCCTAAAGTAACATAAGGATATTCTTGTTCATTATTACATACAATCAATGAAATTTGATTGTAAGAAACATGAGGAGGCAAATTTAATTTAAAAAACTGAAGTTCAAGCAGCAAGTCGATTCTGGCTTAACTAAAAAATAAGTTCATCGGTTCACAGTTAAAAAAAAAAAAAATAAGTAATATAAGTACATATTTTAACATGTAAAGATCTTAAACACAACATTATGAACAGAAATAACCTTCACAAGCAAGTGATACTTAAAACAAATCCTTCAATAATAAACCAGAGGCTAAGGTGAAGGAGGAATACACATTGATCCATGAAAAAGAGAGAATTTCTACCTTTGCAACATCTAGGGATTGGCAGTCCATTGCTGCAACTGCCACTTGCTCGCACAGAGTCCATTCTACAATAACAATAGCATATTACATTTAAAAGTATGGTGTATATGAATCAGAACAAGGAAAAAAAGGCAGGAATACTTTTGGGCAATAAAACTATATATTTCACCAAATACAACTCTAGGACAAAAAAGTAACTAAATAAAAATTACCAGCAGATGCCTCTCATTGAAAGATAGAGGAATGATCAATCAAACTGTCAAAATCAGACTTGATCATAGGTGAGTTACCATAAATCAAGATAGCTAGTCAACTTTCGGCATTCTTTTCAATCTTAGCTTTCTTAATAAACAATTAAGAGCTGTGAGGAAGCTGTCCAAAGGAAGAAGGTAGAACCATAGCAACTGAGCAGGTGCAGAAGCTAGAGAGTTTCTTTAAAATTCAGCGATGCTAAGCCAAAGTCTACAGCATTACGGAGCTAATACTGAGCATTTTTTGTTTTCTTCCCAAACATAGAAGACTTCTACACTGATTTATAGTTGTGCTAAAGTATTTTATTCCTATTATATACGAATGCGTGACGTGATCTTCAAAAGTAACAAAGCCATATTAGCTAGTAAAACTAGATAGGGAGGATAAACTGCAGTGTTGAACTGCAGTTTCCATTTGTTGCACTGTGCACTTTTGACTAAGCCCATAATATTAGTAGTCAACTCTCTTGGCATCCTTTCACAGGCTACAAGGACATGAATATGCAACAGCAATTTGAGAGATCATTAACTACAACAATTTTCATTCGTCATGTCCACCCCAAATGAGCTCTGGAGTGTCCTATGGCATGTCATTGACTCACATCGTGCCGGAAAGGATTAAAACAAAATAAGTCCAAAAACTTACCTGCATTATAAGGGCTAAGATTAGCCCGGTGAAAAAGCCTTTTGAAAATTTTAAAAATTTCACCTTTTGACCAGATAAAATGAGAGTACTATGCTAAACAAACTGGGGAAACATCCTCATTCCCGAGGTTTATCTTCACTTAGTCAACTCGCTAAAAAAAGACTTGCACGGCCCAATTCCCCAGCAAAACTCCCATAGAAAAACTGGCTACAAAAGGGAAGAATTGAGCAGCTCTTGTGATCTCAGAAACGAAGGAAAAAGAAGGGTAACGCGACGAGCCCACTAATTCTCATCCAACAATTTCGCAACTTTGAGAAGTAATCGCCCCACCCAAGAAGATCACCCAATCACACGACAAATTATCAAGAATCGTGCACAATTCGTCGCCAGCTAACATCAATACTGAGTGAAACTGAGCAAGAAGCTGAATTTCCATCGAAATTCAATCGAAAAACAAAAGATCTCAAAGACCCACCTTCGGTCCCGAGAGCCGACCGCTTCTTGGAATCGTTCAGGATCGCCAGCCCGTGCTTCAAGACCTTGTCGGGCCGCCGCACCTTGAGCTTGCGGACGAGGCAGAGGTACTCCCACGCGCCGCCGCCCGCGTTGTCCACCTGGGCCTCGAGCCTGTTCAGCTGGTCCTCCTCCGATTTCGTCACCATCTCTCTCTTCAGGCTCGAATTCGGAAGCAGCCGGCGCCTCGCGATCCGATCTTCTCTTCCGCCAAGTTTGGAACTTTATCAGGGTATGCGACGAGGGCGGTGGGCTTTCTCTCTCTAGACGGCCTTTTGGATCTGTAGAGAGAGAGAGTGCGAGGGAACAGTGGAGCACTACACGACTACGACAACCTGCGAATCCGATATTCGTATCTTCCTTTACTTGCAAATCAGTCCTCAACTTTTGTGTTGGTTCGTAGATTAAGGCCCACGGCATTTCGATTTTTTGTTAATCAAAGGCCTTCTTTTAATGTTTTGACCGTCGATCAATTGAGTCTTCCGACATTATATATAGATCTATTGGATAAAAAAAAGAGGCACAATCAAGTCTTAAAATAGCAGATAAAAAAATATCTTAAAATTGTCATTAATATGTTCTTGAAGTCAAAAGAATCTTATGGCATGTGTAGTTGGCCTTTTTCAATGTTATAGTGCATTTTTTTGGCAAATAACACGCGTTTGGTTGTGTTTGTTTAAAAATTGTTCAGGGAGCAAAATAGAAAAAAGTATTTATTCCTAACAATTTTTGAACAAAATACGCGTTTGGTAAACTTGTTCGGAATAAAAAATAAACGAAACATGTTTGGTAAATTTGGATAATTTTTTTTTATTTCTTTTATTTTTCTATTTTTTCTTATTTTTCCTTTTTTTCTTTTTCATTTTTTTTTTTTTCTTTTGGCGGCTCGCCGCCGGCCCATTTAGGCTGGCTCGGCCTCGCCCTGGGCGAGCTCGAGGCGGATCTGGCGGATCGAGCTCGCCCGGGCGGCCGCGAGGTCGGCCTCGCCATGGCCGGGCGAGCTCGAGCTCGCCCAAATCCCGGGCGGCGAGGCTCGCCCGGCGGCCGGCGAGCCTCGGCCTCGCCGAGCCACCGCCAGTCGGCGTCGGCGGTGGCTTGGCGAGGCCGAGGCTCGCCGGCCGCCGGGCGAGTCGGCCTCGCCGGATCCGGGTGAGCTCGAGCTCGCCCGGCCATGGCGAGGCCGACCCTCGCCCGGCTACGGCGACGTCGGCCTCGCCCAGGGGACGACGTCGGCCTCGCCGGCGGCGAGCCTCGCCGTGGCCGGGCGAGGCCGCCGGCCCTCGTCGGCCCGGCCCCCCTCGTCGTCGGCCGCCGCATGGCCATGGCGAGCGGCAACCAAAAGAAAGAAGAACAAAAAATAAGAGAAAAAGAAAAAAAAGTGTTTTACGATTTGTGTTAAAAGCGAAACACAAAATTTATGTTTCTCGTTTACTTTTTTTTTGTTCCTGGGAACAAAAGAACAAAAACATAAAAATTGTTTAAAAACAAAAAAAAGAATACAACCAAACGGGGCCTAACATGCAACACTTTCTATTAGAAAATAATCTTGTTCGAGAAACTTCCTCCAAATGCCCTCGTATGGTAATTAAAAGGCTAGATTGAGCAAACACAAAAATGCAATTGGTGCAAAATAAAGATACTACTTTGCTAAATTTAATGGAATGGCGTCTTATTATCTAGAACACGAAGCATTGTAATATGATCTCAAATAGGAAGGAGGTAAATCGAGAGGAATCGCATTCATCATGTGAGAAAACAACAAAGGCCTCCTTGGAACTCTAGCGCAACCTCTTCAAATATCAAGGATTTACTTGATCAAATAGGATTCGGTTCACCATTGATCATTACATTAAGAGTTTAGTTTACAAAATTAAAATGTTAAGGATTCAATTGGTCACTGTTGAGAAAATATTTAAATTAATCTCATGTTATCTCTATATTAGTCTTGTCATTTGGTGGATCTAGATAAATCAACTTTACATTCTAAAGTTTCCTATCAAAGCCCGTTAATGCTTAGGTATTTTTAAACTCCTATATGAAATTGATTGTGCTAGTAGGTCTAGATGGGTTGGACCTATAATTTAATTTATAGTTTAGGCCCACCTATTTTTCCTTTTGGTGGGCCAATTCATAAATAAGGTCTATTTTAAATCTATTGATTTAGTTTATGTGACCTCTCGTAAATTGAGTTGATAGGCGAACATGAATGAATTAGATCAAGTATGACGTTTGAAAGATATAGTTGATGCCCATCCTTAATATAAAGATACTAGATTTTTTGTAAATTGATTATGTTAAGTGAATCCATGCGATGTTGGAGCTAAAGTACACTTAATCAAGGAGAAAGTGATGTTTATAGGTAATTGTTATGGGATAAAAAGAATTTTTTCTAATTTCATAATATCCAAAGTTCAAAGTTTAAATACGCTCTGTATGTTTACATAAAAAACAATATATTTTACTTTTAAAAATTTTAAAAATTATTTAATTTAAGAAAATTATGAAAAATTACAGTTATAAATCATGAAACTTTCAAGTGCTGCGGATAAAGTTTATATTAAGTTAAATATAAAAAAGAGAAAGACAAGACAAATTATAGTCCCCCACTCCAAAAATTTAATTAAATTTTTTTTTGGTCGAGCGATTTAATTAAATTCATAAAATCCAAAAATTCAAAGTCGAGCTCTACATTTCACCAAGAAAATTCACTCTGGGGTTTGAACAATCCGTCAGCTCTAAAACCCTACTCCACCGGTCGTTGCAGGCCACGCCAGAGCTCCACCGTCCCACAACCATGGCGATGAAAACCCCGGAAGAATCCGACGTCGGCATCGCCTGCTACATCTCCGACCTCCCCGGCTTTCGCGGCATCCTCAAGCAAAGGTCCAGTAAACCCAGCTCACCCGCGCTCGTACCATGCTCGGTTTCTTCTCCGTTCCAATTCGCGAAACGCAGAGTCGTTTCGGCCATGGAAACGAAGCGAAATCGCGTGCCCATTGGTGTATAACTTCTGGGTTTCGCGCATTCGGTCTCCTGGATGTCGCGTGTCGTTGAAAGCCCTTTCCTTTTGGCTGACTTCTTCGTATGCTACGTGGGGCTTTGTGCAGGTATGCGGATTTCATTGTCAATGAGGTGGATTTGGAGGGGAATATTGTTCGTCTGACCACATTGGAGGCCCCACCTGAGGTAAAATCATGGGTGAACCTTGGTTTTTTTTTTTTTTTTTGTGTGTTCTTGTTATAAATTGTCGTGAAAGTCTGAAGATGATGTGGCTTTTTACAGCCTGTTAATGTCGCGGAGAAGAACGAGACGAATGCTTCCGATCAGCTGAAGAGAAGTTACGATGCGGAGATCGAATCTTTTAGGAGTCTTGCTGGGGACTCTGATGCCGACCTGCTCCAAAGTTTTATTGCACAAATTACGTCTGGTGCTGAAGACAGCCTCTCGCCTATAGTTCTTTCGCCAAATAGCGACAAAATTCATCGCACAGTATGCTGCTTGCACTTTGGTGGATTTTTTATATTTTATTTTTTGTTTTAGTAGGGTATCTTATTGCCTGGTTTGGGTAAATTGTGAAACTATGTCTGCTTTATGTTCTGCAACGACAACTGAAAAAAATTAAGCCTTATGTGGTTGTCTGGTTGATGTTCTGAACAGAGGAAATTCAAATGCTCTTCTGGTTGAGGTGAATTTGGCAAGTCAGATGTCACAAACGTTCTGCTTCACATCAATCTTTCTTAGTATTGATGACTCACTTTTCTCAATGTGAATTTCCATTAATCGGGGTCCTCAGCTCAGTTTATTTAGGTCTTTCCGAGCTTAGTGATCACAATCTCGGATGTTTTGGTTCAGCATTAGCTAATATTATATGATTAGTGACTACAGCAATATCAAATGATGTAATTCTTATTGCACGTTCCAGGCAATTCATAATTATTTCAAAGAGAAATTCAAATTTCTTGTTACCGACACGATTGATGGTCCAGATGCCTCGACAAAGTGCATTCGGGTGAGAGTAAGTTCTGGAGGTCAGTCCAAGGGTAAAATGTCAAAGAAGCGGAAAGAAAGAGGTGGTAAGCCTTTTGATAGCAGAGGTTCAAGTAGCTGGCCTGAACATGTTGGGAAGTTCCTTAGGTAATACTGGATGTTTAGCTGCAATTGCATTTTCCCAACAATTTGTGTTCACGACTGTGTTTTACTACCAATTAGATGTTCCATAAGCTTTGATGTAATTGTCAAGACCTAAAAGAAAAGAATTTCGCAACATCAGTTTCATAAAGTATGCTTTCTGCGTGGCCTTCAGTTCCCCATTCTTCAGAGATATTTACTAGATTGTCATGATATTTTACCATCAAATTGTTTGTGTTGTATATCTACGTAGATGAGGTGATGATCTGGAGGTGTGCATCTGCATTTTAGTAGATGCTCAGGACATGGGTGAGAAAATAAAATCAGTCAAGATTAATGGTATATTATGTTCGGGGTGATTTTGCCAGCAGGCTGTCTCCATTATGGTTAATGAAAAAAGAACAATGAAGATCTGAACTTATGAAATTTATGGGATGATGTTAGTATCAAACTAGTAGAAGCTGTTGGTGTGATCTGTCACTATAATTGACAGTAATTTTCTTTAAGCAATATGCAAGTGATTTAAATTGTCATTAGAAAAATTGCATTTGCACATGGAAGAGGTGAGGTCAGGTAGTGTAGATCAACGAAGTAATAACAGGTTAGGGATATGTTCAGGATGGAACATAGCTAATGCTGTTTGTCCTTTATAAAGTGAGGATGCGACAACACTTCTGTTTTAGATGCTCTAATTTATGACCTAGACTTCAACAAGACTTGCGTTGTTAATATTTCTTTGATACCTTGGAATCAGCTGTCATGTTTCTTTGCCAGTTGACATCATTTAGCCATTCTTTAATTTTCTCATGTACAACTTAGATAGCTACTAAGGATCGCTGTTATGCAGGTTTCATCTTTACAAGGAAAATAAGGATACACAGGAGGCCTTGGGTGTTATAGGAAAGATGCTGGGCATCCAGGTAGCTTGTGATTTTATACTGGAAAAGGATTTGTTTTTGTATGTAGCATCATTTTCGTTGGAAAAAGTGGACTAAGCCTCATTGCTGACAGATTCTGTTCTCCCGGGATTTATAATGCATGGCATGTGTGATTATGCAACTGAAAATCTATGCTCACCAAGGAAGTTCCTATATCTTCAAAACAGTCTTTTGCCAAGGTCTAGTGAAAATCAAGATCATATTATTTGAGTTCATTCCCATTAAGATGATCCATCTTCTCATTTCTCAGTCAAGATCATTTGGGTTTGCGGGCACCAAGGACAAGCGAGCTGTTTCAACTCAAAGGGTAATCAATACTAGGCATGCTTCTACCTTATTTAATTTTTGATCTATATTGTCATTTGAAAGCAACTTCAATCATCATAGTGTCTCTGCTATGTTGTGGCTAAAAAATTGCATGTGGCCTTCCTTCAAATGGTAAGTCATCTCCATTTAAAATACTAGGAGATCTAGATGACTAAAAAATCTCCAAGAAGTGCCCTAAAAAGATGAAAATAGGAGACGTAAGTCATCCTCAGTGTCATGTACTGTTATATGAACATGTGGAATTCTTGATTCATGTTGTTGCAGATTTCCACTTCAGGGAGGATTTCTGAAAGATTTTGTGAAAGTAACATTGAATATAACTGTAAATTTGTATATAAATGTTGAAAGAATAATTAGCTGCAAACAATCATAATTGATATACTCTTGTAATACTGGATGTTAATGACTGTCTTGGCTTGAAATTCCAAGGTATTTAATTCTGGGGGTCTCACTTTCATCAATTCTGCAAAAATTTTGAATAGCACATTGATGTACTTCATGTACCTTTTCCCCACAATAGAATGATATCTTCAACCTGCGAGAACTATCATTATTTTTGTTCTCTCAAGGTACCCATTCATGCTTGCTTTTGGAGCTTGAAATTTGAAATTTCCAAGTTATAGGAAAGACCTGTTAGGTCAGGTTGGTTCTATTTATTACCATATCCTACAGCAGTGCATCTCCTTCATTTTGCAAATTATTTTCGAATAGACTTATTATTTACTAGACCACTATTTGTTTTCTTCTCTCTGCCTGGATTTTTAAATGATACTGGAATTGTGAATGGAAAAAATAAGTCTCTTCTTTGCCTATTTCTTTGGCACTCTTAATGTTCCTTGTTCTTGAACAATTTTTTTTTCTTTTTTTGAACAATTTGAATGATGCTATATTTACTTGTTTTTGACTTTTAAAAGGTGGAAGTGCTGTGCCTGTTAGTTCCTATTGTATTGCAACCTTCACCTGTTCCTTTATCTGTGATTAAATCTCCTGAAGGCGTGGCATTATATTTTTGGCATCTTGTTACGTAATTATCATATTCAGAGTACCGGGACGAACCAAACAAGGTCTTTTAAATCACTGTCAATCTACCTTATTTTATCAGGCCCCATATTGATGGTGGTCGTTGTTCAGATAGTCTTATAAACAATCTATTGACTTTGTAAACTAATTTTGTACTAGCATTAACGCAAAATAATTATTGTAAATCAACTACAGCTACCTGACTTCAATGGAATCTTCCATTCTTTTGATCATTTAAAAAATATTGTGCTTGTTGTTAATTGAGAGGTTTAGTATTTCCACACATGCTACATGAAAAAGCTCTCAAAGCTCTCACTTTGCCTTCAGCAGTCTTTCCGTTTCAATAATTATAAAATCCCTGAAATGGATGGGCAAGGATAAGATTGAGTGTAGTGATTTAACTGCTTGTTCTTCAAGCAATTCATTGTCTTATGCATGATTGTACTTCTAGATATGTTATTCCATCTGGTTTTCATGAAGACATGGGACAGAGTTCAAAATTCAGAGCTAGGTTTCTTTTTGCATTTGCAGGTTACTGTATTCAAGCAATATGCAAGTAAATTAGCATCTCTGAATGAAAAGCTGATCGGTATTAAAGTGGGTGACTTCTGGTGAGGCTAATGTTATTTACGTTCTGCTTTTGTCTTGGATATATATACATGACATATCCAACACTTTAGCCACTCCATTTCAGCTATGTGAAGGATGGACTTGTTTTAGGGCAGCTCTTGGGAAATAGATTTACAGTCACGCTACGGTAGGAATGATGTCACTTTTATGCATGGTTGCATTAATCATAGTCTAAGTCTATGCTAATACAACATGCATTTCTTCATAGCGGCGTTATTGCAGATTCAGAGGATACCATCAAAGCAGCTGCAGATGCTTTAGGAAAGCGGGGGTTCATTAACTACTTTGGCTTGCAGGTATTTTCTAGACTATTATTATCTCTATCACTTAGCTCATCTGATTGTATCCTTCATATTTGGCATATTTTCCTTCCCTATTTTTGTCACGAGAATGTGCTCTATATTGCTGGTCCTTTTTCCTTCTAACCTCATAAGATATATTCGAAATCATGCACACAATAAAGTCATTGGAGAAGTTGTATCTGAGACAAATTTGACCTTTCACATTCGTTGTCTCTCATATGCATTGAGCAGGCCTCATTTCCATGGTCCTGTGAGAATATGAGCTTCTATTCAGATTTTGCCTTAAATTCACATTGCTTGAAAGTTTCTTGTTACGAGCAAACCCTCTGGATCTTACAACTGGCTATGTGGAGGACAATCATGACTTTCTGGCGTAGCAGTGACTTAAGAAAGAAATTGTAGAAAGAAGTACATGCAGTTTGGACCTGAAAGTTGATGAGAGTACCCAAAGGGAGATAGACAAGACTTCAGTAAATTGATGGGAATAAATTTTATGGACGGGACATCTGTGACATTCAGTATGCGTCATACAACCTTCTGAAAGGGGTTAATTGCAAAGAGATAGACTATAGTACCTAAAATCAAACAACTTGCTAAAACCTATGGAATGGATTCCAAGATGGTAAAATCTCTGGATATGCAAAGAGAAGGCATTTAGTATCTCCACTTGTTACTTTACATGATGATTTTGTAAACTTCGCTGGTTTAACTGTATCTAGGTCGTGTGCAGACATTGCAAATGGTTCCTTGACTTCAAATTTGCCTGACAGTGACAAGAGAATTGATTGAAATTTTTTTGATGAGTAGTGCAAAATCTAATTGAAATATTCTTGTCCTAGCAAGAACATCATGTTCATGTCCATTAAGACCTTCACGAGCACAGATGGTGTAGGTTGTGCTACCTTGGCCATTCAGGGCTTGTCAATTCCCATTGCAAGAAATGGTAGATCACCTAGTTCAAGAATATTGGCTGCATATGCCCTTATGTCCGTTGTTAATGATCACACGTTTGTGAGTAGTAAAATAGATCTGGTATTCTTTCTGCTATAGAACAAAATTGAAATTTTGGATATAAAACTAGTAATATATTGAGAATACTAATTTAGTAAACTTGCCATAATTCTTGACCCTGTTCTGTTTGAGCAACTGTCTTGTTTACATCTGGTCATATGATATATGTTTCATTCCTACCAGAGCAACCCATGTGCATTTCAACTTCCTGAGAATGGCTGGCTATGCTAAATGTTTGTAGTGACCTCAAGCACTAAAATGTTCTTTAAGGGACAATAGTTTCGGTCAGTGAATTATGTGATTTAGGGATGTGAAAGGTAGATAACTATGTGCCCTTGAATTTTTGTTATAATAACACGACAACCTTTGCAGTTTGGAAAATTACTTTGATGTCCTAACCGTCTACAGTAATCTCCAATCATTTGTTGGATTTAGAAGTTACAACCATATATATTAACTTGAATTTCTTAAACTTTTGTCTATCGGGTTGAAGAGAAATGCTAATTTGCATGTAATAAGAAAGCTAAAACAGCTCATAATGATATGTGGTGCCACATCATAGGTTAGATAGCTTGCCAAGGTGAAATGGACTTGACCAACTTTGATCTTGACCAAATCTATGACTTACTCCGGGTCCTGCTCAGAGCAGATTGGGTTGAATTTGGGCAGGCTTTCCTGCCTATAATGAGGTGCAGCATGTTATTGTGGCTCTACTAACTTGAATCAATTTATCAATATCAACATTACATGTTAATTTAACCAAAACTGAAGGTTAGTCATTTTCCATATTAAATTGGCAAATGAAGTTATTACTATGTGGCGCAGCTCTTCATATTTGCTAAAGTAATTTCGTCGGGCTAGGTGATTAATGCATTCAACTTTTCTTATCTTTACCAGCGCTTTGGAAGTGGTTCTGTGCCCACTCACAATATTGGTGCAGCATTACTTCGAGGAGAGTGGAAAACTGCTGTGAGCATGATTCTGGATCCGAGGGAGGGGGATATCCTTATGATGTTTTTAGTTATCTTATGGAGAGAGGATGTTCTGTTAGTTCATTGCATGAGCTCAGAGGGTTAATTATTTCATTTTTCCCTGGTAAGGCACAACTGTTCCCCTTAATATAGTTTAGATACAAAAAGATGTGATAGCAATTGCAAGGGATTATTATAAGGAGAGTAAAGACATTGACGGAACTTTGAGGCGAATGCCCCGTCATCTGGTTGCTGAAAGGGCTGTAGTAAGTTTTTTACTTGCAATTGCTCATGCAGTTGATCTCGCTCTTCCAACTGCTCTTTTGTTCAATTCTTTTCTCCAGCTTGGCAATTTCGTGTTGTCTATAATTCTTTTAACTAATTTTCTTCCCTATAATTTCCCCCGTCCTCTACCAGCACCATCTGATCATCATTTTCTGTAATTATTATGTTGGTATTTTTGCATCCTTTCATCTAATGATGATGCTGCATGATCATGCTTTTTGGCCTTTTGCAGCTCCAGTCCTTTAAAAAGTTTCCTGGGAACTACTTGCAGGCATTAAAAGCTATACCTAGGACTTTGAGAATGATGTAAGTACTAAGTAGTTAGTGAAACATATGTTTCTCTGTCTGAGGTCTAGTCTGGCAGCTACTTCCAAGATAAAAGGATATGCTCTACTTGAATGCCTTATTTAGCTTGAGCCCACATTATTGAGCTTATACGTCAATCGCCACTGTTAGATGCTCGAAGCACCTTTTCCAATGTTTTCCATCATCAACAATCTTTTGTGTAACTTCAAATCTGTTTTCATGGTTATCCTTGATGATCATTACAACTAGGAATGGTGCATTTTCTGAATGCCCCTTAAAACATGTAAAGAACTCTTTCAAGAAAGCACCATCTTATGGTCGAGCATGAGGGATTAAATATTTCTTCCTGGCGGTTTCTTATATTAGGTGTCTCAGTTGCTAACTGGACTTTCTCCCCAGGTATGTACATAGTTATCAGAGTTATCTGTGGAACCATGCAGCAAGTGCGAGGGTGCAGAAGTATGGTATGCTAAGTACTGCATCAAAAAGACATGTCTAGGTTTTCTTTTAGGATCCTTAGGTTCAGAACAATAAGTTTTATCTGTTTTTCATCTCATGGCAGGATCAGATCAAGTTGTGGTTGGGGACATGGTACATCATCAAGAACATGATGATGAGAATGTGGCAGAAGTTGTTTCAGAATGTGGAAATGATGACTCTTCTGATGCCTTTGATCACGTTCATTTGGATGAGACATCTGGAATGGATCTTCCAGCAGAAGGTCATTCTCCTGTTAAGGTCAGACCTATGTTCTTTTCCTTTCATGACTGTCTGCTGATGTGCAGCCTTTCTGATAATTGGATGGTTGGATGGAGTGGTATCAAAGGAGTTAAGGGGTCGCCAACCCATATTCATTAGTGTAAAGTAAAATGCACCTGTATCTAAAAATGCCCACTTTTTTTTTCAGTTTTGGCTATTGTTGCCAATACTAATTGGATACTGAAATATGTAGCTAAACATTAGGTGTGAGATTGAAAATGAGGGCTCCTGAACTTTTTACAGGTTTTGACTTCAGAGGATATTGCTTCGGGGAGATATTCATTTGATGATATTGTCCTGCCTATGCCTGGGTAAGGGAAGACTTGTATAATACACCCCGCATTGTAAGTTCTGAGGCATGAAAAAAGTAGAATATTCAACTTCTATTTCATCTGACATTGTCAATCCTTTTCTATGGCAGTTCAAGAGTAATATACCCAAATAATGATGTTGCAGACATTTATCATGATTTGGCGAAGAAGGTCAGGTGCTTCTTGGGAATTTAACGAGCATGATTCAATTCATTTTGTTTGTATCCTATCATATGTGGAATTTAAGTGTGAATATTAAAAATTCTTGGGGCCTGAGGACCTGCAGCTTACGCCTAGCCCCCATCACACACTTTGTAAAAGCTGCATGTTGGCAATCCCTAGCTTTGGGAGATAGTGTTCAAGTTACCATGTGACCCCTCAGACCGCAAGTTCACATTAGTGGAAGTATTTTTGGCTGATGGAGCACTTTATGCATGTAAAGCTCTGAGTTCCTGCTGTTGTGCTAGAGTTTCAGAAGCACGTTTAGGATGGTTATGTGACCAAGTCAGATATGAGAATGGCCCTTACAGCTTGAGGGACTTAGGAGACATAAAGTGGGGCCAAAAGTTTAACTGCATGATGGTTGCTCATTTATTTTTCCGTAGGAGAAAATTATTGATTATAGTGGGAGAAAATACTTCTAAAGAGAACTTGGCTTAGGACAATGTCTGTAAAGTTTCTTCTGTATTTCTGGATATTCTCTAACAGCTGTTTGTATTGTTTCTGTCCTTAAACAATGTCTCCCGCAGGACTCCATCAGCTTGACAGAGAGCGTGCACAATGTCAAGTAAATTTCTCATTACTTTTTTATTGGCTAAACCTCTTAATACTTCCTGTCTAAATGTCTTCCTCACTAAACTACCGAATATCTCCTTAAAGAGTAGTTTCTGCCGTTGGGCTACACACTGATCCAGTTTATTTTGTTGTGTCGTAGGGAATTCTCTATAACCAGTATGACAGGAGGTTACAGGCGGGTTTTTCAGAAACCAATGGACTATGAATGGTGTGGCTTGGCTTTTCCTGTTACTTTCTGCCTGTCTTTCTCAAATATCTTGTTAGTTGGATATAAAAGTTCTGAAATTGTTTTCTCTCAGCGACAGTGTTTTCTGCTACTGCAGGGAGATGCTAAGATACAGTGATTATAGTGTACCACTGGCTGAGACTGATTTAGACAAAATTACCAAATCCAAGCCTCTCAGGTTAGTTGAAGGGAATGAGTTTGTCAAAGGGAATGACTTCGTCAATGGAAACAAAGAGAATGATCCCTTAGATTCTGTGATCTCATCGACATGTGAGAACAGTGTGAATGCTAGCATCTCTGACAGAGATGAAATTCATATGGCTTTAAAGCTGGCTTTCACGCTTCCATCATCTTCCTATGCAACAATGGCCATAAGAGAGCTGCTGAAGACATCAACATCTGTAAGTTTGCCATTAAAAGTTCTTCATGCTCTTTTGGATTCCTCAAAGAAGATTCACTTAAGATGAAATATGGTGCAGTCCTTATGCCCAGAGATTATGCAGAGACCCAAAGAAACGAGCAGAGTGTGCAAATTGAAATAGACAAATATTAGGAAAGGAGTATGGTAAAGCGAGAAATTACAGCTTGACGTCCAGCATCTTGAGAAAGCATTGTTATCTACTTGAGTTTGATAGAGATGTCGCCATATATGTCATGATACAAGAAAAAAAATAATTCACATATTTAGGCCTGTACATCAAAATCCTTTTTGATTATAGGGAATCCTGTCTGAAATCAACATTCCTGATCCTGATACTTTCATAGAAGTTTAGGCGAGACTACTGGAGTGCTCTATTAATTGGTTCTGTTGTTACTGGTAGGAAACTTTGGCAGTTGGCAGGTTTATGAGCTGTTTCAACTTCTAATGGGCTTCTCCCATCCCCACAAACAGCCTCTCTCATTAGCTCACCTGTAGGATCAATAGCTCAGAATGGATCTGATTTTCTCTGACATTTTCGTTATTGTTGAAAGTGATGGGTGAATCTTGCAATATGAGAGTTGGATAGTCTTACTGGAGGCTATTCATTGTTCATGCACACAATCTGAAATTTGGGTCATTATGCTTTTGCAGGTTGCTTTTCACAAAACATTAAACCAGGAAACATGTTCATCATTGCAAACTTGACATCTCAAACTGTTCCATGATTCTTCATGATGTCTAGCCAATCATGAATGAAGAAATTGGCAGAAACGGGTAAATTTTCATATTTTGGCTTTAAATTTTAAAGTTATATATGATACATTTTTGCTTAAAGTAAAAAGTTTCAGAATCTGGTTATTCTCCTTTTGTTGATTTAACAAACAAAGAGGCAAGTTTGGGGAAAATTAGCGGTTGAACGTGTTTGTCTATTAATAGTTTTTGGCATCCCGATGCAGGACTTCTCTTTGATGTGGGTATCCTCAACCAGCGGTTTGTTTGTCCCCAGTGGGCCACTATGGTTGCAGAAGTGTGATGGAGGATTGAAGATAGCAAATGCCACTTGATTAAGTGGAACCATATAAGTGTACGATGCATGGCGTGCTCGTGGAGTAATGAAGTCCAAGCTATGTGAATGGAATTCTTGACATCCCAGCAAATTTGAACTTGCAGCTTTCTCAGCAAAGGCAGGAACTGGTGGCCGCAGGTGCAGAGTGGTGAGCAGCAAGCAAGACTGTATTACTAAAATTTGTTCAGAATGCTCCCTTAGAATGCGGTGGTTTTTCATAAAGATTGAAATTAAACATGATTAAAACAGTTCTTTGCCTTTCTTGGAATGGTCGGCTGACAGCAGCCATTCTTATTGAGGACGAATCATCTATTCAGTGTCATCTAGATTGCATGACGGTGCTTTATTGTCAAAGTGAATTAATAAAGCAACCCATTAAGAGCTACGCCTTGACTGCAATTTTCATGGAGTTCCATTATTTGGTAGCAAGATTTGTTAGGAGTTGGATTTGGGCTTGAAGTCTCAAAGGAGTTGTAGCTGGTGGTGTAAACCACATTTTGGCAGACGAGTTTGTCAAGAAGCAGCCTATGCAACAAACCATTAGGCCGCTAAAAGTATGACATCAGTTGAACAAAGTTCCTGTGGCGAAGTATATTGCAGCGGTCTACCCAAGCTCCATGTGCTTCTAGTGCATGCAGAGAAACCATCCTATGTAACTAGCAATTGTAAATGCACCTGGATAACGATAGGTCGGATATCATGAAAGTCTTATGCAGAGCCCACATGATCCAAAGGATCACCATATATTCAGCCTTTGAGCGTGTAGTGCGTCCAATAATCGGTTCCATGTATTGGCTATTGTGTCGGTCGTGTCAATTCTGACTCGTGTTGAGTCGTGTTGAGTTTTGGAAAAATTGAAAGCAATGCTGACTAAGATTGGGGGCCTCGGATACATTCTGTTCAGTGCATTCTCATTTGCTCAGAAACTACTTGTATGACGATGAGAACATCATGGAAGGTAGTCCAAATTACACTGCACATCTGAGAATTTACACAAAAACCAGAGAAATTAAGTAGCTTTCGACGAATGGATCATCACAAGCTCTTTTCTCCACATCCTTAAGAAAGAAAATTCTAAAGATAGTTCAGCTGCAAGTTCTTCAATATTTGCCAGAAATATGCCTTCCTTACAATAAGCGTTAAAGAAAGGGCAAAAACAGTAATTTCCAAAGATATGTATGAATTATCCGGTTCCCTTGCAAGCTCTTCAATATGGCCAGAAATGCACCTTCCCAAGGAATAAGACTCAATCATATTGGCAGCTGAAATAACATCACAGAAGAGCACTCTAAAGCAATCATCTGAAGACAATTACAGGACCAGTTTCTGCTAAACGAGGGACAAGACCATTGCCAAATCCATCTGAACAATGTCTCAAGGATCAAAAAGGTAAACCAACTTGCATATGAAATACCAAAGAACATTTTTATCAACGATCCATACCCTCTTGAAAGTCAATTCATGGCACAAGACCAAAAGAATATGCATCTGGGATGCTTACTTCAATTTTTATTTATTCAAGACAACTGAACAAGTATACAATTCAAAGTCACAATCAAGTTACCAAAATTTCCATTGATTAGTGAGCACCATCAATGAATGGTCAAGTCAGCAGATTGGATACATACACCATGTAACCAGCGATTTTATGAATTTAACTGTTGCAAATCCAACCGGAAAAACATAATTTGGACACAATTCGCCAAATTCCTCACGTCTCATATTGGCACATATCTTTTCACTGCCTGCTTCCCAGCGACTGCTGCTGCTGCTGCAATCCCTCCGATCGCCCCCGCAATTGCTGCTGATCTTGGCCCTGCTGCCGCCTTATAAAGTGCACCTGTCACAAACAACCAATTCCACCATCTCATGACGTCGCAAAAATGAGAAAAACGTAGCACTCAAGCACAAAAAAATTCCATAAAATACCAGGATCATCAATGTAAGTAAAGAGATGAACTAAGCCATGCCAATAAACAAGTGATTACGTATTTGAATCTCTCTAAACAAGTAATGATTTACTGATCTCAGATGAACGAATTTCATCCTCTTAACACCAATGTAATTATAAAGGCTATCTTTTCATAGTTAACTAGAAAGTGGTACACACCATGGATTGCAGTGTGCAGACTTAGGAATTGGAAAGGCGCATACCACTTGTCACCACTTTGGTACATTACACACACACCACATACTGGTCAGGTCTAGTTGATTAGTTAATTGGGGTTGCAGAGCACTTTAAAGCAATCATTTGAGTCATTCAATTTGCAGAATAATATGGCTTTTGCTAAAAGGTGCCCCAAGGGCACATGATAAACAACTAAATAATGAAATATAGCACTTTCTAATACACCGATTGCTCTCGTTATATGCATAATCAAATACTTTCACTTGCTTAGGAATAAAAAATATTCGTGACATTTAATACGTTTAATCAATTAATGCCATAAAGTTAGGTGTCCAACTTATTAATTTTGATTCTTAAAGCCTTCTTGTCAAAGCATGTCAAGTACAAGTTTTTTTTTTTTTTTTTTTTAAAGTACATCAAATAAATGTGCTAGAATAAGCTCAAAAAGGATCTATCTTGGTACAATTTGCATGGAATTCACCACAGGTGATTGGGATTGCTAATAATGCCAATTCGAAAACTAAGGCTACCAAAAATGAAGTCATGTGCACAGATCACAGAACCAGAAAAAAAATGTCAAACTCTGTTTCACCACTAATTATATTCAATGAGATGTTAGCGAAAGTATCTTAGAGTTATGCTCTTACAGAAGGCAACTTTCCAGTAATGGGATATAATATACATATTTCACTCAAAACACATGCTTCCTTTTTGATATAACACAAGGATTTAATTCTTCAGCTTCCACGACTGGGGTGCCTAAGAACTAGCTTTCTACATTTTTCAATTGCTGGCTCATGACGTTTACATAGCTCGTTAAACTTTCGCTAATCTCAAAGACAGCACACCCACTACGCTATCTAATGACCAAAAGCATCATTTCAACCTCCCCCTATCTCAGGTGCTGCGAGTGCCGTCTTCCAAGGGCAATAATCTTCTCTCACGCAATTGTAATTCTGCAGTTTTTCATCATAACTCTCCTTCTACAACACGCCAATTTTCTTCATTTCATTCACTACTGCCACAGACAACACCACGCCACCGAACAAAACCCGTCACTCACGCCACAAATCATCACCCGCACAAGACCTCCGTAATGACAACCCGATTCAACAGTTCTAAAATCGACTGGGTAACTATATAACGCAAGCTTCGCAACCAAAAATTCAAACTTTAAAGTACGGAAGGAAAGAAAGAAAGAAAATGAAACAGGAATGAGAACGCGAATCATCAATACAATCACATACCCGTGCCCAACCCGGCGGCGACGCTGTTCAACAAGTCGTCGGTCCCCCTCCAGTGGACCAGCCCGCTCTCCAGGCCGGCGAAGATCAGCCCGACGATCCCGAGCGAGTTCCCGAGCCGCCGGCCGGCCTGGCCCCCGGAGTTGAGGACGCGGTTGACGCGGAGCTTGAGGGAGTCGCCGGGCTCGGCGGACCTGAGCCCGTCGAGGGTGCCCCGGGCGCCGCCGGCGAGGGCGCCGGCGAGGTAGCCGGAGCCGGTGTAGTACTGGAGGTTCTCGCCCCAGGAGCGGTGGGGTTTGAGGGCCTCCTCGTGGAAGAGGTACTCCGGGGAGGTGGGGAGGTCGTAGAGGTTCTTGATCGGGACGTGGAGGTCCTGGTACGGGTTGTAGGGACGGGTCTTCCGGCCCTCCTCCGGCTCGCCGGAGCTCGGACCGAAGGTCGACATGGCGAACGGAACAACCTGTAGAGAGAGAGAGAGAGAGGGGGGGGGGCTAGGGTTAGAGAGAGAGAGAGAGGGGGCGGAGGGGTTGAAGTTGACGGCCGAAAGAGGAGGAGGCGGTGGGGGGGAGTTTTGATTCTTGATTCCGTCGTGGGATTCCAGCGAAGGTTCCTCTCAAATTGATTTTTTTATTATATATATTATATAACGAAATATATATAATAAATATATATTTGTGTGTGTGTGTGTGTCAAATATTTAATTATATTTAAGGTTCTTTTTCGGTCAAGTAATCCTTCACGTGTACTTTTTTATTTTTATTTTTTATGTTGGTCTTCTTGAGATTTAAATGTGTATGAAAACAAGCAAGGATGTAGACGTTCTGCATCAATGCTGGCTACATCCAAAATTCTGATGGGAAGGGGAAAAAGAAAATCGAAAACGGGAAGCTGCGAGAGAGAGGTCAGTTAGGCCGGCACCGAGCGACCCGGTTGGGTCGTCCAGCGCTTTTCGGGCTTATCTGAGGCCCAGCGGCTCTCGCCGTGCTCGAGCGATGGTCGTTGCTGCCTTTGCTGTCGAGAGAGGGAGAGGCGCTTGCCTTGAGTTCAATGAGAGTCGTTATGTTTCCTTGAGGTTGCAAAATCGATTTGGGCATCATCTTACCATTAAACCAATATAAAAATATATATATATATATATATTTGTGTGTGTATGGACAAATATACTTGATAAGTCGTATAATTGAGATAATCATATAAATTCAATTGTGGGTGCAATGGAGTAAATGGGATTAACCTGTGCTAGTTTTATATTAATGTTGACCATCTATTCCCTCTTGTATCGGTTGTGATGAGTAAACTCTTCCAAGAGATAGGAGTCTCCCAACTTGCTTCGAGATGAGTTCGAAATGTTCTATAATGAGGATTTAGACTCAGCATTTGTGAGTGGGCACAACATGCTATACATTTTAAATAAATTGTAGCATAGATATAGCATGTGAATAAACACATTCTCGATAGTGCTAATATATAAATGGCCTTTTAAATCCAAAATCATCAATTAAGTTACTCAGTCTTTTTATGGAGTAGGGACTTATGTAAAATAGGCTTGTGCTCGATCTAGTAGGAGTTATCACGAAGTGTCGTATAATTACAATATTGATGTTCATACATGCGCACAATTGCTTCTGAGATGATATTTAAACTATATTTGTTAAATTTATTTAGTGGTATCATTTTAAAAATGAGAGAGTACTCGCTAAATGTATGGATATGGAGTTGGGAATTTTAATCGGAACTTATATTGGATTTTGAGCAACGGTTTGCAAGTGCTCATACCGGACACAACTGGACACATTTGCTGGTTTGGATTAATTGGCTCCCACAATAATAGGAAGTGAACGCGAAATTTCTAAATGGTTCCCTGATCATGCGGGCAGAACATTAAGAACGTCACGGGAGCTCATGTCGACTCGCTTGAGGGCTGTTCCTATTAAAGAGGCACCATTCTTGTCCAGACGCTAGAAAGAACACACTCGTGACCATAACTGAGCATTCAATTGATCCTAAGAAGCATCCTAAACTTTAAGGAGTGCGCACTCGACTCGAACTAGGATGCATCTTGTTACGGTAAACCTGCACTGTACTGTGAAAATGCATGCAATTTATAGTGAGGAGGATACATTCAACTCAAATTGGAACGTATCTTATTTCGATGAGCCTGCATTGTATCATGAAAATGCATGCGATTTATAGTAAGGAGAGTGCCCTAAAAGAGCATGTACCTTGTATATAATGGACTCCATTTCAACAGAATTCCTTTAATTCTATCATAAACAAATATATTTTGACACCCTGTATTTCTAGGGTGTAATTAACTGGAATTATTAATTTATCTACGTTTGAAAAATATTTAGTTGGTCGTAGGTTTTAGTTAGGTACTCTCGCTATTCTCCTAATTAAATATAAGCATATCTTATTTGACCTTGGGAGCTTGAAATTGTACAATTTTTTTTTTTTTTGAGCTAGAGACAAAAAAACTATTTACGATATACTTGCTTTTTGGATTTAGCGACCAAGTGATGTCTAAATTAGCTTTCACATGCTTCGATTAGTCTATCTTCTCGGGCCATCTTAAAAGTGCACTCTCTCAAATTGACCATTTGTTAGGGAAAATTTTAAAAGGGTTCTTAAGTGGGGCTGTTTTCTTAAAAAATTGCACAGAATATAAATTGTCTTTAGTAAAGATCATGAAATGTCAGATTTTGTCTCAAATAAGCTTTCGAGCTTATTGGCTAATCAAATATTCGAGGACCAGCAAGCCTGTACGACTCACATGGCGCTTTCCAAGTCATAATCAGGGTCGTTTTCATCTAGGGCTTTTTTTTTTTGGGATAATACCCTAAAAAACCCCAACCCAGACATTTATTTATTAAATTTACCCCAAACTATTTTTTTCGACCACAAAAAACCCAAAACCCAGATACTACTTTGACAAATATATCCTAAACTGGTACACTCGTGACAAATTTACCCTATGTTAGTTTTCGTTAAATTTTATTCCTAAATTATTAAGTTAAATGACACGTGACGCTTAACCAAGATACCAATTTAGATTTTACGTTCCGTTTGTCACAGCTTTACAATTTTTATGATTTTTTTGTGATATTAATTCAATTTAGCATAGGGTATATTTGTCACAAATTTACCGCCTTTAGGTTTTTTGCAGTCGAATAAATTAGTTTGGGGTAAATTTGTCATAAATGTACCCAGTTTAGGTTTTTATAATCGATCGGGGTAAATTTATCACAAGTTTACCAGGTTTGAGGTTTTTTATGGTAAAAAAGTAGTTTGGGGTAAATTTGTCACAAGTGTACCAATTTGGGGTTTTTCAAGGTATTAGCCCTTTTTTTTGGGGGGTTTATTTTCTTTTTATTTTACTTTCTTCATTTCTCTCTTTTTCTTTTGGGTTAATACCCTAAAAAACCCCAAACTGGTACACTTGTGACAAATTTACCCCAAACTATTTTTTTGACCATAAAAAACCCAAAACTGGTAAACTTGTGACAAATTTACCCCGACTGACTATAAAAAAACCCTAAACTGGTACATTTATGACAAATTTACCCCAAACTAATTTATCCGACTGTAAAAAACCCTAAACTGGTAATTTTTTGTTAAATATACCCTATGCTAAATTGGATTAATACCACAAAAAAATCATAAAAATTGTAAACTGTGATAAACGGAGCGTAAAATCCTAAATTGGTATACCGGTTAACTGTCACGTGTCATTTAACTTAATAATTTAAGAATAAAATTTAACGAAAACTAGCATAGGGTAAATTTGTCACAAGTGTACCGGTTTGGGGTAAATTTGTCAAAGGTATGCCGGTTGGGGTTTTTGGTGGTCAAAAAAATAGTTTGGGGTAAATTTGTCACAAGTGTACTGGGTTTGAGGTTTTTAGGGTATTAACCCTTTTCTTTTTGTTCTCTATTCGTTATTTTTTACCTTATATCTTTTCCTTTTCTTTGTATTTCTTCTTCTGTTTGCAAATCTTTCTCTGGCTACTTTTCGTGATTAGTAACCATTTGCTGAAAATTCAGCAACCTCATCTCAAATACTTCTCCGCATCGCACATCCTCTTTCTTTCTTCCTTTTCCAAATAGTTGGGGAAGGAAAAAAATAGAAAAATTAAAAAAAAAAAAGACAAAAAGAAAAGGAAAGGAAAAAGAAAAGGAGAGAAGAAAATAATAGAAAATTAGGCCGTTCATCAAAATCCTTTCTTGATTCCAGAGCGAGACCTGTCTGAGTTGAAGCTTAGGACTAGGTAAGGCTACTAAAGTGCTTCTTTTATGGGCTTTTGCTTCTGGTAGGAAACCTGGACCGTTCACGAGTCTTGCCATTGTAAGGATGGCAGGTTTAGGAGTTGTTCTGAATTCTAACGGGCTTCTCCCATCCCCACAGACAGCCTCATTTAGCTTAACGCGATTGGATCAGTTGCCCAGAGGACATCTGATTCTCTCCGATGGTCGAATCTTGCAATGCAACAGTCGGACAGTCTTACTAGAGGCTTTAAATTGTTCATGCTTACGAAACTGAAACTTGGGTCATCATGCATGCGCAGGTTGCCATTCGCTAAACATTAAACCACGAAACATGCTAATTATGCTGTAACTGTTGGAAATCCCACCGGAAAAAACACAATTCACAAAATTCCTCACATTTACGGCCTGCTTCCCAGTGACCACCGTCGCCACCGCAATCACCTCTGGTCGTCCCAGCTGATCTATTATATAATAGAAGGATGAACAAATTGTTGGAATTTCAACAGTGAGTTTCCAGGTCATATACGGATTAGAATCTAGACAATTAATGCAAAAGTCTTATGGCTCTGATGTTTGGTGGTGTTTAGAGTTTCTCTCCAATAGAGTATGTTGGTGTCCTGTTACCGTTGGAAAAATATTTAATAACATGAACAATAATAATAATAATAATAATAATAATAATTGGAAATCTATTGAAAATGATGGAAAAATAATATTAATCGTTTGAGGTGTGCAAGCACCATCCTTAAGGATAATTCTGCCATTTCGGAATAAGAAACTTGGTGTGATGGGCTCTCTTGTAGGGGTGTGCACGGTCCAGGTGGGTGATTCCCGACCTAGAACTGGGAACCGCTCGCTAAGGACTGGTTTCGAGAAATTGAAATTGGGATCCATCCGTTTGTTGCATGGATCCACTGGGAATCGGATCGCACAAATGTCCGGTTCCCCCGGTGGATCCATGGAACTGGGCAGCTCGGTTGGTCACGGCAAGGCCATCGATAGTAGTAGCGTCCCCAAAGCAGGGAGTTATTGCAGCACGAAGGAAAAACAGAACAAGCTCGACGTCGCTACTATTGGGCTTCCTAAATCAGGGCGGCGGCGAAATCGACGTCATCGTCAGAGGCACCCACGTGGTGAAGGAGAGTAGAGGCTTGTTGAGGCAAAGACTTTCATTGTGTGGGGCAGCAATTTGTTGGTCAGTGTCGCAATTTGGTGAGGTGGAAAAATGGCAGTAAGGTGTTGGATGGACGCCAGTGTGGAGCTCCAGCAAGGAGACCGGCGGAGGTGTGGTGTTAACAGTAAGGCGAACTAGCAACGGACAGGGGAAATCGGAGTTGCAGGGGTTGCAGGGATCACACAGAGGGGCGGCGAAGCAGCGACAAAGGTGTAGTGATTGATTCGAGATTTGCTGGCGTCGGTTGTCGCGGCTATAGGGGCTATAACGGCGTCGGATTGCTGGTGGAGGGGGCCCGGAGTAGAAACAACGGCGATGGTGCTCGAACGGAAAGCAGCAGAAGCGAAGGCGATTGCAGTGATAGGCGAGCGGGTGAAGGGCACTCGTGGCTGTTGGTGCAATGGTCGGTGTGGAGGCGAGCTATGGTCTCGCGGGTCACCACTGAGCGGAGCAGAGGCTGTGGCGGTCGGCGCAAGGGGGCGGACAGTAGTGGCGGAGGAGCAGCGGCGGCGATGTCGACGCTTGGGGAGGAATCGAAATGGCGATAGGAGGAACCGAGGAAGAGAGAGAGAGAGAGAGAGAGAGAGAGAGAGAGAGAGAGAGAGAGAGAGAGAGAGAGAGAGAGAGAACCAAAGATGAAGAGATAGTGAGGTGAGATCTAGGGTTTGTTTTAGTAATTTTTTTTAATATTATAAATTAATCGGTCCGGTCCGGGTGGGCGGGCGGATCCGCTCATGGAACCGGGAACCGGACCGGTACCCACTGGTTCCCATAAATTGGAACCAGGAACCGGATCGGTTCTCTCAAGGACCGTCGGTTCTCGGGTGGTTTTGGTCCGATTCTCGGTTCGGGTGGATCCCGGTTCTTTTGCACACTCCTATTCTCTTGGCAGTCATAACTTTTATCAAATCCTTTATTTATAATATTTCGAAATTGTCAAAATATCTAACAATCTCCCATATATTTCAAAAAGTTTTAAAAAGAAAAAAATAGAATAATGCTGGGTTATTGAAGCTTAATGCATAAAAAAATGATACTTGTAGATTATGAACCAGCCCTAGAAGGAATGAAATATAATTAATGAAATCATTGGTGAAGTTTGAAAATTTTATAAATCAATAATTTTCTTTTGTGAATTATAATTTTCACCAATTACATTACACTCCCACAAGGTATGTTGTTCAATGCGGTTTTGCACTAATAATCTATGGGCGTGCTTGGCTCATTCATAAGTGCTCTAGACATTATTGCCTATGATTCTCATTGGAGCAGCCTCACTCCACATTTATATATGTGTTTCCATCAAGTGTACTATGTAGTATAATACACAACCACTAATAGCTATGAAATTCATTTAAGAGCTTAGCTTAGCCTTTTTTCATTATGGTCTTACACTAATTTCACCTTAAGATGGACAAAAATTATAATAGTGCATTATTAGATCGACAAGTGACATGTTATTTCTCATACAAACATAATTTATGGAATCGCCAATCACATGGGTTGAGTTACCATCATTGTTGATTTTCTTCAACTAGCCTTGTCCCGTTCCCCTCAATGTATAGTTAGAGGATAGGTCAAATTCACTTCTGACTTTACTTAATCGATAGACATAATTTCATTTTTAAGCAATTGCTTTATCACATCATACCTCAACCAGATGTATCAATTTTTATTATTGAAAGTTTCATTCTTTTGAATGGCTATTACCAATTAGCAATCACAATGCTCAGACATGGAAGGTGTCGATTTTATTCACAAAGGAACATATGCTAAAAAATTTCTCAACTATTTAGCATCATTTTCAAATGTGAGTTTAAGAAAAATATTCTTTTTCCCGAGAACTTGAGTAATTCTCAAATTACCCAAAAAAATAACAAATATTGTCGTCTCCTTCCTTACTATGGCATAGAAAGATTAAGCATTATGTTTTTATATATATGCCTATTAGCATTTGAGTCTATCACTCATTCTTTCACATTGTCACAATATTGACTTAGGAATGATCGCGGTAATTACATCATCAAATCACCTATTTCAAGCAAGTTGACGTTTGGTTTAGTAGGAATGTCATTTCTCCATAATTTTATTTGCCACATTTCCGAGTTACAACATCTCCACCAATGGTGGACACATATCTTATAACAGATTTTTATCTTAATTGAATTTGGGATTCATTTAACATCATTGTATCCTTTTAATACTGCGAAAAATGTATGATACCGTAAATTATGGTTTCTCAAATAACATGAAAGTTCAATCCAAGAACATCGTAGCCAGTGTATTTCTAAATCAAAATTTACGTATTCAAGCTATGGAAATACAAATATTCAGCAAAAGAGCAATATAAATTCCACCCGACTTCCTCCTGCGTGAATATATTTGCTTATATTACCAAAAAAATATCCAAATGAGACCAAGCCCTCATTATTTGGACGAAATTGAATACGGACAGCAAGCATTAGCACCTATCAAATATATTCAAACCATGAACAGCTCGTGTAATCATGAATTCGACCAATTCAAGGCTTGAAAAGCAATTATGACAAGAAATTCAGCAACTTCTAAGCAGGAGTAACATTCTGCCTCAAGGGCCATATGTTGAGTATGTGTGAGAACAAAAACTTGAAAGGTGAAGGCTATGTCTCAAGCATTTCATAACACTAGGGACTGCACAACTTACAAATCCGCTTGCATAGAGACACCCTTATAACTTGTAAGCATGTAAGTGGATGCATGCAAATGCCACTTTAAAGTTTAAGGCACAAACGAGCGTCCACAACACACAATAATTTCAATAATGAGTGCAACAAAGTATTTATTGCTTATTTTTCAATAAAGATAAGAACAGGCCGGTAAGGTCATACAAATACTTGAAATGCATCTTTTCTACGTGTGCCTAATAACTTTACTGTACATTAGAAAGTCTCTTCCGACAATTGTGAGTAACCAGGAAATATACTTCTCTAACAAATAAAATGCCAAAAATTAATCAAAACTAGATAGCCATGGGTCATTTAGCTAAGCAAATAACAATAGCAACAGCAGTAACGACACTTTAAGCCTTCTTTTCACAAGGAAGGATCGGCAACATAAATCCTCTAAGCCATTTGGCAACAAACAAAGAAAAGAAAGTCTTCACTTATGTAGTCACGTGTATCACTGGAAAAACCATAATTGTGAGAAAGGCACTGGGGCAGATAATTTCTTTCTTTTCTTTTAATAGGTAAGAGAAAAGACTACTGTTGGGCACTAAGAAGGTCCAGCAGCAGAAAAGTTTTCAAGCAATGTTTTAAAAATGGCACTGGAGATCAAAATGTTCGATGACCGGAATGAGGTTCAAACGGTTAAGCCCGTAGATTTGGTCAAAGTGATTTGATCAATTTAAATAATATACAAAGATAAAATAAATCAATACAAAATCTCCCAGGCACATTGGCTAAGCCAGGTATCAGCTCCATTACGGCCACGCCTTCCAGTCTCCGCCCACTAAAGTTTTTAGTTTTGTCAAAATGGTGAAGAAACTTCATTTAAATTGCTTCAACTTCCCCAAATGAACACTTTTCAATCATAAACTAATCAAATTGCAACAAATCTCACACTACATTGATCCTTTTTTTCCCGTACAATCTATTTTCTCAAACAAGACAACATAATTTCTCTCAAATTGGAACACTTAGGGTGCATTTGGTAACAATTTTGTTCCGGAGAATAATTTTTTTATCATAAATGAGTTTTTTTTTTTTTTTGTTCTCCGGAAACAATTTCGAGTATAAGAATGCGCTTGATAATTGCAAAAAAATTTTGTTCCCAAGATAGAAATGTGTTTGGTAGAATTGTATAATTTTGTCGTTTTTTTTTTTAATTTTAAATATTTTTATTATATTTTTCCTTTTTTTTCTTCTTTCTTTTTTTTTTTCCTCCTTTTTCCTCCTTTGTGGCTGGTCACCGGCCCTAGTGGCGGCGGCGATTGGCTAGGTGAGGTCCGGCGAGCTTGCCGAAGCCTTGCTTGGCCACCGTGAGGCTTGTCCTCGCTAGATCTAGGCAAGGCCAAGTCTCACTAGATCTAGGCAAGGCCAAGCCTCGCCGATGGCTTTGGTGGCAAGCGAGCCTCGCCTTGCCATCGGCATGAGGTCGGCCTTGCCATGACTTGGCAAGGCCGACCTTGCCTAGCCATCGGCAAGGCTTGGCTCGGCGGGCCCTGTTGTGCGACACCAACCTAGTGGTGGCTCGGCGAGGTCGAGCTCGCCATCGGCCCATGGCTTGTGAGTCACCTAGGGGTCGGTGACTCTCCGAGGTCACGAGGTCCCTCGTCGATCGGTCGCCGACCATGGCCGAGGCCGGCAATCGGCCAAAAGGAAGAAGAAGGAAAGAAAAGAGAAAAAGAGAAAAGAGAAGAAAAAAGAAGAAAAAAAAAGAGAAAAGAAAAAATTGTTCCCGGAACAAGAAGTTACTTTTTTCTACTTCTTATTTCTGTTCCAAATCTATTTTCAAAAAAAAAAAAAAATTCTTTTCGAAATAGAAATTTTACCAAATATGTTTCTATTCTTTTTTTGTTCCCTAAAACAAAAGAACATAAATTTTTGTTCCGGGGAACAGAAATTTAACAAACAAGCCCTCAAAGGGTTTATTTCAAGCTTGCCATGAGAAAAGAAGAGTGCATACATATCGCAGATTTGGACATACCCTTAAAACCTAAAACTCTACACTAAATCAAACACACCATCATTGAAATTGAAGCAAAAAACAAACATAGGTATCGAAGCCCTAAGGAACGATTTTACCTGTCCTCAATAACCTTATCAAAACAACCAAAAGCTCTTTTGTGCTAATGCTCAGTAATGTCCCATGGCAACCACCTGTGAATTTGCAATACTTGTCCTTCACCATCTCCGAGTCCTCATTTAATTCCAACAGTGATAGTAGCATCAACAATTCCAGTTTGAGAATCCATAAGGTAGTTATCCTTAAGATTGTTGGAAATATATTAGAAAACATGACTAATGATGATGATGATGATTGGAAATCTATTGAAAAAGATTGAGAAAATAAGATTAATCGTTTGAGGAGTGCAAACATTGTTTTAAAGGACAATTCCACCCATTGAAGTATGAAATTTTGTACGATGGGCTCTAACCACCATCCTTCCAAGATATGATAGGCATTTATCTAAATTCCACATTGAATATAAGAAGGAACATGAATAATGTAATGTGTATAGGTGTACTAAGTCTTAAAACTTCTTGCGAAAGTATAATTGAGTTCTAAAACTTTTAAAAAATACAATCAAATATTAAAAACTTGTCTACTTGATGTAATTAAATCATTATGTTAACACTATCAATTTATCTAACGGAAAATACCGGTGTGCCATTTTTTACTTAATTATCTTCCTACATGGTTTTTTTTTTTCTTCTCCATATCTAATTTACATTAAATTTAAAAATAAAAAAATAATTTTATTTTTAATCTATAATTTTATTTAATTTTTCTGCTAAAATTTAATTTAAAAAACAGAATTGGAAAAGAAGAAGGGCAAGGCCTTGTCGGTGCGGCGAGCACTGCTGTCGATGATATTGGCAAAGGTCACTAATCGTGGGCAAGGCCTTATCGGCCCCAGGGTTGGCGACTCTAGCTAGGCTTGGGTGAGGGTAAGGCCTTGCTTGCACTAGCAAGGTTCGCCTATATATGGCAATACCTTGTCGGCCCTCCAGTGGTAGACGGTTAGTGCCTCATTGGTGAGGCTTGCATTTCTTTCTTTCTCTCTCTCTCTTAAACCTTTGTTATTTTTTTAAAATAAGTTTTAGCTTTTATTTTTTTTAGTTTTTTAATCTAATTTAAATAAGATTTTTAAAAAAAAATACCACATGTGAGACATATATCATTCAAAAAATGACTTGTCGGCATTTTTCGTTAAAAATACTAACGGTGTTAACAAAATAATTTGATTATATCAATTTGATAATAGCATTTTTTGAAGTTTTATGACTTAATTACACTTTTCGATGAGTTTTAGGATTTCTAGTGCAATAATCTCATAAATAAAATAGTAAAAAAAAATTAAAAAGTAATATATATGGAGGGACAGAGGAAGGGAGGGAGGGTAATAAATAAATTGTTTGTGTAAAAAGAACAATGAAAATAGAGAAGTGATATATAAATTATAAAGGTTTGATTCCTTGGCTTTGGCGCATGTCCTGCCACAGTCACCCTTCTTTCGATGCTTTGCGCATGGGGCCTGCAACAGCGCATGGAGAAGAGGGTAGATGTAGAATAACTTCTAATAAATTACTTGTACAAAAGAGCAATGAGAAAAGAGAAGTAACGCATGAATTATAAAAGTTTGATTCCTTGGCTTCTGCGCATGTCCTGCCATAGTCACCGTTGTCACCCTTCTTTCGATGCTTTGCACATGGGGCTTGCAACTGCGCATGGAGAAGAGGGTAAAGATAGAACAGCGTTTAATAAAATAAATTATTCGTACAAAAGATTAGTGAAAATGGAGGAGTAATATATGTATTATAAAAGCTTGACTCCTTGGCTTCCGCGCAGGTCTTGCGTGATCACCCTTCTTTCGATGCTTTGCACATGGGGCCTGCATCTAGGAATGGTGAAGAGGGTAGAGAGAGAATAATGTTTAATTAAAATAATTATTTGTGCAAAAAGAGCATTGAAAATAGAGTTATAATGCATGAATTATGAAAGTTTGATTCCTTTGCTTCCGCGCATGTCTTGCATGACACCCTCCTTTCGATGCTTTGCACATGGGGCCTGCATCTGGGAACGGTGAAAAGGGGAGAGAGAGAACAACGTTTAATAAATAAATTATTTGTGCAAAAGATCAATGAAAATAGAGAAGTGATATATGAATTATAAAGTTTAATTCCCTGGCTTCCGCGCATATCCGGCCATAATCACCCTTCCTTCGATGCTCTGCACATGGGGCCTGCGTCTGGGAATGGTGAATAGGGTAGAGAGAGAATGACGTTCTCCTTCGCACAGTACTTCTTGTCGTCGTATGGCTCCCATTTCTTTAAACAAAGACCCAAACGACGAGGAAGAAAGAGGAAAGGGGCATGGATTACAGAACTGTCAATTATGTAACCATTAAGTTAATCAATCCTGTCTCCTTGTGCTTACCCTTTTGTCGTGGCCCGTGGGGCTGTTATTCTGTTAGGCTTCCAGAAAGTATAAGGCAATCTTTCCTGTGACCTTTGTTAGGCATAGAGGCAACGAAGATCTGTGCACACATTGATCATTTGTTTTGACGTGATGCCATAGCATAAACTGCAATCTTGGGATTTAGCTATTTTGTACCGCTAATGCAACATTTATGCACATTATAGTAATAGGGTATGAATAAGTGCGTGTATATAATTCCACCTTTTGAATGGCTGGTGGGCGTATTGAAGCTAGGTAGCTCCTCTCTTCCTGGGACAACAAGTACGTTTTTTGTTGACCTCGCGGACCAAATAAAACAAGGAGCTTTGCTATAAATATAATCATTATTGCTTGGCAAAAGGGGGGACAAATTGAAGCTTGAAGGTTTGCAAATTAATTCGATATATAGCCACCTGCTTCTTTTCCATCTAATCTAATCCGATTATATATTCTTGAGAGAGCACATCTAGGTGACAACCACAGAATTGAAGAGAACGTGACAATTTTTTTCTTTCTCATCATCATTTAAAAATGATTTTGTTATCAAGTGTTTGTGGACACTCGTTAAGCAATCGACAATGAAAATTTTGCGACTTTCAGTTCATGGGGATCTCATGTTACATGAAATAGTGGTTAATAATTATACAAATTACATACATTAAGTTTATGTAATAACTGCTCCTTTATTTGATAACGGGACGGGGTTCATGAGGCTGCATCAGTGAAACCATAATGCCGCGTGATCTATGTGATGCATGGTGGTGGTGGATACTGGATGGTTGCATTTGGGAATTGGGTGATGTGAGTGGCAGATAGAAATGATGAATATTAATAGAGCATAAGTTTCGAGGTTGGGTAGGAGTCGGGCCCACTTCTTCCCCTACTGAGCCTCTAGTGGCTTTAATGATGCCAAGACTTGGTCCCATGTCTGACCAAGTTGCTCAATGAAATTAGAGGCACCACATATGAAATTAGATGAAATAAGACGAGATGAAATGCAAATGAAATCAGATCAAATGAGACGAGATGAAATGCAACGACAGCTTCTTCCAAGAAAGAAGAGCACTCTAGTGCTTAAAAAGTCAGTTGCTTCACGCCATCATTTGATACTTGTCCCGAAGGGAAGAACTTTCGTTTTCTCTTTGCCCTCTACCTTTGTTTCGACTCTTCCGGGCACTCTTGTTTAATCTCTGCCACTCATAAACCAAGCCATGCCCATCGTAGAGCTCTTTCTTGGCGCCCTTCTTCCGATCCTGTTCGAGAGGTTGGCCTCTCGCGAGCTGCTCAACTTTGCACACCGTGAGGGGATCGATAAGCTGCTGAAGAATTGGAAGGAAATGCTGATCAGCATCAATGAGGTGCTGGATGATGCAGAGGACAAGCAACTCATCAACAATGTTGGGGTGACGTCGTGGCTCGAAGATCTCAGGAACTTGGCCTACGACATTGAAGATTTGCTTGATGAGTTCACCATAGAATCTACTAAAAGCAAGTTCAAGGCAGAACCAAGCACTAGCAAGGTGCATTCCCTTCTTCCCAGTTGTTGCTTCACAATGAGCCCGAGAGCATTGATGTTCAACCAGAAAATGAGATCTGAGATGGTGTAACTGGATGCTCGATTAGAGGAGATCATAGCTCGTAAAAATGGTCTGGACCTGAGAAAGAACAAGGGGAAGCGATTAGCATACCACCAGCTAGATAAGCCGATTCCCACTACGAATCTGCGCGAGCCTTGTTTCGTTAGTAGGGAGGATGAAAAGGGGAGATCCTCAAATTACTGGCTAGAGAAGAAGATGATAGAACATGTCCGGATCTAGAAGTGATTGCCATTGTAGGGATGGGGGGTGTTGGGAAGACGACACTAGCTCAGCAGGTCTACAATGATGCTGGAGTGACCCATTATTTTGATGTGAAAGTATGGGTTTGTGTTTCTGATGATTTTGACGTGCATGCTATTACAAAGTGTACCCTACAAAAAACCAACTCCATTTTGTCCTGTGAAGATAAAGACCTGGATTGGTGTCAAGAAAAGCTCAAGGAAACCCTTTTAGGGAAGAAGTTTCTTTTCATTTTAGACGATGTTTGGAACGAGAATTATGGAGATTGGATTGTCCTTTGAAGCCTTTTGAATCGGGAGCAAAAGGAAACAAGATCACTGTCACGACTCGTAACCGCAAGGTTGCTTTAATGGCCGATGCTCGACTATAACTCTCAAACTAATGTGATTAGATGATTGCATGACTTTGTTCGCATTTCATGCTTTTGGAGTCCGAAATTCAAATCGCCATCCTCGTTTTGAAGAATTAGGTCTCCAAATAGTGGAAAAATGCAAAGGATTGCCATTAGCCGTGAAGACAGTGGCCGGGCTGCTACGCACTAAAGTCAATCCCTGTGATTGGGAAGATGTATTGAACAACAAGATTTGGAATCTATCAGAAGGAAGAAATGACATCCTTCCGGCTTTGAAACTTAGCTACCTCCATCTCCCTTCTCATCTGAGGAGATGCTTTGCTTACTGTGCTATATTTCCCAAGGATTATGAAATCAAACATGATGAGTTGATTCATTGGTGGAGTGCGGAGGGCTTATTAGAGGGAAAAGGAGGAAAGAACTGTTGGAATTTAGGTTTGAATTATTTCAACGAGCTAGAATCTAGATCGTTATTTCAAAAGTCGAGTAGTGATGGATCACGATTTTTGATGCATGATCTTGTGAATGACCTAGCAAAGCTAGTTGCAGGTGCAACTCATTATGGCTTAGGCAAGTTTGAGTTTGAAGGTGATCAAAATAATGCATCTTTAGTTCATCATGCCTCATTCATTCCCAGTCGATACATAGTGCTAGAAAGATTCAAGATATATCATCAAATGAAGAGACTTAGGAGCTTCATATCGTTAGAGAAGCATTCTCACCGTTGGGACAGGTCCTTTTTGTCCCAGAAAGTGATATGTGACTTGTTGTCAAAATTGAAGTACTTGAGGGTGCTTTCATTAAGTCACTACAACATCAGTGAGGCACCGGATTTCATTGGTGATCTAAGGCACCTAAGGCACCTTAATTTATCATATACTAATGTTGCAAGGCTTCCAAAGTCAATTGTTGGACTGTATAACATTGAGACTTTGATGTTGCGAGGCTGTGAAAGTCTTATCGAATTACCTGAAGATATGGAGAAACTTATCAACATAAGATTTCTCGACATTACTGACACTCCGAAACTAAGAGCAATGCCACTGTATATAGCTAATTTAGTGGGTCTTGAGATGCTGTCCAAGTTTATAGTGGGAACGGAAACTGAGTTGAGGTTGAAGGAGTTAAAAAACCTAAAGAACCTTCGAGAGGAATTGTGCATCTTTGATTTGCATAAGGTTCAAGATGCCGGAGATGCCAAGGACGTCGATTTACTCGCGAAGGAGGGAATATGTCGGTTGACCTTGCGGTGGAGTGAAGATTTTGAAAATTCTCAGAATGAAGAGCTTGAAGCAAAGATCCTTGACTTTCTTCGGCCACACCAAAACATTGAAAATCTCGTGATATCCTACTATGGTGGCATAGAATTCACATCATGGTTAGGAAATCCCTCACATGTCCACATAGTGCATTTACATTTACATAAGTGTCGTAGGGCCAAAGCATTATCATCACTTGGGCAGCTATCTTTGCTAAAAGAACTACACATCGAAGGTCTAGATGCAATTCGTAGGATAGGTTTTGAATTTTATGGACCTAAAAGTCCTTTTCCGTCCTTAACAACTTTGGAATTTAGGAACATGCCATTGTGGGAGGACTAGTCTCATTGCGTTGGCTCAGAAGAAGGAGTTGTATTCCCCAGTCTTGAGCATCTCGTTCTTAGGGATTGTCCTATGTTGATAAAAAGATTGCCTAGTCAACTAAGCTCCCTCATTAAGCTCGAAATCAACTCTTGTCCGCGTATGGATGCCTCGCACTCTAACATTATTAGCCTTCCATCTCTTAACGAGTTAAAATTTAAAGGCTGTAATGAGGGGGTGTTGAAGAGTTTGGTAGACTTGACATCTCTAACCACTCTTGTCATAAAAGACACTGCTGAACTGACTTGCTTAAATTGTGAGTTTACAAGCTTCTTGATCAAACTAAAGAAAATGGAGATGGGAAATTGTAACAAGTTAATGTTTTTATGGCAAGATAGAGATGTAGTTGAGAAGCTCGGTTGTCTAAAAAGCTTAGATGTACAAGGTTGTCCTAAATTCATGTCTTTTGTGGCTGGAGAAGAAGATATTAAGCTACCCAACAACCTCGAAGCTATCAGCTTGTATGATTGCGTCAATTTAGAGAAGCTTCCAAGCAAGATGCACAACCTCTCCTCTCTTAGACACTTGATAATCAGTGACTGTCCAAAACTGGTGTCCTTCCTCGAAACAGGCATACTGACATCAGTGAGATCATCAAATATCAGCCGCTATGATACGTCGCAATCTCTACCCACAGGATTAAGTATTCATTCGGAAGGACCAAGCAACAGCATTAACCACATGGACATGACGTCTTGTCTACAAGAATTAGCAATCTACGGATGCAAGTCTCTACCGGCATCTCCATTTAGTGAGGGTAGATTTTTACCTGCGACCCTCAAGAAACTTGTAATTAATGAATGCTCGGGAGTGAAGTCGCTCGCGGGGATAATTCTAGACGATCATCAGTCACTTCAAAAGATTAAAATTGAGAGTTGCAAAAATTTGAGAAGCTTACCTCAAGGCCTGCACACACTGTCCCATCTCGCTTCCTTGACATTGAAAGACTGTCCTGCTCTGGAGCTAGAGTGCTTTCCTCCTCTTTCTCCTAGCATCTAGAATTTTTATGTTGAGGATTGTCCGAATATAAAAGCGTTACATAATCAGTTGAGTCAACTCACGTGTCTCCATAAATTAAGTTGTGACGTTATGCAGTTTCCCGACGGAGGATTGCCACCCCAGCTACGAGAACTCTGGGTAACGATAAGCGGGAATATGAAGCAACCGGTTGAGGAGTGGCTTACCCCCCTCACCTCCCTTCAAGAACTGTGGATCATCGGCAACGCTGGAGGAGTGGGGATGGAGAAGGATCTTGCGCTTCCACCCTTTCCCTCTTTGCACCATCTGTCGATCGATAATATGAAAAACGTGGAAAGACTGTCTAGCAATCTCCCTTCGTCTCTCCAGATCTTAGAAATCCAGAATTGCTCGAAGCTGAGGTAGTTGCCTCTGGATGACCTCCCTCCCTATTACAACTCAGTATCGAATATTGTGGGATTCTAGAGGAGCGATGCAAGAAACGGACCGGCTGCTATTGGCACCTCATCCGCGAAATCCCAGTAATTTGTTTGAATTTCACGCGAATTACTTAAAAGGATTTGGCCTCGAATATTACTTGAGGGAGTGTTCGCTTTGGTGCCCTCTCTGCTTAGTAGCTGTGATCGTGGTGCGTGCGATGAAACCCTCTACGGTTCCTCCGGAGATGGCGTCGGAATTGTCTGAATGCCTTCTTCCAAAGTCATTCTCGCGACATGACTCCGGACGTGCATTTGCTCTCATCAAAATCAGGAATCATTCCGCCATTTCCTTCTCCTGCTCTACTCTCCTACTTGAAGTCTACCCAGATTCGGCCATCACTTCCCCTCTCCATTGAAATGCTTCGCGTGACTCCCACAAACCGGCGAAGATGCCGATGAATCTGGGCTGTCATTAAGGGACTGTCGCGTTTGAATTTGGATTTCTCAGGTTATTTTTTGCACTCTAGCTGTTTGTTGTATTGCCTCAATCAATTCGTTCGTTATCATTGTGCTCCGTCTCATTCACCAATATTCTCTCAATCTTGTTTGCGTTGCAGATTTCATTGGAATTCAATTGGTGAATTTACTCAGCGACCTATGGAAAGGTCTATTTACCCTTCCTTCACCATCGCCTTACCAATAAGTCTAGGAGAAGTTGCTGAAGGGCCCTGGATGTGAGTTTGCTTCTCATTGTAGGGTCGAAGGGACATGCCACTGCAGGCTTTTTTGTTAAGATCTCGACTTTTGTGCAAACTTTTCCATGATCTCTTGGTTCTCGAATTTCTCACGAGGATAGGTATGTTCTGTTTCCCCCTTCGATAAGTGTCTGTGTTTCCTTGATGTGCAATCCACTAGATGAATCTGAAGCCTGGACTTAACTGGTGTGATATTAAAATAGCAAAGATGAGTTTAAAAATGTTTGAAAGTTGCATCACATTGGAAAGGAGTGGTTCAGAACTTCAGATGAATAGAGCAAGTTCATGTCACGTTAATGGCAGATCGGTGCTTTAAATTTTGTTTGCTGTTTTAGTCTGGAGACTTCATTTGAACACGTTTACTAAGTTGTGCAACGTATTTGACTACTGTTCCTTATATCTAATTCTGATATGCGAAAATTACTTTTGCAGCATTCACCAGAAGTGCAAGAAACTCGGTATTAACTTTCAGTCTGCATTTACAAATACAACATACTTATTCCCACTCCTGTGATCTTTGTTTCTGAGCATATTGTGATGCACATCAGGATCTATGTGGGAAACCGATTTATTGCGCCTCAACCCTTTCATTCTAGCGGTTTACTCACCATCCAAGATTTGGGAATGGTTTGTCGGTTTAAGTGCAGATGCAAATGAAGGCATTTCTCATCCTGGATAGCACACAATGAAATCTTTGCTTGTTGTTCATTTTGATAACTATTTCTAGTCTGCTTCCTGGAATCAAAGTTGCATAGCGCTGCAGTTGCTGGTTGGCAAAGTTTAAAGGGTGAGTAGATTTGTTTCCGCTATTTCATTTGACAGGCTGTTTGCAGGATGCGGGTTATGATCATGGGATGTAATCAGAATCTAGAAAGAGTCTCTTCTGAAGGATTAGCAAATTCTCTGCATTGTACTTGTTATTATAAAATTTCTGCCAAATTGTCTGCATTCTACCTGTTCATATATAGAATTGTATCAGAGGACATGTCAATGTCTGTATTGTTGTCTGTTATCATGTTCCCCGGGTATTTCATTTGTGTGATTATGTTCACATTCTCTCATGCATTAAGGGATAGGTTCTACCTGAGGAGGAGTGTTGAGTTGTACATTATACATACATTTTTTGGTGAGTTTTCTAACAACTCAAGCTTTTAGGAAATTCATGCAGCGATCAAATAAAACAGCATGATCATCAATCTGGCAACCCTAGGTTCTTGTTTGGTTTTTTCTTGTAATTTTGGATCGTCTGGATAAATTTCAGAGAAGGGTTATAGGCCAGTCATAAAATGATCGAATTGCAACAAGCGCTAAAGCTTGGACAGTTAAAAAACACCCATATGCTGGGGGACTATGGCTTATTAAATTCATTGTTCAGTCTGGTTAACTATTAGTATCAACTCTTTTGTTGCCCAAGAAAGTTATTAATACGGTTTACTGAATGTGTAGAGCTTTCTTTTGGAAGGGAGATCCTGATACTAAAGAGGGAGCAAAACTTAGCTGGGACACCGTTTGTCTTCCTAAGCAGTTTGGCGGCCTTGGCATTGGAAGACTGGATTTGTAAAATCTTGCTTGTGTTTTGAACAGTCTGTGGAGTATTTTGTTGAGGTGTGGATCTCTATGTTTTGCCTGGCTCTGTAGCTAGCATCTTGATTGGTAACAAGATGCCACTTATGCTTGGAACACATTAGATACTTGGTGGGTAATAAAGATAATATCTCTTGGTATGATTCAGGGTATCATGCTGGGACCTTGCCAGAATCATTTCTCAAGGAGAATGATTCATGACTCTTCTCTTCCTCTGCAGGCCAAAGGATCATTTGGAAGTGGCCAGCTGCTAGGGTGAAGAGTTGGTTTCCACCTAAGCTGCAGGAAGAGTTGTATGCACAACTTCTTCAAATGGTCTTTTCATTGCTCAAGAAATTGTCAGAAACAAAAGTGCTCCCCTAATGTGCCAAGTTTGGCCTTATTTCTTGGTTGGTAATACATGATAAACTTCCCACTTTTCAGAGGATTAACAGTTGATCTGTTGGGAATACTAGATTTTTTTGCTGGTTCTGTAATCTAAGCACTATATCTTGGTGTCATCTCTTTTTCAAGTGTTGTTTCTCTAATCAACTGTGGAGCAAGGTAGTGCAGCTTTTTTCTGTGAAACTAAATCATTGAATCTCACTGTCATCTTATTCTTGAAGTTGAATGTAATCAAAATTATCAGGTTCTTTTTTAAGCATAATTTTGAGAGTTGTCTTGGTCTTTAAAGCAAGATTGGCACTTATAAGCATCATAGGTTTTGTCTTGCTTGGAACAGAACTTTGCAAAAACTATCACACAAGTAAGATAGTTTTTTTTTTTTTTTTTTTTTTGAGCTTTCATGGTAATTTTGCTTAGTTATGTCCGTAGGAAATATCACCTCCAAATTGGGCTTTGCTAGCATAATAGTCTTTGGACTGCAACCAAAGTAACGGCATGTTATGAGTTACAAATTCTTGAAGAAGTAAATCTTACAATTATTTGTTTTTTTTTTTTTTTTTTTGGGTGGTAAAAAACAGTCTGTTAATCTCATAGTAGATTAAGAACAGTCACTTAATCATTTCTCCTCCAAATTTGAACTATTTCTTGTAGTTATTCACCATGATACCAGCATTCCAATAAAGAATTTATTTGGGATGGTCGGTGGTATTTGTGCTTGGGTTTACTTTTAAAAAGCAAGTTTGCCAATGAAGACCTCTTCCAAGAAGCAGCCCTACGTCTTTGACAAGAAAATCCAACTTATGAAGCCTTTTCTCCTTTGCCTATTTATTCAGGACCATTGAAGGGAAAGTTGACTGTTTTGAGGGATGCGGATATTTACATGTTTTCGACTTTTAAAGCCTGGAGGTGCTGTGGCTGTAAATGTATTGGAACCTTCATCTGTTCCTTTTTATCAGTGATTATATTCAGAGAGAATTAATCACTGAGTGTTTGATAGCTATAAAAATGTTGGTCAAGCTTCTATAAGTCCTTAGTGAGATTTAGTAATTGTTTCGCAAGGAATTGTGCAGACAAATACCATTCGAGTTATTTGATATAATTGGGGATTGAAAAACTTGAGAGTATTTTAAGTATAACAATTTTAGGAAATAATAAAGACTTTGAAGATATAACATCTAATACTGAAACTTTGAAAGAACTATGACATTTTACTGATGTTTCTATAATCAAGCCACCTTTCCAAACTCCTAATGTAAACTACCTTATAGAATAGCATTTGATTGAAATGAAAATCTTATGAATTTTCTCTTGTGCAATTTTGTGTTGGAAGGATGATAGATTTTGCTATGCATTAACCCACGTCAAGAATGCGATGAATATTTTAATGTATAAACTACTTAAGGCCCATGGAAAAAAAAATGAAAGAGTAGAGTATTAAATCGATCGGCAGTCAATGTTAGCCAGCGCTCTCCATTTGTAGGGATGACTAAGATAGATAACATTAAGAATGATCAACTAGGGTGATATATCAAGTGATACAACAAACTGCAAAAGAACCTTTAAAAAAATGGATCATATGCAACAATTGAGAGAAGTTTGAAACATCGCGTAATTCTTCAATTTAATAAATGTCTTAATACACAGTTTTGTTTTTTTTGTTTTTTTTTTTTTGTTAGAACAGTAATGTCATTTGGTGATCATCTAAAGAGCCATCCAAGAAGACATTATTTGTTGGAGAAATGGGAGGACCAGGTTACACTCGATCTTGGCCTTTCCTGGAGTTAGAGGAAAGCATAGACCTGGATCTTGGCCTTTCCTGGAGTTAGAGGAAAGCATAGACCTGGGGCCGAATCTCCCAAGGACAAGGGGCGAGAGGGTAGAGCAAAGCATCCATGACTAACTTTGCAATCGTTTTCGTTGATGATGTTTGGGAGCTCCAGATCCTTTTCTGAGGTTGTGAGCAAGAAGGATGGCCTCTGATTCAATTTAGTTGGAAACTTATAGTGGACATTATTCACCGATGGTTTAATTAATGGAAAAATCTCTTCTCTCTATCAAAATGCTCGTACTAGACGGACTGTAGTTAGGTAATCACACTATTCTCCTTATAAATTATAAGCCTCTGTTATTTGACCTTGCCGCCTTGAAATTTCATTTATTTGATTTCAAGACCAATGAACAATTAATGTTATGTTTTTTTTCCTTTTTCACCTAGCAATCAAGTGGTATCTGAAAGAAGTGTTCACACACCGAAACTAGTCCACTCCTCGGGTCATTTGGAGAGCGCAATCGTCCATATTGGCCATTTTTTTTATGATATGATGTCATAGTGATTCAATCCATTTGCAGGAAAAAATCAATAAATAAAAGCAAAACTATTTTGGATTGTGGGAGGTTTGGAGCTAAGAAAATTGACAGTGTGGTAACAACCAACAAGTGCTGGCCGCTTAAGGTTAGAGAGCCTCTATCGCGCATGATCTCAACTGTAAATATATTCAAACTGAAGTATTATGATTATCACTTTTCACATGGATTAGTGGTTGCGATGAATGAGATATTAATTACGGAGTCACGGGCATACAAACAGAGATAAAGGATCTCATCCCCCACAAGAAGTGCACGAAAATCCTAGAAGACCTACCGGAAGGAAAATTTTGTAAGCCCGATTCTAAGCTAATACGTTAAAAAGGGATTAGTTGAACCATTCATTGGCCTTAGATGAGGGAAAGTAGTCTTCTAATGCCGCTCGTCTTTTCCTGCTCCCACCTTCAACCTTTTTTTCCTTAATTTTACGTAATTGTCTAAATAAAATGTAAACTTTTATGTATTTGGCAATCCTTGGCACCAAAAAAAAAAAATCATAATAATAAATATAAAAAAAATCTAAACCCACATATTCAGATTCACATTAATCATAAATGGTTACAAATATATATTTTTCATTTTAATTTCACGTTTATAATAATGTAAATATGATATAAAAATACTTGATTGATCTACAACTGAAATTAATAAAGTGAGTCATATCTACCGTAATTAAAAATTTGTTGCGTCACTTTACCAATTTCGTAAGCTAGTGTTACTATCCTAGCATTATCCTGCATCGTTTCTCTTTATTTTTGTTGGGTTCATTGTGCTAATTAACTTACTCGAGATGGCTAATTTCTAGTTTGAATCCTGTTTAATACCCACCGTCCTTTTCAAAAGATTTCATGCATACCTGCTCGACTGTGGCCCTCTCTTTGAGGATTATTCAGCATCAGACAAATGCCACGCGCATGTATCTCAACTACAATGCTCGTGGCCTCATCAGTGAATCACAAAGAACATCTGTTCATTTGTCACGATATATATATTTTTTTGGCTCGAAAAGATTTACAATGATAGGGAAAGGGCCATCAAGTCAAACTTTTGAGGTGTGCCATACGCAATGCCAATTAGGAAGCTCCTCAGAAGCTGCCGTGCGCCTTCTATGGTCAGGTATATTTCAACTACGATGCTCGTGGCCTCATCAATGATTTTAAATTAGACTATCACAGTGGAGAAAGGACCATTGGTTCTTCAGAAGCTGCCATGTGATTTCAATGGCCAGATTCTTGGGAAGCTTCTCCTAACGAGAAAATTCGCGCATTAAACATCAACAGTTCCCAATCTTCCACAGAGAAAGCCACAAAAGGTTATCCTTAATTATACTTATCTTTGGTAACTTTCCAAAGGAAAATGTATTTTGCTAGCATAAATGTTTTTTCTCTCGACAACGAAAAAGCGACCTTGCCCAAGTAATTCTAAATTCATAAAGTACCCTACTATTTTCATAAGTTAGGTAAGAAGTAGATTAAAACTTGGTTGAAATATCTAATTGATATCCAATTCATTTGCATCTAGTCGTTTGAGAAATTCAAATAATACAGACATGCAATTCTCCCTTATGTGTCAATTATGTAACCATTAAGCCAATCGCATGGTTAATCAATCCTGTCTGCTTGTGCTCACCCTTTTGTCTTGGCCCGTGGGGCTGTTATTCTGTTAGGCTTCCAGAAAGTATAAGGCAATCTTTCCTGTGATCTTTGTTAGGCATAGAGGCAACGAAGATCTGTGCACACATTGATAATTTGTTTTGATGCAATGCCATAGCATAAACTGCAATCTTGGGATTTAGCTATTTTGTACCGCTAATGCAACATTTATGCACATTATAGTAATAAGGTATGAATAAGTGTGTGTGTGTGTATAATTCCACCTTTTGAATGGCTAGTGGGCATATTGAAGCTAGGTAGCTTCTCTCTTCCTGGGACAAAACAATAAGTATGTTTTTTGTTGACCTTGCGGACCAAATAAAACAAGGAGCTTCAGTATTGCTTGTCGGAGGGGGGGGGGGGAATTGAAGCTTGAAGGTTTGCAAATTAATTCGATATATAGCCACCTGCTTCTTTTCCATCTAATCTAATCCGATTATATATTCTTGAGAGAGCATATCTAGGTGACAATCACAGAATTGAAGAGAAAGTAACATTTTTTTTTTCTTTCTCATCATCATTTAAAAATGATTTTGTTATCGAGTGTTTGTGGACACTCATTGAGCAATCGACAACGAAAATTGTCACTTTCAGTACATGGGAATCTCGTGTTACGTGAAATAGTGGTTAACGATGATACAAATTACATACATTAAGTTTATGTAATGATTGCTCCTTTATTTGATAACGGGACGGGGTTCATGAGGCTGCATCAGTGAAACCATGATGCCGCATGATCTATGTGATGCATGGTGGTGGTGGATACTGGATGGTTGCATTTGGGAATAGGGTGATGTGAGGGGCGGCATAGAAATGATGAACATTAATAGAGCAGAAATTTCAAGGTTGGGTAGGAGTCGGGCCCACTTCTTTCCCTACTGAGCCTCTGGTGGCTTTAATGATGCCAAGACTTGGTCCCATGTCTGACCAAGTTGCTCCCGAGAACTAGAGGCACCACAAATGAAATTCGATCAAATGAGACGAGATGAAATGCAAATGAAATGAGATCAAATGAGACGAGATGAAATGCAACGACAGCTTCTTCCAAGAAAGAAAGAGCACTCTGGTGCTTCAAAAGTCATTTGCTTCACATCATCATTTGATACTGGTGTCCCGAAGGGAAGAATTTTTGTTTTCTCTTTGCCCTCTACCTTTGTTTCGACTCTTCCGGGCACTCTTGTTTAATCTCTGCCACTCATAAACCAAGCCATGCCCATCGCAGAGCTCTTTCTTGGTGCCTTTCTTCAGGTGCTGTTCGATAGGTTGGCCTCTCGCGAGCTGTTCAAATTTGCGCAGCGTGAGAGGATTGATATGCTATTTAAGAAATGGGAGAAGATGCTGAAGAGTATCAAGGAAGTGTTGAATGATGCGGAGGACAAACAACTCACTGGTTGTCATGAGGTGAAGTCGTGGCTTGAAGATCTCGAGAACTTGGCCTACGATATCGAAGACTTGCTTGAAGAGTTCACCATAGAATCTACTAAAAGCAAGTTCAAGGCAGAACCTGGCACTAGCAAGGCGCATTCCCTTCTTCCCAGTTGTTGCTTCACAATGAGCCCTAGAGCATTGATGTTCAATCATAAAATGAGATCTGAGATGGGGGAACTGGATGCCCGATTGGGGAAAATCATAGAACGTAAAAATGGTCTGGGCCTGAGAAAGAACGAGGGGGAGCGATTAGCATACCGCCAGCCAGATAAGCCGAAGCGCACTACAAATCTGCCCGAGCCTTGTTTCGTTAGTAGGGAGGATGAAAAGAGGGAGATCCTCAAATTACTGGTTAGAGAAGAAGATGATAGAACATGTGCGGATCTAGAAGTGATTGCCATCGTAGGGATGGGGGGTGTTGGGAAGACGAGTCTAGCTCAGCAGGTCTACAATGATGCTGGAGTGACCCACTATTTCGATGTGAAAAAATGGGTTTGTGTTTCTGATGATTTTGACGTGCATGCTATTACAAAGTGTATCCTACAAAAAACAAACCCCACTTTGCCCTGTAATGATAAAGACCTGGATTGGTGTCAGGAAAAGCTCAAGGAATCCCTTTCAGGGAAGAAGTTTCTTTTCATTTTAGATGATGTTTGGAATGAGGATTATGAAGAATGGAGTGTCCTTTTGAAGCCTTTTGAATCAGGAGCAAAAGGAAAGAAGATCATTGTCACGACTCGTAACCGCAAGGTTGCCTTAATGGCCGATGCTCAACTGATAACTCTCGAACTGTTGTCATTAGATGATTGCATGACTTTGTTCGCATCTCATGCTTTTGGAGTCCAAAATTCAAATCACCGTCCTCGTTTTGAAGCATTAGGTCTCCAAATAGTGAAAAAATGCAAAGGATTGCCATTAGCTGTGAAGACAGTGGCCGGCCTGCTACGCACTACAGTCAATCCCTGTGATTGGGAAGATATATTGAACAGCAAGATTTGGAATCTATCAGAAGGAAGAAATGATATCCTTCCGGCTTTGAAACTTAGCTACCTCCATCTCCCTTCTCATCTGAGGAGATGTTTCGCTTACTGTGCTATATTTCCCAAGGATTATGAAATCAAACATGATGAGTTGATTCATTGGTGGAGTGCAGAGGGCTTGTTGGAGGGAAAAGGAGGAAAGAACCGTTGGAATTTAGGTTTGAATTATTTCAACGAGCTAGAATCTAGATCGTTATTTCAAAAGTCGAGTAGTGATGGATCACGATTTTTGATGCATGATCTTGTGAATGACCTAGCAAAACTAGTTGCAGGTGCAACCCATTATGGCTCAGGCGAGTTTGAGTTTGAGGGTGATCAAAATAATGCATCCTTAGTTCGTCACGCCTCGTTCATTCCCAGTGAACACATTGTGCCAGAAAGATTCAAGATATATCATCAAATGAAGAGACTTAGGAGCTTCATATCGTTAGCGAAGCATTCTTACCCTTGGGCGATGTTTTTTTTGTCCCAGAAAGTGCTATGTGACTTGTTGTCAGAATTGAAGTACTTGAGGGTGCTTTCGTTAAGTCACTACAAGATCAGTGAGGTACCGGATTGCATTGGTGATCTAAGGCACCTAAGGCACCTTAATCTGTCATATACCAATATTGCAAGGCTTCCAAAGTCAATTGTTCAACTGTATAACATCGAGACTTTGATGTTGTGAGGCTGTGAAAGTCTTATCGAATTTCCTGAAGATATGGAGAAACTTATCAACATAAGATTTCTCGACATTACTGACACTTCGAGCCTAAGAGCGGTGCCACTGTATATAGCTAATTTGGTGGGTCTTGAGATGCTGTCCAAGTTTATAGTGGGAACGGAAACTGAGTTGAGGTTGAAGGAGTTAAAAAAACTGAAGAACCTTCGAGAGGAATTGTGCATCTTTGATTTGCATAAGGTTCAAGACGCCGGAGATGCCAAGGACGTCGATTTACTCACGAAGGAGGGAATATGTCGGTTGACCTTGCAGTGGAGTAAAGATTTTGAAAATTCCCGGAATGAAGAGCTTGAAGCAAAGGTCCTTGACTTTCTTCGACCACACCAAAACGTTGAAAATCTCGTGATATCCTACTATGGTGGCATAGAATTCACTTCATGGTTAGGAAATCCCTCACATGTTCACATAGTGCATTTACATTTACATGAGTGTCGTAGGGCCAAAGCATTACCATCACTTGGACGGCTATCTTTGCTGAAAGAACTGCACATCGAAGGTCTAGATGCAATAAGTAGGATAGGTTTTGAATTTTATGGAGCTGAAAGTCCTTTTCCGTCCTTGACAACTTTGAAATTTAGGAACATGCCATTGTGGGAGGACTGGTCTCATTGTGTTGGCTCTGAAGAAGGAGTTGTATTCCCCAGTCTTGAGCATCTCGTTCTTAGGGATTGTCCTATGTTGATAAAAAGATTGCCTAGTCAACTAAGCTCCCTCATAGAGCTCGAAATCGACTCCTGTCCGTGTATGGATGCCTCGCACTTTGACATTATTAGCCTTCCATCTCTCAATGAGTTAGAATTTAAAGGCTGTAATGAGGGGGTGTTGAAGAGTTTGGTAGACTTGACATCTCTAACTACTCTTGTCATAGAAAACACTGCCGAACTGACTTGCTTAAATCGTGAGTTTACAAGCTTCTTGATCAAACTAGAGAAGTTGGAGATGGTACATTGTGACGAGTTAATGTTCTTGTGGCAAGATAGAGATGTAGTTGAGAAGCTCAGCTGTCTAAAAAGCTTATGTGTAGAGGGTTGTCCTAAATTCATGTCTTTTGTGGCTGGAGAAGAAGATATAAAGCTACCCAACAACCTCGAAACTATCAACTTGTTTGGTTGCATCAATTTAGAGAAGCTCCCAAGCAAAATGCACACCCTCTCCTCTCTTAGACGCTTGATCTTGAATTGTCCAAAACTGGTGTCCTTTCTCGAAACAGGCATATTGACATCAGTGAGATCAAGAAATATTAGTGGCTATGATCTGTCGCAATCTCTACCCACTGGATTAAGTATTCATCCCGAAGGACCAAGTAGCAGCATTAACCACGTCGACATAACGTCTTGTCTACAAGAATTAATAATCTACGGATGCAAGTCCCTACAAGCATCTCCATTTAGTGAGGGTAGATTTTTACCTATGACCCTCAAGAGACTTGAAATTGGTGACTGCTTGGGAGTGGAGTCGCTTGCGGAGATAATTCTAGACGACCGTCAGTCACTTCAAGTGATTCATATTTGGAGTTGCAAAAATTTGAGAAGCTTACCTCAAGGCCTGCACACACTGTCCCATCTCACTTCCTTGACATTGAGAAGGTGTCCTGCTCTGGAGCTAGAGTGCTTTCCCCCTCTTCCTCCTAGCATCTCGACTTTTTGTCTTGAGGATTGTCCGAATATAAAAGCGTTGCCTAATCAGTTGAGTCAACTCGCGTGTCTCCATGAATTAAGATGTGACGTTATGCAGTTTCCCGACGGAGGATTGCCACCCCAGCTACGAGAACTCTCGGTAACGATACGCGGGAATATGAAGCAGCCGCTTCGGGAGTGGCTTACCCCCCTCACCTCCCTTCAAGATCTGTGGATCATCGGCAACGCTGGAGGAGTGGGGAAGCAGGAGAATCTTGCGCTTCCACCCCTTCCCTCTTTGCACCGCCTGTGGATCGATAAAATGGAAAATGTGGAAAGACTGTCTAGCAATCTCCCTTCGTCTCTCCAGAGGTTAACAATCCATAGATGCCCGAAGCTGAGGGAGTTGCCTCTGGATGACCTCCCTCCCTCCCTAAAAAAACTCGACATCTACGATTGCCGGATTCTGGAGGAGCGATGCAAAAAAGGGACCGGCCGCTATTGGCACCTCATCCGCGAAATCCCAGAAATTAGTTTGAATTTAAGGACAATTACTTAAAAGGATTTGGACTCGAATATTACTTGAGGGAGTGTTCGCTTTGGTGCCCTCTCTGCTTAGTAGCTGTGATCGTGGTGGGTGCGATGAACCATCTACGGTTCCTACGGAGATGGCGTCGGAATTGTCTGAATGCCTTCTTCCAAAGTCATTCTCGCGACATGACTCCGGACGTGCATTTGCTCTCATCAAAATCAGGAATCATTCCGCCATTTCCTTCTCCTGCTCTACTCTCCTACTTGAAGTCTACCCAGATTCGGCCATCAGTTCCCCCTGTCCATTGAAATGCTTCGCGTGACTCCCACAAACCGGTGAAGATGCCGATGAATCTGGGCTGTCATTAAGGGACTGTCGCGTTTGAATTTGGATTTCTCAGGTTATTTTTTGCACTCTAGCTGTTTGTTGTATTGCCTCATTCAATTCGTTTGTTATCGCTGTGCTCTGTCTCATTCGCCAATATCCTCTCAATCTTGTTTGCGTTTCAGATTTCATTGGAATTCGATTGGTGAATTTACTCAGCGACCTATGGAAAGGTCTAATTACCCTTCCTTCACCATCGCCTTACCAGTAAGTCTAGGAGAAGTTGCTGAAGGCCCTGGATGTGAGTTTGCTTCTCATTGTAGGGTCGAAGGGACATGCCACTGCAGGCTTTTTTGTTAAGATCTTGACTTTTGTGCAAACTTTTCCATGATCTCTTGGTTCTCGAATTTCTCATGAGGATAGGTATGTTCTCTTTCCCCCTTCGATAAGTGTCTGTGTTTCCTTGATGTGCAATCCACTAGATGAATCTGAAGCCTGGACTTAACTTGTGTGATATGTAAATAGCAAAGACGAGTTTGAAAATGTTTGAAAGTTGCATCACATCGGAAAGGAGTAATTCAGAACTTCAGATGGATAGAGCAAGTTCATGTCACATTAATGGCAGATCGGTGCTTTAAATTTTGTTTCGTTTGCTGTTTTAGTCTGGAGACTTCATTTGGACACATTTACTAAGTTGTGCAATGTATTTGACTACTGTTCCTTATATCTAATTGTGATATGCAAAAATTACGTTTGCAGCATTCACCAGAAGTGCAAGAAACTCAGTATTAACTTTCAGTCTGCATTTACAAATACAACATACTTATTCCCACACACGTGATCTTTATTTCTGAGCATACTGTGATGCACATCAAGATCTATGTGGGAATCAGATTTATTGCGCCTCAACCCTTCCATTCCAGCAGTTTACTCACCATCCAAGATTTGGGAACGGTTTAGTCAGTTTAAGTGCAGATGCAAATGAAGGAATTTTGCATCCTGGATAGCACGCAATGAAATCTCTGCTTGTTGTTCATTTTGATAACTATTTCTAGTCTGCTTCCTGGAATCAAAGTTGCATAGCGCTGCAGTTGCTGTTTGGCAAAGTTTAAAAGGTAAGTAGATTTGTTTCCGCTATTTCTTTTGACAGGCTGTTTGCAGGATGCAGGTTATGATCGTGGGATGTAATCAGAATCTAGAAAGAGTCTCTTCTGAAGGATTAGCAAATTCTCTGCATTGTACTTGTTATTATAAAATTTCCACCAAATTGCCTGCATTCTACCTGTTCATATATAGAATTGTATCAGAGGACATGTCAATGTCTGTATTGTTGTCTGTTATCATGTTCCATGGGTATTTCATTTATGTGATTATGTCCACATTCTCTCATGCGTTAAGGGATAGGTTCTATGCGAGGAGGAGTGTTGAGTTGTACATTGTACATACATTTTTTGGCGAGTTTTCTAACAACTCAAGCTTTTAGGAAATTCATGCAGCGATCAAATCAAACAGCATGATCAATCTGCCAACCCTAGGTTCTTGTTTGGTTTTTTTTTCTTGTAATTTTGGATCATCTGGATGAATTTCAGAGAAGGGTTATAGGCCAGCCATAAAATGATCAAATTGCAACAAGGGCTAAAGCTTGGACAGTTAAAAAACTCCCATGTGCTGGGGGACTATGGCTTATTAAATTCGTTGTTCAGTCTGGTTAACTATTAGTATCTACTCTTTAGTTGCCCAAAAAAGTTATTAATATGGTTTACTACATGTGTAGAGCTTTCTTTTGGAAGGGAGATCCTGATACTAAAGAGGGTACAAAACTTAGATGGGACACCGTTTGTCTTCCTAATCTGTTTGGCGGGCCTTGGCATTGGAAGACTGGATTTTTAAATTCTTGCTTGTGTTTTGAACAGTCTGTGGAGCATTTTGTTGAGGTGTGGATCTCTATGTTTTGCCTGGCTCTATAGCTATCATCTTGATTATTAACCAGATGCTACTTATGCTTGATTGTTAACCAGATGCTACTTATGCTTGGAACACATTAGATACATAGTGGGTAATGGAGATAATATCTCTTGGTATGATTCGGGGTATCATGCTGGGACCTTGCCGGAATCATTTCTCAAGGAGATTGATTCATGACTCATCTCTTCCTCTGCAGGCCAAAGGATTTGCTGTAATTCGTAACTCTCATTGGACGTGGCCAGCTGCTAGGTCTGAAGAGTTGGTTTCCACCTAAGCTGCAGTTTGTGGTGTGATTTTTCCTATTTCCTCAGCTGCAGAAAGAGTCGTATGCACAGCTTCGTCAAATGGTTGCCTTTTCGTTGCTCAAGAAATTGTCAGAAACAAGAGTGCTCCCCTAATGTGCCAAGTTTGGCCTTGTTTCTTGGTTGGTAATACATGATAAACTTCCCACTTTTCAGAGGATTAACAGTTGGTCTGTTGGGAATACTAGATCTTTTTGCTGGTTCTGTAATCTAAGCACTATATCTTGGTGTCATCTCTTTTTTAAGTGTAGTTTCTCTAATCAACTGTGGAGCAAGGTAGTGCAGCTTTGTTCTGTCAAACTATCATTGAATCTCACTGTCATCTTATTCTTGAAGTTTAATGGAATCAAAATTATCAGGTTCTTTTTTAAGCATAATTTTGAGAGTTGTCTTGGTCTTTAAAACAAGATTGGCACTTATAAGCATCGTAGGTTATGTCTTGCTTGGAACAGAACTTTGTGAAAACTATCCCACTAGTAAGATAGTTTTTTTTTTTTTTTTTTTTTTTTTTTTGGCATTCATGGTAATTTCGCTTTGTTATGTCCGAAGCAAATATCACCTCCAAATTGGGCTTTGCTAGCATAATAGTCTTTGGACTACTACCAAAATAATGGCATGTTATGAGTTACAAATTCTTGAAGAAGTGGATCTTACAACAATTTACAATTATTTGTTATTTGTTTTTTTTGTGGTTAAAACAGTCTGTTAATCTCATAGTAGATTAAGAACAGTCACTTAATCATTTCTTCTCAAAATTTGAACTATTTCTTGTAGTTATTTGCCATGATACCAGCATTACAATGAAGAATTTATTTGGGATGGTCGGTGGTATTTGTGCTTGGGCTTACTTTTAAAAAGCAAGTTTGCCAATGAAGACCTCTTCCAAGAAGCAGCCCTACGTCTTTGACAAGAAAATCCAACTTATGAAGCCTTTTCTCTATTGCCTATTTATTTAGGACCATTGAAGGGAAAGTTCTTGACTGTTTTGAGCAATGCAGATATTTACATGTTTTCGACTTTCAAAGCCTGGAGGTGCTGTGGCTGTCAATGTATTGGAACCTTCATCTGTTCCTTTTTATCAGTGATTAAATTTCCTGAAGGTGTGTCTGCATATGTTCTGCATCTTGTTTCATACTCATCATAGTCAAAGGACTGGGCAGAGCAAAAAAAGGTCTTTTAAATCACTGTCAATCTCTACATACTATTTTGGATCCCATATAGAAGATGGTCGTTGTTGAGGGAGTCTTATACACATTTTATGGACTTTTGTGAACTTAGAGTATATATGCAGAGTAATAGATGTTAATCAATTACGGCTACGTGACTTGGAATCTTCCAGTCTTATGATTATTCAAAACATATGCAGATTGTCATAAATTGATAGAATTAGTACTTCCTATGCATGCTATGTGAAAAGTTCTCACTTTGCCTTGAGCCCTCTTTCACTTTCGATAATTATATAATCCCTGCCAATGGATGGGCGAAGTCTCTAGCTTCAAAATATATGATTGAGCATTGTGACTTAACTGCGTATGGTTCGAGCCATTGATTGTCTTATGCATCATTGTACTTCTAGGATATGTTATTCCTTCCCCCTTTGATGAAGACTCGGGACAGATGTTCAGAATTCATGGCTAGGTTTCTTTTTGCATTTGCAGGTTACTGTATTCAAGCAATCTGCAAGTAAATTATCATCTCTGAGTGAAAAGCTGATTGGTATCACAGCAGACAACTTCTGGTGAGGCGAATGTTATTTAAGTTTGCTCTGTCTTGGATATATATACATGACATGTCCAAGACTTATAACCGCTCCATTTCAGCGATGTGAAGGATGGACTTGTTTACGGCAGCTCTTGGGAAATAGATTTACAATCACACCTCGGTAGAAATGATGTTACTCTTATGTGCAAACTTTCATAGTTATAAAATTCGGACCTAAAAGTAAAACTTGTACTGCGATAATTCCCTAATTGCAATCTTAAAATATATGTGTACTTAATAAGTGTCTTAATTTTTTGCAGATAGCTTTTGGGCGTAACTTGGGGTGTAAAAAATACCTCTTTCATCATCTCCTTCCCCATGTGGTCTACACCTCAGTCACCTACCTATGCTTTGCCACTCCACTCCGTTGTCCTCACCTCCATCACCGTCTCCATCTCATGAAGATTTCATTAAAATCAAGGTATTGATTTTGCCATTTACTACTCCTCTACTCTTCTACTCATAGCCACTTCCCTTCTCAGATTCTGCATCGGTTCCCCTATCCATTGGACTTCTTCCCATGATATCTTCAATCCAGCAAAAATGACATAAAAATCTGGGATCTTATTAACAGACTGTTGCATTTGAATTTGGAATTCTCAGATTATTTTTGCATTCTAGCAGTTCTCTTACTCATCAATCAATTCTTTTGTCATCACTGTGCTCTCTCTCATTCATCAATTCTCTAAATCTTGCTTCCATTTCAGATTACATTGGAATTCCATGGGTGAAGTTTGTTGGTACGACCCAGTGACCAATAGAAAGGTCTATATACCCTTTCCTTCACCATTGCCTCACCAGTATTTAGGCTAGGAGAAGATGCTGAAGGGGGACCTTGGATGTGAGATTGCTCCTTGTTGTAGAGAAGAAGGGACATGCTATTGCAGGCTCTGTTCTTAAGATCTGGACTTTTCCATGATTAGTTGGTTCTCAAATTACTCACGGGGATAGGTATGTATATATGTTATCTTTCCCTGTTCAGTAAGTGTCTGTTTTATCCTGATGTTCAATCCACTAGATGAATCTAAAGTCTGTACATAATTAATAGAAAAGACAAGTGTGAAGATGTTTGAAAGTTGCATCTCCTCGAAAAAGTGTAGCTCAGAACTTCAGATGGATAAAACAAGTTCTTGTCATGTTAATGGCAGTTAGATGCTTTAAATGCTCTTTCATGTTTTAGTCTAGAACCTCCATTTGAACACATTTACTAAGTGGTGGAATTTACCTGACTAATTTCCCTTATTTCTCTGATTCTGACATGCAAAAATTACTTTTGCAGCATTCACCAGAAGTGGAATGAACTCGGTATTAACTTTCTGTCTGCATTTACCGATACAAAGTACTTATTCCCACTCACAATCTTCTCATTTCTGAGCATACTGTGATACACATTGAAATCTATGGGGGAAATGGATTTATTGCGCTTCAACCCTTCCATTCCAGCAATGAAGGCATTTCTTGGACTGGATTGCACTCAATGAAATCTTTGCCCTTTGTTCATTTTGATGACTATTCATATTTTGCTTCATGGAATCAAAAGTGCATAGCCCTGGACTCTGGAGTTGCTGGCTGGCAAAGTCGGTGAGTAGATTTGTTTATGCTATTTCTTGACTGGTTGTTTAAGAGGCGGGTAATTATCATGGGTATAATCAGAATCTGGGAAGAATCTCTCCTGAAGTATTAGCAAATTGTCTGCATTCTACTTGTTTTGTTACAGTTCCAACAAATTATCTGCATTCTACTTGTTCATTTCTAGCATTGTATTAAAAGCACATGTCGGTGGTTCAAAATTCCTCGTCTGTTATGTTGTTAGTTATCATTCCCCCAGAAACAGATGTAGAAATAGAAACAACTTTCGAAACAAAGGGGACTAAACAAGAACGAGAGGGATCCACTGAAGAAGATCCTTCTCCTTCTCTTTTTTCGGAATTTTCGGGATCAATGATTGGACCATGCAAACTGTCTAACATGCAGCAATCAAATCAAACAGTATGACCAATCAGCCAACCCAATATTCTTGTTTGGTTCTTTCTTCTAGTTATTTTGGATGGTCTGGAAGATATTTTGGATGGTCTGGAAGACAGTCAGACAATCTCATAAAATCATCATATTCCAAAAAGATTTTAAGCTTGGACAGTTAAAAGCCGCATATGTGCTGGCGAACTTCAGCTTATTAAATCTGTTATTCATGATGGGGTAACCATTAGTGTCAACTCTTTTTGTTGCCCAAGAAAGTTTCTGATCTGGTTGAGCAGAAGTGTAGAGCTTTCCTTTGGAAGGGAGAGATCCTAATGCTTAAGAGGGAACAAAAGTTAGATGGGACACTGTCTGTCCTCCTAAGTAGTTTGGAGGCCTTGGCATTCAAAGACTGGATATAGGAAATCATGCTTATATTTTGAAGTGCCTGTGCAGTATTTTGTTGAGATGTGGGTCTTTGTATTTTGCCTGGCTGTATAGGCATCATCTTGACTGTAAACCAGATGCTTCTCATTATGCCTGGAAGAAGTTATTATGGTTGGAGAAAATTTTGGAATGCCATATTAGATATATATTGGTTAATAAAGGTAGTATTTCTCTTTGGTATGATTTGTGGCATCATTCTGGGATCTTGCCGGAATCATTTCTCAAGGAGAATTAACTTATGACTCTTCTCTTCCTATGCAGGCCAAAATTATCTGCTGTATTTGGTAACTCTCATTGGAAGTGGCCCACTGCTACGTCTAAAGAGTTGGTTATCGTCCAAGGTGCAGTTTGTAGTGTGATTTTTCCTAATTCCTCAGCTGCGGGCAAATTTGGATGCCCAGCTTCGTCAAATGGTTGCCTTAACTCTTTTGTTGCTTGGGAGATTGTTCGAAACAAGGGTGCTAATGTTGACTGGCACAAACCTGTGTGGTTCTCCCCTAGTGTTGCAAGATTTGGCTTTATATCTTGGTCGGTAATACATGATAAACTCCCTACTTTTGAGAGGATTAACAGTTGGTCTGTTGGGAGTACTAGATTTCTCTGCTTGTTCTGTAATCTAAGCATTGAATCTTGCTGTCATCGATTTCTTGAGTGTAGTTTTTCTAACGGACTACAGAGCAAGGTACTGCAGCTTTGTTCTGTAAAACTAATTACTGAATCTCACTGTCATCTAATTCTTGATGTTTAATGACATCAAAATTATCAAGTTATGTTAGGAATAGTTTTGAGAGTTGTCTTGGTCTCAAAATAAGATTGGCACTGATGAGCATCGTAAGTTGTGTGTTGCTTGGAATCTAACTTTGTGAAAACTATCCAGCTAAGAGTACGGTTTGCTTGAGGTTGTGCTGATTGTTGCTCTTTGGTGTGTATTGCATTTTTTGCTCTATGTCATCTCTCAGCTTGTGAGGGCAGACAAATGTCAACTTCAATCTCTTGTTTAGGGTCCAATTCTTTAGGAGGTCCGATTTCTATATTAGTGGCCTTCGCATTTTTTCAAATAGTTTTTGAGGAAGAACCCCAATCCATGAAAGGGAGTTGCTATAAGAGGAGGAAAGTAAATACTTATTTAACTACAAGATTCAAAGTGGGATTTTACCTCATTCTACTCTTTTCTTTTTCTTGGTTAATGGTAATTTCATTTAGTTACATCCGCATGAAATCCAGCCTCCGAAATTCGGCTTTCTTCTTGCAGTTATCGTCATTTTGTCCTCATAGAATCATTGAGGGAGTTTGTGCTTGTGCTTAGTTTTTTAAAAAGCAAGTTTGCCAATGAAGACCTGTTCCAAGGAGCAGCCCTACTACGTCCTGGACAAGAAAATCCAACTTACGAAGCAATTTTGCCCACTTCAAAGTTCAAACTCGTGTCCTTTAAACTATGTTGAACACAATAAAGACAATTTTGAAAAGGAGATAACTTGAGAAACTTGCCATATTTTAATATGATTTTAACATGGTGAATTGGTATTCTTACAGCATGGAATTGGGAAGACGTGTTTACTTGCGCTCATTGTGTTCGCGAGATCCGGATAATAAGTTCTTATGGTAGCGCTATTACTTAGATAAATCCTAATGATAAATGCAGCAGATTGTTTCTGAAAGTGATTTATTTGGGTCTGTTTGGTTTTTCTTCTATTGCAAAATCTTTGTATGATTAGGTATTATTGCAAGGAATGAAAGCAGAATAGAAAGTATGATAAAATTTTGTATATAGTTCAATTGAAGGTTGCATATGTATAAAGATATTCTATCGCAGTCGATGTCTCTATTGGCGTCTCGGTAACTCTAAAGTGCTAATATATTTGGTCACGAATTCCACAATTATCCATATTTAGTGATTAAGATGAGCGAGATGCTAATTATCAAATTACGGGGACACAAACAGGGGTAAAGGATCTCTTTCCCCGGGTAAGGACACAATAAAAACCCTAGAAGACCGACCTATAGAAAACTCTGTAATCCCCGCTCGAGTCTAATACGTTAAAATGGAATCGTTGACCAGTTCGTTGAATATAAAAAGGGGAAAGTAGTCTTCTAATTCTGCCCTTTGCATACTCTCACCTTCAAGCTCATTTTAATGTAATTATCTTAAAACTATCAATTTTTATGCACTTGACAATCCTTGACACGAAAAAACACATGATAATAACCAAAAAAAAAAAGACAAAAAACCAATCTCTGTGTGTATATACACACTTATTAATCTCGCATTTGTCCGATATGCATCCACTAAAATATTGATATGATATAAAACACTTTGATCTTCAAACAAAATTAATAAAGTTAGGTCATATTCATTGCTGATAAAAATTGATCACATCACTTTAACAAATTGGTAAACTACACCTAACTGCTCGATAGAAACTCTCTTGTTGAGGATTATTCAACATCAGAAAAATGTGATGCGTGTGTATCTAAACTACAATGCTCGTGGTCTCGTTAATGAAACATTAGACTATTCACATATTTGTCACAATTTTTTTCTTCTTTCTTTCCTGGCACAAAAAGACTTGACACCATGGAAGAAATGGCCATTAAGTCAAAGATTTGAAGTGTGCAATGCAGGCAGCTAATTAGGAAGTTCTTCAGAAGCTATCATGTGTCTTGAAAAGCCAGATTTTTTAGAAGCCTCTCCTAAGAAGGAAATTCGAATGCCAGACACCAACAGTTCACATGATTTTAGTTAGACCATGTAAAGTATTTTTTTTTTTTAATATCTCTGGACCTAAGTTCTAGAATACTTTTGAAATAAAGAATGCAAAGTACAATTTTTTAAACAAGAGGATGGAAAGTGTAATCATAGGGAGCTTAAAACACAAAAATTTTATCATTTACCCCTAACATATTTTACCATAGCTCTCACCACTCTAAGAAACCGTAAGGTTTTTTGCTAACATGAATGATATTTTTCTCTTGACAACAAGAAAACTACCTTCTCTAGGTGAAATCTAAATTTTATGAAGTACTCTATTGTTCTTATGAGTTAGGTAACGGTCTGATTAAAAGAAGCTTGGTTGAATTACCTAATTAATCATAGAATTATTTGCATCCCATGGTACGGAAAATTTGAATTACACGGACGTACAAAATTTCCTATATATCAATTATTTAATCCATTAAGTTAATCTGGCAGCTTAATCAATTTTGTCTCCTTTTACTTCCCCCTGGGGCTAGGCTTCTAGAAAGAGAAGGCAGTCTTTCCCGTGATCCTAAGCATCGAGGCGGTGAAGACGGGAAACTTCTATATGAAATCAGACATAAAGCAAGTGATATCCTTTGTTGACTTTTCCAATACATATGTACCCAAATAATCATCGTATCGCTCTTGTCAAGCAGACTTGTTCATAAGGCCCCTATTTATTCAGGATGGATTTGGTTGAAAGAAGATGGGAGTCAACCCAAGTTGGCTACATGGACCGTCGTTCGATCAGGATGGAGGCAGATCCCGCCCTCGAATTCAGCGGACATAATTTATCTGATAAATAAATAGCAAAGGCAAGTTTTGAAAATGTTTGAAAGTTGTATCACATTGAAAAAGTGTAGCTCGGAACTTGAAGATGGATAGAGCAAGTTCATGTCATGTTAATGGTAGTTAGGTGCTTTAAATCCGCTAACTTGTTTTACTCTGGAAATTCCATTTGAACGCATCCACTAAGTTGTGGAATGTGCCTGTCAATTTTCCTTTATATTTCTGATTCCGATATGCAAAAATTACTTCTACAGCATTCACCAGAATAGGAAGGAACTTGGTATTTAACTTTCAATCTAAATTTGCCGATACAAAGTACTTATTCCCACACATGCAATCTTCTCATTTCTGAGCATACTGCAATGCACGTCGGAATCTATGGGGGAAACAGATTTATTGCGCCTCAAGCCTTGTATTACAGCATTTTAGGGCATGTTTGTTAATGTTCTTTATTTCTGTTTATGAAGAAAATTTCTGTTTTTTTGTTCCAGGGAACAAAAAAGAACAAAACGCGTTTGTTTGCGTTTTGTTCCAAATTTATTTTTTTGTTCCTAGGATCACATTTGGAACAGAAATAAGAAACAAGAAAAACGTGTTTCTTGTTTATGGAAACAAATTTTCTCTCATCTCTTTTTCTTCTCTTTTTTTCTTCTTTTCTTTTTCTTTTCTCTTTGGCCGGTCGCTGGCCTCGGCCATGGCCGGTGACCTCGACGGAGCGTCACCGGCCCTCGGCGAGCCTAGCCGTGGCTGGGTGAGGCCGCCGGCCCTCGTTGGCCGGTCGCCGGCCATGGCCGAGGCCGACAGCCAAAAGAAGAAAAAAATAAAAAATAAGAAAAATAAAATTAAAAGAAACAAAAAAGAACACAAATTTACCAAACATGTTTCTGTTCATTTTTTATTCCCGGAACAAGTTTACCAAATGCGTTTTTTTTATTCAAAAATTGTTCCTCGAAACAGAAATACTTTTTTTCTATTTCTATTCCTTGGAATAATTTTTAAATAGAAATGTTACCAAATGCGCCTTAGTCTCCATCCATGATTAAGGGATGATTTAGTTAGTTTGAGTACAGACACAAATGAAACTAGATACCATTGTTCATTTTGATAACTATTCACATTCTGCTTCATGGAATCAAAGATGTGTAACCCTGGACTCTGGAGTTGCTGGTTGGCAAAGTTTAAAGGGTAAGTAAATTTGATTCTGCTACTTCTTTTGGCTAGCTATTTAGGGGCGGGTAATGATCATGGGGTACAATCAGAATCTAGAAGAATCTATTCTGAAGGATTAGCATTCTACTTGTTTTGTTAAATTTCCAACAAATTGTATGCATTCTACTTGTTCACTTCTTAGCATTGGATTAAAGCACATGTCAATAGCTTAAAATTTCTTGTCAGTTATGTTGCTTGTTATCATTTCCCTGGTTATCTCATTGATGTGATTACATCCACGTTCTGTTGTGTGTGTGGAAGGGATCAGTTCTACGCAAGGGGAGTGTTGAGTTATACGTTATATATACATTGCTTGGCAAGTTTCCTAATAGTTTAAGCTTTTGAAAAATGTATTTTTCTAACACGCAGCAATCAAATCAATCAGCACGACCAATCAGCCAACCCTATGTTCTTGTTTGGTTCTTTCTTCTCGTAATTGTGGATTGTTTGGAAGACTTTAAGACAAGGACTATAAGCCTATCATAAAATCATCAAATTACAACAATATTTAAAGCTTGGACAGTTAAAAGCTGCTCATATGCAAGCGAACTTCAGCTTATTAAATTTGTTATTCGTAGTCTGTTTAACTACTAGTGTCAACTCTTTTTTTTGCCCAAGAGTTTTTGAAATGGTTGAGTGAAAGTGTAGAGCTTTCCTTTAGAAGGGAGATCCTGATTATAAAGAGGGAGCAAAAGTTAGATGGGACACCGTCTGTCCTCCTAAGCAGTTTGGAGGCCTTGGCATTCGAAGACTGGATCTGTGAAATCTTGTTTGTATTTTAAAGTGTCTGTGGAGTATTTTGCTGAGGTTGGTCTCTATGTTTTGCCCAACTCTATAACTATCATCTTGACATAAACCAGATGCTACTTATGCTTGAACGAAGTTACTTAAAGTCGGGAATTTTTTGAAATCCTGCATTCGATATATACTGGGTAATGGAGGTGATATTTCTCTTAGTATAATTTGTGACACCATGCTGGGATCTCGCTGGAATCATTTCTCAAGGAGAATAACTTACGAATCTTCTCTTCCTCTGCAGGCCAAAGTATTTACTGTAATTCGTAACTCTCATTGGAAGTGGCCCGCTGCTAGGTCCAGAGAGTTGGTTTCCACCCAAGCTTCTGTTTGTGGCGTGAATTTTCCTAATTCCTCAGCTGCAGAGAATGTTGTATGCACAGCTTCCTCAACTGATTGCCTTAGTTCTTTTACCGCTCGGGAAATTGTCAGAAACAAGAATGCTGATGTTGACTACCACAGACTTGTGTGGTTCCCCCTAATTTGCCAAGATTGGGCTTTAATTCTTTGTTAGTAATACATGATCAACTCCCTACTTTTGAGAGGATTAACCGTTGGTCTGTTGGGAGAGCAAGATCTCTCTACTTGTTCGGTAATCTAAGCATTAAATCTCGCTCTCATCTAATTTTCAAGTGTAGTTTCTCTAATGAAGTACAGAGGAAGGTCTTAATTCTATCAAACTAATCATTGAATCTCGCTGTCATCTAATTCTCGATGTTTAATGTAGTCAACATTATCGAGTTCTCTGTGAAGCATAGTTTTGAGTATTGCCTTGGTCTTAAAATAAGAATGGCACCGATAAGCATTGTAGGTTGTGAAAACTATCCAGCTAGAGTAAGGTTTGTTTGAGATTGTGCTTATTATCGTTTTTTGGTGTGTAATGATGCGTGTTTTGCTCTGAAAACTATCCGGTAATGGCAGACAGATGTCAATTTAAACCCTCTTCTTTTCATGTCCAATTTTTATGAGGCCTAGTTACATACCTTTGCATTTCTCCAGAGAGTTATCGGATGAAGAAGCACAATCGATGAAAAGGAGTTGTTATCAATTAAAAAGAGAGATATTTATTGACCGAGACTCAAATAGAGCTTTACAACTTTTTTTTTTTTTTTTTGCATTCATGGTAATTTGACTCGGTTACGTCCGTAGAAAATTCAACCTCTAAATTCGGACTTACTTTTAAAAGCAAGTTTGCTAATGAAGGCCTCTTCCAAGAAACAGCCCTAGCATTTGATAAGAACATCCAACTTATGAAGTCTTTTATCCTTTGCCTATTTCTCTAGATCCATTGATGGTCATTGTTGTTGAGGGAGTCTCATAAGCAATCGATGGACTTCTGTAAACTTATTTACCATTATATTAGTCAAGCAGAGTAATTTACGTTAATCAACTACAGCTACCCAACTTCATCGGAATCTTCCAGTCTTAACATTATTCAAAACATATTGTGATTGTCGTTAATTGATGGAATTGACATAAGAAGTTCTCACCTTGCCTTGAGCGATTTTTCACTTTCGATAATTATAAAGTCCCTGATATGGATGGGCGATGTCTCTAGTTTCGAAATAAGATGGAGCGTAGTAATTTAACCGCTCATGCCTCAAGCTATTGATTCTCCTCTACATCATTGTACTTCTACGATATGTTACTCGCTCCAGTTTCGATGAAGACACCGAGCAGATGTTCAGAATTCAGAGCTAGATTTCTTTTTGCGTTTGAAGGTTTTTGCTTTCAAGGAATCTACAGGTAAATTATCATCTCTGAATGAAAGCTGATCGGTATTAAAGCAGGTGACTTCTGGTGAGGCGAATGTTATTTACGTTCTGGCTTTGTCTTCGGCACTTGTTCATGAAAATCCAAACTTTTTAGCTGCTCCATTTCAGCTGCGTGAAGGAAGGACCAGTTTTTAGGGCAGCTCTTGGGAAATAGATATACAGCCACAGTGGTGTAGGAATGATGTCGCCTTTATATGTGGTTGCATTGAACCTTTCACAGTATAAAATTGGAACCTAAAAATTAAAACAAATACTGAGATAATTCCCTAAATGCAATCTTAAAATAAACGGGATTAAAACTATTCCTAAGATGCACCGACCTAAATGCAATTTCTGTTCGTTATATTTTGCATTTTCCTTTTTTGCTTTCGATTTCTTTTTTAATTTTTTTAGAATTTTAATGACCAACTCGCGGCCAATAGAACGAGGGGTGACATTTTTACAATCTCAAAGCATGAATGGCAAGTTGAGAAGATGTCAACGTGATGCAGTGAAGATTTAGCTCAAAATACTCACTTCTTTACCTCGCAGAAAGCAACTTTCATCTATGCATACTATTGTCCAATATGAGAAAAAGTTGACAGCAACACTCACAGGAGACCCAACAAGAAGCGCCAGAAGCTACTTCAACAGAACGAAGACCCCACCAATCACAAATGCAAGTATTTCATCCAAATTAGATAAAAACAAATCCTCATTCACTGCACAAATACATACGGACAGCAAGCTCGTAGGACATCTTAAGCCCGTTTCGAGCATAAGAATGTGATAATCCAACATGAAATCGATACAAGTCCAAAGCGCCGGTTTCTTACGTGGATATACATGCTGAGGAGGTCCATGTAACGCATAAGGAACACTAAACAACCAACTTTACTTGACGCAAATCTGGGTAATATGGAATCCTATCAGTTTTTATGTGTTTCAAGCCTTGAAACGCTACAATTTGATGGAAAGCGAAGGTAACATCAACGCGGCATCTCTCTATATGTTCACATGACTAGACCACTATCAAATGATATCGAAATCCGCACGTTCCACATATGAACAAAAGCGACCAGCAAACACCCGTGTTATGTTCAAGGCTTGAAATGATTAAAATTCGATGACATATCAAAATCCAGAATGCTTACGATTTGGAGTCGGGCATTCTGTCGAACAGGTTGTGGGCGAGTGGCATGAAGCACTCGGTCAACAGAAAAGCTTGCAATTTTGGAGAACCATGTGACGTAGGATCCTCAGCTAGACAATGGCAGAGACAAAACCTGAGTTCCAACGACAGGCGACAATGGAAACAATAATTTGAAGCTCTCGGCAAAAGGCGATGCAGAACAACCACCTGATCGAGTCTCAGTGAATATCGACCGTACCCTACCTTACGAAGATATATTCTCAAGTTATTGAAACATGGGTGGATCCGCTAGAGCTGCAAAACATCACCATCGGGACACGTATCAAAACTCCGAGATGGGCCTTGAAAGGTGTCGATAAATATATTTATTAAAACTAAAATCTTGGGCATTGTCCGATTGATATGCTTCGAAGAGGCTCGATTTGAGCCCAGCACTTCTTTTTTCTCGGGACACGTATCGAAACTCCATCAACGTTGATGGAGAATATCTCGGGATTGACCCAGTTGCAGACTCCAATGGTCTATGCTTATGAAGAGCCAGTGAAAAGAGATGGAGGAAGGAGGAGGACAATGAACAAACTAAAGATTGGACTCCCGAAAATATTTTATGTTAAAAGTTATGTTAATCAGAATATCATGCAAAAATATTTCTTGCTCTAATATATCTACTTACGCAAAATGCGAAATAAGTCAAAGCATACCCGAAAATGTAAAATTTTCTCCTCAAGCAATTGCTGGAGCAAAGGCAGGCGCTATGCACGAGCGTCTGATTAGATGGCTATACATAAAGATCATTAAAAAATGTTTCAACATGAAATGGATGGTTATAGGTGTAATGCAAGGGTGCTTTAGGAAATATGATGCGAGATAAATGCCACTTTTCACTCGTCAATTACCTGAAATCGGGGGTTGCCTATTATAGAGGTAATGCGAGGATCGCTTACGAATTGGGAAATCTCACTTTTGGCTGGAATGTATGGATTTTTTTTGCTTTTTCTTTTTTGGTCAGCATTACAAAAAATGAAAGGATCCGCTCTACTTGGACGCCTTCATTTTCGTACTTAACTTAGGCTTTCGATTTTCGTTTTCACTTGAGCCCATGTTACTGAGCTTATATGTAAATAGGCGCTGTTAGATGCTCAAAGCATCTTTTCCAATGTTTTTTCATCGTCGAACAATGTTTTCTAAGTAACTTCACAGACGTTTTTATGGTTATTCTTGACGAGCATTACAAATAAGATCGTTGCATTTTCTGATTTCCTCTTGAAACAAGTAAATAAACCCGTTCAATAAAGCGACATCATATGGCTGTGCATGAGGGATCCTATATATCTAACTGGGGTCTCCTATCTTATGCGTTTCACTTTCAGTTGCTAACAGGACTTGCTCCTCAGGTATGTACACAGTATGCTAGGACCTGCATCAAAAAGACATGCTGAGGTTTTCTTTGGTTCAGAACTATAATTTTTGCTCCGTTATTCATCATAAGGCAGGTTGTGGTGTGGGGACATAGTACATCACCAAGAACATGATGATGAGAATGGGGCAGTGGAAGTCGTTTCAGCATGTGGAAATGATGACTCCTCTGATGCCTATGATCGCTTTCCTTTGGATGAAACATCTTAAATGGATTTTCCGGTGGAAGGTCATCCTCTTGTTAATGTCAGAGCCAAGTTATTTTCCGTTCATGACTGTCCGCCAATACGCAGCCTTTCTAATGTCCCGTAAAGCAAGGAACCTTACTAGGAACGAAAATCGGCAAATATTTTATGTGATGCTTCTGTGCATATAATTTTCATTTAAATAATCGAAAGGAGTGGCATAAAAGGTTCAGTTTTGGCCACTGTTGCTGCCACTGCTAACATGATGCTGAAATATGCAGCCGCACGCAAGATATATAAGATTTGAAATAATGGCTCTTGAATCTTTTACAGGATTTGACTTCAGAGGAAATTGCTTTGGGTAGATATTCGGTCCGACGATATTGTCCTTCCATGCCTGTGTAAGGGAAGACTTGCATAGTCCAACTTGCATTGTGAGTTCTGAGGAGTGTAAGAAGCAGAATACTCTCAACTTCTGTTACATCCTTTTCCGTGCAGTTCAAGAGAAATATACCCAAAAATATGTGTTAGACATTTATCATGATTTGGCAAGGTGGCCAGGTGCTTCTTGGGAAGGCAATGAGCATATCGTTCAATGCATTTTGTTTGAATCCGATTATTTGTGGCACTTAAGTGTGAAAATTCAAAATTCAAGGGACCCAAGGACTTGCGGCTTACACCCTCCCCCAATAACGACTTGATAAAAGCTGCATACATTGCAATCCCTAGCCTGGAAGAAGATGGTGAAGTTCCCATATGAACCCTCAGACCTCAAGTTTATGTTGTCGGAAGTGTATTTGGCTAATGATAGAACACTCCATGTATGTGAAGCCAAGTTCCTGCTGCTCCGCTGGACTTTCAGAAACACGTTTAGGATGGTTGTGTGATTTATAGCCAGATACGAGGATGGCCCTTTTAGCTTGAGTGGACTCGGGAGACCTAAAGTTACGGCGAAAATGAAACTGCATAGCGATAACTGACATTTATTTTTCCACGAGAAAATTGTTGATGACAGCGAGGAAAAAGATGCTTCTAAAGAGAACTTGGCTAGGGACAATAAGGGTAAAGTTTCTTCTATATTTCTGGATACTCTTGACATTTGTTTGTCCTGTTTCTGAGCCTCACTCCAGCAAATGTCTCTCGCAGGACTCCATCAGCTTGACACAGAGCGTGCACACAATGTCAAGTAAATTCCTTATTACTCTTTTATTGGCTAAACCTCTTAATACTTCCCAACTCAAGGTCTTCTTCACTACCTACAACATCCCATTTAAGGGCAGATGCTGTTCATTTGGCTACACACTAGTCCAGTTTATTATGGTATGTCATAGGGAATTCTCTATGACGAGTATGGCAGGAAATTATGGGCGGAATTTTCAGAAACCAATGGTATATAAATGGTGTGTTCTGGCTTTTCCTGTTATTTTCTGCCCCCATCTTTCTCAAATATCTTGTTAGAGCGATATAAAAGTTCTGAGATTGTTTTCTCTCAACAACATTGTTTTCTGCTGCTGCAGGAAGATGCTAAGATACAGAGATTATAGTGTACCGGTGGCTAAGACTGATTTAGACAAAATTACCCGTGATGGCAAGGACTTTGTCAATGGAAATGAAGACAAGAATCCATTCGATTCTGTGACCTCGTCTTCGTGTGAGAACAGTGGGAACGCTTCAGTAAAGGTTGGTGAAGCTAGCATTCCTGACAGAGATGAAATTCATGTCTCTAAAGCTAGGTCCATCCATCAACTTCCTATGCAACAATGGCCATGAAAGAGCTGCTGAAGACATGCCACAAGTTCTCCGTGCTCTTTTGGATTTACTCAATGAAGATTACTAAAGGCAAAATAAGGTGCAGTCCTCATTCCCAGAGATCATGTAGAGACCCAAAGAAATGAGAAATGTGTGCAATGTAAATAAAGAGAAATATTAGGATAGGAGTACAGTCAAGCAATAAAGTCACAGTTTGACCTCTAGCATCTTGAGAAAGCATTAGTTTCTACATGGAGTTTGGAAAAGTTGCCTCCATATTTTCATGGGTTTAAAAGTGAGACGATTTGATACGAAGAAGCAGGAACTGTATACACATACTTAGGCCCGTTCATCAAAATCCTTTCCGGATTTCAGAGTAAAACCTGTCTGAGTTCGACATTTCCTGATCCGGATCGTCTTTCATGGAAGCTCAGGTGAGGCTACTGGAATTTTTTATTCATAGGCTTTTGCTACGGGGAGGAAACCTAGGCAGTTTAGGACTGTTGCCATCCTAAGACGGCAGGCTTACGAGCTGTTCTAGCTTCTATTGGGCGTCTCCCATTCCCCACAAACAAGCCTTCTTAATTAACGTGTAGGATCAATTGCCTAGAGTGCATCTGATTATCTCCGACATTTTCTTTAGTGTGTTGATGGTTGAATTGTGCAATGCGATTGTCGGACAATCATACCAGAGGCTTTAAATTGTTCATGCTTACAAACTGAAACTTGGGTCATTATGCATTTGCAGGTTGCCTTTCACTAAACATTAAACCACGAAACAAGCCCGTTATGAATTTTACTGTCGCAAATCCAACCTCAAAACACAATTCGGAAAATTCCTCACGTCTCATGTTGGGAGATAGCTTTTCACAGTCTGCTTCCCAGCGGCCGCCGCCACTACTGCAATCACCTCCGATCACCCAGCTGATCTGGTATATATAGAAGGAAGTGAGCAAGTTGCCGGAATTTCAACAATGAGTTCCCACATGATGTACGGGTTAGAACCTAAACGATAGATGCAGAAGTTTTTAGATTCTCATGTTCAGTGGTGCTTAGAGCTTCTCTCCAATAGGCTAGAGTATTGGTGTCCTGTTAAAGGTGTAAATAACAGAAAGGAAGGTAATATAGCGGCTCATAGTTTCGCTAAGTTTGCTTTAAATGTGGATCCCTTTTCTTCGAGAGAGTTTTGCTCTAGTTTTCAACTCGCAGTCGAGTGGGCTTGCATTTGTTCGCGATCATATTAAAGAAAGCCTACATAACACGATGCTCCCAATCTTGGCGCTGCTGCTGCCTTATATAGCACACCTGTCACAAGCAAACAATTCTGCTATCTCATGATGCTGCAAAAATGAGAAAAACATAGCACTCAAGCACAAAAAGAATTCCATAAAATATTAGGATCCTCAACACAAGTGAAAAGATGAACTTATATAAGCCATGCCAATTAACAAATGATTTGCGTAGTTAAAATCTCTCTAAATAAGTAATGCATTCCTTATCTCAATTGAACGAATTTTATCTTCCTAACACCAATCTACTTATGAAGGCTATCTCTTCCATGATTATCTAGAAAGTGGTACACACGTATGCAGAATTAACAATTGGGAAGGAGCATACCACTTGTCACCAATGTGGTAAGTTAGGCTTATATACCAACACAGCAATTTCCATTTAGGCCTAGTTAATGGGCTAATTGGGGTCATTGTACACTCTAAAGCATTCCTTCGGGTCATTCAATTTGCAAAAAGAGGAGTTTGTAAAAAAGTACCTTAGGGCGACATTCTAATACAATGATTATATTCATGACATATGCATGATTAATACTTTCACTTGTTTAGGTATCAAATTTCATTGTGAAATTAAATATTTTCCATAATTCATCCATTCAACTTATTTATGTTGATTTCAAAAGCTTTTGGTGATATCATTCTAGAAATAAGAGGAGAATCATCGTATTGTAAAAGTATAAGTCAAAAACTTATTAGCACTAGATCAATATAGATACTTGTGAAAAATGATATCGTGAGACAAAATTGTGGTTATGCATAATTGGTGGATATTCAATGAATGGAAATTGTAATTGTAAGGGTAACTTTAAAAGTGAAAGTTAAACAGATTACACTTTCAGCTTAAATATATAGATGAAATGAGAGATTGTGAGATAAAATGGTGGTTATGCATTTAAAAACAAAAAAATGGGCGTTATTTTAATATGGAAATTGTATTTGTCGGGCAATTTCGCATGGCAAAAAATGAAGTAAATGACACTTTTAAATTAAATATATGGATGTCCTAAAAATATTCGTCATGATTCATAAGTTCTTTTTATTTTTATTTTTTTGGTCAAAACAAGTTCCTTTCATTACTTCAAGTGATTCGGGAATTACAGCCTATATGAGCCTTCGAATATAAGAGGTCCCATAAAACTTGAGGTGGATTTGTAGTCCAATTACAGCCACGAGCCTCTTTTTATGCATGCTTTCTTTTCTAGTAGTGTAGCACATCTCACTATCACAAGCAGCTAAAAGCTAACTGCATTGTTTCAAATTATTTTGGTGGTCGTGTGGGTTTAATAATTTTTAGAGAGGTTTGTCGAGTATGATTACCGGATATCGGGCCCGTTTGGTTCGGCTTTTGGGGAATGTATTTGCAGTAATGCAAATACCTTTGGGTGAAGGGGGTTTTCCGAAATGCAAATATCGTTTGGTAAAATTTGCATTGAAAAACAACTTTGGCCAAAATACCGTTTGGTAAAATTTGCATTTGTAATTAATTTTTATTAAATTAAAAAAGCAAAATACACATTTTTTTTTTTTTGAAGTCCGGCCACTGGACCACGGGATCCGGCAGCTGGACCGCCGGTTCCGGCGGTCCGGATGGCCGGATCTCGGCCTCCGGAGGTCGCCGGGTAGCGCGACCCAGGGCGACGGCCGCCCGGGTCGCGCGACCCCGGCGACGGCCGCTGGGTCGCGCGACCTTAGGCGACGGCCTCCGAGGCCGCGCGACCCAGCGACGGTCGCCCGGGGTTCGTGCGACCCAGCGACGGCCGCCCGGTCGCCCGAGGTCGCGGTCGCGCGACCTCGGGCGGCCGCTGGGTCGCGCGATCGGGCCACCGATGGCCTGAATCGGGCGACCCAGCCTTCGCCTGAGGTCCGACGACGGTCGCCGGGGTCAGGCGACCCTCAGGCGGCGGTCGCCGGCGCGTCACCGGCATGCACAACCCCCTTGGCCGGCGGTTGTCGGCCTCCGTGCGGTGGTTTTCCTCGCGGATGAACAGTAACCGCGAAGTGAATAGTAACCGGAACTTGCATTCCGGAAATGCAAGTTTCCAAAGGACCTCCGGACCTCCTTTGGCCTAAGGGCCCTTAGACCCCTTTGGAGATGCAATTGCATCTTGCCAAAGTTTCTCAAAAACTTGAACTAAACACATTTGCATTTGGCCAAGGGACTTTAAAGTCCAAATGCTCATCTCCAAAGCCGAACCAAACGGGGCTATCATCTAATTAAGAACTCGATTAGCATTTTCCCCATCGAGAATTTGATTAATTAGACTACCAATAGTTTTGAACCTAAGTTAAGAACAGAGTGTTAGGTATAAAAAAATTAGGGAAAAGTCACGAAAACCCCGAACTTTGCCAAAAGTAACACATTTACCCAATTTTTTTTTTTGTGACGTGAAAAACCCCGAACTTTACTAACCGTGACACATTTACCCCAATTTTTTTTTGTGACACCAAAAACTCTGAGCTTTTATTATGTGACACATTTACACTAAAATTATAAGACATTTTGGTCTTTTCATTTTTTAAAATTTTTTTCTTCTCCTTCCCTCTGCCGGGGCTGGGGAGGAAGCCGGCGTGGGTGGCCCTCGCTTGTGCTCGGCGAGGTGCCCTCGCCTCGCGTCTGGCGAGGGCTGTCCTCGCCCAATGCTGGTGAGGTTGGGCGAGGGTGTCCCCGCCCTCGGCGGCATTGGGCGGCCCTCGCCGCGTCCGGCGAGGACGACCTCGCTAGATCTAGCGAGGAGGCCCTCGCTCGACGCCGGCGAGGTGACCCTCGCTTGCATCCAGTGAGGACGACCCTCGCCGGATCTAGCGAGGGTGCCCTTGCCGGTGTCGGCGAGGGTGCCCTCGCCGGGATTTGGCAAAGGAGGCTCTCGCCCGACGCCGGTGAGGGCGACCCTCGCCCGCGTCCGGTGAGGATGACCCTCGCTAGATCCGGCGAGGGTGCCCTTGCCGGCGTCGAGCGACCCCCACCGGAAGTCGGCTTCCCTCCGCCAGCTCTGCCATGGCCGGCGGAGGGAAGAAGAAGAAGAAAAAGGAAAAAAAAAAAAAGAAAAAGGAAAAAATAGAATAAAAAGACAAAAATGCCCTTGATGGGGTAAATGTGTCACGGTTTGAAAAGTTTGGAGTTTTTCATGTCACAAAAAAAAAAAGGTTGGGGTAAATGTGTCACTTTGAGCAAAGTTCGGGTTTTTCGTGGCTTTTTCCCAAAAAATTAAGAACAAAATGAGAGAGATGTAAATCCCCATTGTGAATCACATTCAATCTTAACCCCTTAAGTATAACAATTTTAAGAAATGAAAAAGACTTCAAAGATATGACGTTTGATATTGGAAGTTTGAAAGTATGGTGACATTTTAATTATATTCTAATTATCAAGCCACCTTTCCAAACTCGCTATCTAAACTACCTAATTTATATGGCTGTGTTTGGTTATCTTAATAAATTGATGTTTGATAAAATAGCATTTGATTGAATGATGATAGATCTTGCAATGCACTATATCACGTTAAGAATGCAATTAGAATGTTCAAGTCTAGAGTATCAAATCAATCGGTAGTCAAAATGTCGATTTGTCATACCATCATCACTAATGTTAGCCAGCACTCTCTATTTCTAGAGATGATTTAGCTAAGATGATTTTGAGAATGGCCGACTAGATTGATCCATCGAGTAATTTATCAGATTATGGATATACCTTTAAACAAATGGGTCATGTACAATATATTATTACGAAAAGTCTCACACACATAGTATTCCAACCTATACTTTTTTTACCTAATGTGATAAATATACATCAAACTTTTTTTGTGACATAAAAAAATTCAAATTTTATTAATTATGACACATTTATCTTTTAAGTTTTTTCTGTGACACAAAAAATCATAACTTATACTCTCGTGACACATTCTCTTTAAGTCATAAGACATTTTTGTCTTTTACTTTTTTAACTTTTTTTCTTTGCTTTTCTTTTTCTGTTTTCTTTTTTCTTTTTTTTTCTCCTCCATTCCCTCCACCGATCATGGCAAGGAAGTCGGACGGACACCCTCACCGGCATCGGGTGAGGGTTGCCCTTGCTTGGGTGGGCAAGGGCAGCCCTCACCTCGGTCGAATCTAGCGAGGAATGCCCTCGCCAACGTCGACAAGGGCAGCCTCGCTTGAGTTCGGCTTTCTTTTGCTAGCCACAGCAAAGGGAAGAAAGAAGAGAAAATGTTAAAAAAAAAGCCAAAAAGAAAGTTAAAGAAAAAAATTAAAATTAAAAGAAGAAAATGTTTTTAGTGGGTAAATGTGTAACAATCACTAAAATTTGAATTTTTATGTTATAATTTTTTAAGTAAATTTGTCATATTAAACAAAGTTCGAAATTTTTCATGGCTTTTTATCTTTTTAATAATTTTGCAAGACGGTACCATCATTCTTTGACCATTTAAAGAGCTGTACGACAAGACATTACTCGTTGGAGAAACCGGAGAGGGCCAAGTTACCCACAACCGTCGCCTTTCCTAGAGTTAGGGCGGAGCATAGGTACTAGGCAGGGGGTAGAGCAGAGCATTAATGGCCGACTTGCAACTACTTTCATTGATGCTGTTTGGGAGATCCAGGTCCTTTTCCGAGGATGCTGGTGAGATGAATGAACGGCCACTGCTCCAATTTCGACCTAAGGCGCAAAAAGGTCTAACGCAATTGAGTTGGAGATTTTAGTTGGGAACTTATACTGGACATTGACCAACGGCTAATGCACATTACCGTTGCTCCATGGCTGGTCCTCAAATCCTCCACCGATGGTTTTTCCTTTTCTCACTCGCCGACGACTCCTCAAGCTCCTTCAGTCGCTTGAGCTGGCCGCACCACTGCGGCGTCCATTCAACTTTTGACAGCTTGGCCGGAGATAAACGCTGTAGGGATGGGAGGGTTGCTTCCATGTAGTAGTACATCAGGACACGTGTGGCAACAGTTAACCATGGTGGTGGAGTCCAGTTCCGTTATGGCGGTATAACTCCACGCACGGGCAAAGCTAAGATTTAGGTCTCAGTGATAGCTGAGGGACCCAACTCAACTGCATTGTCCTATTGGCTATTTTTTTTTTTTTTTTTTTTTTAATTTTGAACTCAGTCCTATTGACTATTTAGGGTGCGTTTGTTTGCGTTTCGTTTAAAATTTGTTCCGGAAATAGAAATAGAAAAATGTTTACATTCCGGAACAATTTTTGAACAAAAACGCGTTTGGTAAACTTGTTCCGGAAATAAAAAATAAACAGAAACACGTTTGGTAAATTTGTATAATTTTTTATTTCTTTTATTTTTTCTATTTTTTTATATTTTTTTCATTTTTCTTTTTCCTTTTTTCATTTTTCTTCTTTTGGCCGGTCGCGGCGTCGGCCATGGCCGGTGATCGGCGACGAGGGCCGCGGCCTCGCCCGGCCACGGTGAGGCTTGCCGGCCCCCGCCGAGGCTCGGCCTCGCCGGGCCATCGCCAGGGCGACGCCGACCTAGCGGTGGCTTGGCGAGGCCGAGCCTCGTCGGCCACCGGGTGAGCTCGGCCTCGCCGGATCTCGGGCGAGCTTGAGCTCGCCTAGCCAAGGCGAGCCGCCGGCCCTCGTTGGTCGGGCGTCGACCATGGCCGACGCCGGCGACCGGTGAAAGAAAAAAAGAAAGAAAATAAGAAGAAGAAAAAGAAGAAAGAAATTAAAAAAAGGGACAAAAGTGTTTCTAAGTTTTGTTTCAGAAATAAGAAACACAAATTTGTTGTTTCTTATTTCTGTTTCTTTTTTGTTCTTGGGAACAAAAGAACAAAAAAGGAAACGCACCCAAACACGTTTCTGTTCATTTTTTGTTCCCAGGAACAAAAAAAAACAGAAAAAATGTTAAAAAAAGAAAAAAAAACACAAACAAACAGCCCCTTAGACTCCATAAATTTGAACGCTAATATTAAAGAGGATGAGGGCAGATCTTGTTTTCATAGGGAGAGAGAGAGAGAGAGCGAGGGGGGAGAGTGAGAGAGAGGGTATGAGATGACAAACCATGTATATTTATATATGGATTAATACAACGAAAAAATCAAAATTAAAATACTTATGATACTAAACACTCGATATTATTATATTTGTGATGGATTTACTCTTTATTAGTTTTCGTTTAAGTTAGTATACCCGTGACAAATAAAGGGTAAAATCTGTGTCATCTAACTCAACAATTTGAAACTAAAATTTAACGAACACTAATAAAAGGTGAATTTGTCATAAGTATATTAATCTAGAATTTTTCATGATATTAACCCTTTATGTATCGAGTCGCAAATATGTACAAATTAGTTTTACAAAAGAACAGCAACAAATATTCTAAGAAAAGCAGTCTCTTAGTTCGGTAACTTCAAAAAAAAAAAAAAAAAAAAAGATTCGGTAATAAAAATGTCTTTAATCAATTGTAAAATATTCATACCCATATAATCCATAATTTAGTCATCGTGCATGTATAAATATTGAAGTGCCACGAACGTGATTTTTTCTTTTGGGGGGCTTGGTTGTGCACATAATATAAATCTTGGCTAAAAAAGTACATAATATATATTTCATATGTTGCTTTGTCATTCAATATTTATAATATAAACAGGTAATACATGATAAAATTATAAGATATTACTGAACTAAAGAAATTTTTAAAAAATCAAAATTAAAATACTTATGATATTAAACACTCGATATTAATACATTTGTGATTGATTTACTCTCTATTAGTTTTCGTTTGATAGTATATCCGTGACAAATGGAGAGTAAAATCCATGTCATCCAACTTAAGAAACTAAAATTTAACGAACACTAATAAAAGGTGAATTTGTCATAAGTATATCAATCTAGAATTTTTCATGATATGAACCTTTTATGTATTGAGTTGCAAATATGTACAAATTAGTTTTACAAAAGAACAACAACAAATATTCTAAGAAAAGCAATCTCTTAGTTCGGTAACTCAAAAAAAAAAAAAAAAAAAAGAGTCAGTAAAAAAAATGGCTTTAATCAATTGTAATATATTCATACCCATATAATCCAAAATTTAGTCATCGTGCATGTATAAATATTGAATCGCCACGAACGTAATTTTTTCTTTTGGGGGGCTTGGCTGTGCACATAATAGAAATTCTGGCTAAAAAAGTACATAATATATATATTTCATATGTTGCTTTGTCATTAAATATTTATAATATAAACAGGTAATACATGATAAAATTATAAGATATTACTGAACTAAAGAAATTTTTTAAAAAAATCCCCCCCATGGAGTTGTTCATACCTCTGCCGCATCCATCTAACTTTTGACCACTTGGCTTGAGACAAACACTCTTAAAGAAGAGACAGCAAGATTTCCTCCATGTTGGTACATCGGGACAGGCTTTAGGAATAGTTACCATGGGGGAGTCAAGTTGCTTTTGTGAAAGCTAGTATGAGCACCTAGAGGGGGTGAATAGGTGTAAAAACAATTTCTGGAGATAAATGTGCAAAGCTAATTGACAATAGATTATGAAAAGGAAATTCATTTTTTATAAACAAAACGAGTTATGATCAAAGTAAAAGAACGTAAAGAAGAGAATATGAACACATAGATTATAGTGGTTCGGCTTAATTGAAGCCTACGTCCACTCTTCCACACTGACAGCCCACCGGCTAGATTTCACTATGAACAAAAGAGTTGTTACAGAAAAGCTCTTCCTTGATTCCACAGTGTAGAGACTCTGCTACACTTCCTCAAATTCTCTTAAAGATATAAACTCTTTTTTGCGTACAAGATTTCGCTCAACAGTTTAATTGACAAAGAACAAGGAGTTTCAGACTTTGGAATTCTTCTATCGCGCACACACTCGAACAATTGTAACATCTTCCTTATATACTCCTTTATGCCATCACACTAGTTGGCACTTATCAAATGAATTCTTCCAATCTACCCGTTGGATAGAATCAATTAGGAAGATCTTCGAGCTATTTAAGGAACATGAGATAGCCCATCAATCCTGCTCGCCCATACAATCAGGATCTAGGTTTCCGTAAGTAGAACTTTCCAAATATACTTCGCCAATCAACGGATCCAAAATCCTTGAATCAATCTTGATTTGAATAATGGATTCCGAAATGCTATATATAGCCAAGAGATTTTCTTCAGTCGACAAAATCAAATCCTTAACGAAATACTTCATTTCGGATAAGCCTTTTTTGACAGTTTTAGAAACTGTCAATGAGAATAAATTTTGAGTCTTGAGTCTGGCAGTCTAGAGGTCTTCAGACTTTAATAGAAGAGTCTGCAAATCTTTATACTAGACTGATGAAAACGTTTTATTAACTTCAAAATACTGAAGGAAGTTTTCTCTAATAATCTCCCCCTTTTTAATGGTAACAAAACTTTCCTGCAGATTTGGATAACTATGACCTGCAAAACATTACTCAAGCAAACAATGATATCTCACAAAAATAAATGGCTTAATGAAGATATCATTAGAATTTGCATCCATAGAAAATAAGTTAGTTCTGTAAATGAGCAAAGTCATGAGATATCAATAGTGCTTAAGATAAACAAATGTTCAAACAGTCAAATCCAAATCCAGTCTAAATCCAAACAACCAAACACAAAAGTCAAGTCATAATCGACACAAAAGTTCAAAAAGTGAGTTTTAAAGTGAATTCAAAGTTTAAAATCAAATCTGCACCACATCTCTCCCCCTTTTTGTCATCATTAAAAAGGTAGAGATGAAAATAGAATGGTTTTAAGATTGCTTGGGAACACGAACAAGCTAGAAATCTCCCATTGACTGGACAACCCATTCCAGCTTCTTTAAATCCTCCTTTAGTTGCGCCACATCTTCACCCTTAGCATTGGCATGAACTTGAATAGCAAGGGCATTGATATGATCATGCAAAGAAATTGAAGAGATTTGACCTGCATTTTGCAAGTTCTGCACTTCGTATCCCAGAGCATATATCTGGCCTCTCATTTCAAAAGAACATCAAGAATTCTGCGAAAGTCTCATGAATTGTCTGTTTGAGTACTTGCCTCTACACGATCAGACGGAGTATTGGCGGATGATGGCAATTTAGCACGATCACTCAGATTGGGCGATGAAATCTCATGTCCCTCCTCAGGAAATTGAGTGGCATAGATATCCTCTGGATCTGCTGGAGAATGACTTACTCCTTCACTAGTGGTAGGGAATGAAGACGTTCCTTTTTTCTCAAGATCTTCCCCTGTTTCCATGCCTTTAGGTGGAGAAAAGTGTTCCTCATGCTCTACTTCTTCTTCTTCTTCCTCAATCTTTTCCTCCTCTGTATCTCTCTCCTCTACTTCTTTCTCCAAATCTTCTCTCTCTCCAAACCTCTATTCTATCTCATGCTTGTCTTTTTCCTGTCTCTCTGTCGATTCTGGAATAGAATGACTTAAGTTCTTCAATGCCATCGTAGAAATGGTGACATCATCCTCATCTTCTTCATCCTCGATGATGAGTGCTCTTCTTTTCTTGGATGGAGTGACTATGGGCTCCTTCCCTTTTTGCTTTGCCACTGAAGAGACTGAATGAGTCTTGACAAATGTTTTCTCCTTAAACTGCTCCAATGCCTTGGTAAGTTCTTTCAGACGCATTTTAGAGACTATTCTCAATCCCACCACCATTTGATCGCACGTTCGAACACAAAGAATTCGGGGAGGCTGAACGTTCAAATGTCTAGATAACTTGGTCACAAGAGCTGGATAAGGAAGTTGACTCTTGTCCTTCACTATTGCCCTGTACATGTGAAACATAATTATGTGTGGAAGAGAGAATTTCTTACCAGCATTGATGGCGTACATCAATTTTGCTTCCGAGTTTGAAACGTCGGTCTTTGAAGTTGATTTTGGTCTAAGACAATTAATCACTATCTTGTGAAGCAAAATGTTGGACGCATTCATTCTCACATAGGAAATCTTTCCTTCCGTTCTTCTATCTTGAACAAGTTCCAATGTTGGACGAGCAATATACACACTTGTAGGTTGATATCTCCCTCTTTCAACCCCAATCACATTAGCCAACGTATTCATGTCAACCACATAGTCTTGATCTCGAACACTAAAAGAGAATCTATTCACATCCAAGAAACTGAGATTCGAATAGAAATAAGCAGTAAGTTTAGCATAAGCTTATGTAGATTCAGAACAAAACTGTTTGAGTTGAAGAAGACTGAATTTTTCCTGCAGATTGATATTCACAGAGTCAAGAAAATCAAATTCCACGTTTCTAGGGATTATCACCCCACGCTTCAGCAACTTAAAGTACAGTTTCTTGTGTTCCTCCGATTGAAATAAATCCGTCATTTTGGTTCAGATTTTCACTGCAACACCCATTATGGGTTTAAACTGACTGTACAACTTATCATCATCGTTTCCATCTGGTTGATTCAACCCTCCAACACGAGGATCACTTGAGATATTCGCCAAAGCTTCTTCTGCCGACCTCGCAAGGGCAATACCCAAACGTTCCATGGTGTGTAAGAAGTGAGAGTGCTAGTATGAACACCTAGAGGGGGTGAATAGGTGTTTAAGATAACTCTTGGCAAATATATGCGGAATAAAATAAACTTCAAACAAAAGAGTTAGGGAAGAGAATAAGAACACAGAAATTATAGTGGTTCGGCTTAATCCAAGCCTACGTCCACTCTCCCACGCTAATGACCTTCTTGGCTGGATTCCACTATGCAATCAACAAGAGATTACAACTTAGAGTGCAAACACTTAGTAGATCACACTATCTCACTAAGTCACTCTTTTGGTATTTCTCTCACGATCACAAACGTTTAAGCTCACAAGAGACAAGTGAAGATCGCTCGACTTTGAATTATAAATTCTACGCTCCGTCTCTTACTTGCTCATCGGTCCATGATCTCCTTAAATACTCCTCCACTTCCAAACTACCCGTTGGACAATCCCGGAGAATCGTCTTCCAATATACTCATTGGACAGCTCCGTATCTAGAAGATTTGGTAGCTGTTGAGTGACAAAGGTAAAATCCCAAATTGATTCCGATCGCCCATACAAACGAAATCTTGGTTTCCATAAGTAAAGCTTCTTCGTATAGAAAGATCTTGTCTTCAAGATCCAATCGTCAATCAAATAGATTGAATCAATCAAATCAATCTTGATGTGGAATCCAAACCAGATCACTAGCCGTTATATGATTGGGCTTGAGTTACGTTCGTCGAGTCGGATGTAAAGTCGATAGCCATAGACTTTACAATCTGAGTCCGTAGACTTTACAATGGGGTCTATAGAATTTACAATCTGGGTCTGAACATATCTCGCTTCGAACAGATTTAGCTTTAAGGTTTGTACCCGGTTCGGCTTTCAAAGATAGAGTCTGTCTTCCGGTTCATCATTCACGTTCGATGCGGAATTTGTCGGAATGAGCGGACTTACGATGTAGAACAGATTTTGACACTAAAGTCTGGAAGTCTTTAGACTTTGAGTCTTGAGTCTCATGCGCCGAGTCTTGAGACTTTGACACGAAGTCTGAAAATTTTCAAAATATACTGGACATATGTTACGTTCGAGTCTTTTGGCCGTCTTCGACTTTGATAATATCCTTTACATGTTCTATTATCTGCATGGTCTATTACTCAACCATCAAACATATTAGTAGCCTTTGATTTATTTTGTCATCTTCAAAACATCATAAGGGATTTCCCTAACAAGAAGAAAGTTTCATTTCTATACCCTTTGTCCTTAAGAAATTCGTCAATGTAGTTCAACGGAGTACCACTCCTCTTCAAAGCACGGTAAAGCTTATAGGTAAAAGTGGGCTTATGAGTACTTACGGGCTCTGCATCTTCGATGATTTCTTCCTTCTCTTGATGTGCAACATCCTGAGGTCAAGATGAAGTAGATGGACACTGCTGAGAATGTTGTGGGCTCTGCTGCTGTCTAGGAGATTCTTCTTCTTCGGTGAGATCAAAGTGCGTAGGCCCCTCACGCATTTGTTGTGGTCCCCTGTTCGCGATCCTCGAAGACTTCCTTTGAGACGACATCTTTCACAGTTTTTAAGAGGGATAAGTACACTAATGGTGCCATAAGTTGTGTATGGCGCTCACTTTGGTGCCAAAAGTTTCCGTCGGATCACTTAAGTGCCAAAAAATTTGAAAAACGCTCACTTTGGTGCCAACTCCGATGAAATTGGCCAGAAATCCGATGTGGCATTTTTTTTTATTAATTTTTGATGCCGACGTGGCTCATCGGAGAGTTAAGTCAGCATCCAAACACCAAAACGACGCCGTTTGGTGTCTCCCCCAATTCAAAACCCTAATATCCGGCCGTCGCTGTCCTCGACGGTCCTTACGCTCGCGGCCATGGCTTCGACCCCGACCTCGACCCCAACCCCGACGATGGCCACTCAACGGCAGCGCTCCGACCTTGACCTCGACCCCGACCCCGATGATAGCCACTCGGCGGCCGTAGCTCCGACCCGACATCAACCTCGACCGCAACGATGGCCACTCGACGGCCGCGGCTCAAACCCCGACCCCGACTCCCGACAATGGCCACCCGATGGCCGTAGCTTCGACCCCGACCCCGACCCCGACCCCGACCTCGATGATGGCCACTCGGCGGCCGCAGCTTCGACCCCGACTCCGACCCTAACCCCGACGACGGCGATGGCTTCGACCCGTCGAAACCCTAATTTCTTCCCCATGTGAGCTAAACGGTGTCGTTTCCATGAAGCCATCCATGTAGGACGGCAAAACGACGTCGTTTTCTTAAGGAGGACCGAAAACGACGTCATTTAAAGGCTTATCGATTTGTTTTTTAAAAAAAATCATTTTGGCCGGAATCTTTCGCCGGAGGCCGGAATCTTTCGCCGGTGGCACCAAAGTGAGCGTTTTTCCTCCGATTTCGCACTTAAGTGATCCGACGGAAACTTTTGGCACCAAAGTGAGCGCCGTACACAACTTATGGCACTATTAGTGTACTTATCCCGTTTTTAAGATATTCCAAGCTTGTTTCCCAAGAAAAATGAAATTTTTTTCGAGAAATAAACAAGAGAAGAAGACAGAAGTGGAAGATTGATGCTCTTTTAGGGTTTTTGTGAGTAAAACGAAGAAGAACCGACAGTATATAAGGCAGTTGAAACAAGGCATACGGAACGACGTAAAAAGGAAATATAAAAATGCCTTTTAAAAAAAAAAAAATAACTGCATTTTCAAAAATTAGATAAAAATAACTCATTTTTCGTAAAGGAAGGTTTGCGATAATCATGAAAACTGGGAAATAACACCAATCAATTTCGGATGATCGTATCTTTTCAAAATTTGATCTAAGAGATAAATAGAAATAACTTACAGTCGTAGATCTTGATTGATTGAGTCTAAGAGCCTTTAAACTTTCAGTCCTGAGTCTGAACTTCCTCAGACTTTAAGATATTGAGTTTGGAACGAATAACTTCAAATTGATTTTTCTCCAAAGGCTTTGTAAATATATCCGGCAGTTGATTCTTTGAATCAATAAACTGAATCAAAACTTCACCATTTTGAATATGATCTCTCATAAAATGATGTCGAATCTCTATATGTGTTGCTCCTTAATGAAGAATCGGATTCTTGGTGAAATTGATTGTGCTGGTGTTGTCACATTTGATTTCAGTATATGAATCTTCAATTCCGAAGTCTCTTAGCTGTTATTTTATTCACAGAATTTGTGAACAACAAATTACAAGAGCTACATACTCTGCTTCTGCCATAGAAAAAGCTACTGTACTTGCTTCCTTGAAAACCAAGATACTGTCCTACTTCCAAGTAGTTGACAAGTGCTCGAGGTTCTCTTTCTATCAACTCTGCAAACAGCTAGGTCTGCGTCTAAGTATCCAAGAAGAGTGAAGTCTCCTTCTTTAGGATACCAGAGACCAAGGTTTGAAGTTGAAGCAATGTATTTGATAATACGCTTTGCAGTACTTAAATGAGATTCTTTAGGATCTGACTGAAATCTGGCACAAATACGAACACTAAAAAAAATGTCAGGTCTAAAAGCAGTTAGATAAAGAAGTGAATCAATGATACTCCTGTGTAACTTCTGGTCTACTTTCTTTCCTTCTTCATCCTTGTCCGGTTTCAAAGAACTTGATATTGGTATATCAGTCTTTTTGCAATTTTCTAGTCCAAACTTTTTGACAAGTTCTTTAGCATATTTTTCTTGATGAATAAAGATTCCTTCATTTAGTTGTTTCACTTGAAGCCCGAGAAAGAAGGTTAGCTCACCCATTATACTTATTTCAAACTCATCCTACATAGACTTAGAAAATTTCTTGCACAGATTTTCATTAGATGATCCAAACATAATATCATCAACATAAATTTGAACAAGTAAAAAACCTTTGCTTTTGCTTTTAATGAACAATGTAGTATCTACTTTACCTTTGACAAAACCATTTTGAATTAAAAAACTTACTTAGTCTGTCGTACCAAGCTCGAGGTGCTTGCTTTAAACTATATAAAGCCTTTTTCAGTCTGAATACAGAGTCTGGTTTCCTTGGGTCTTCAAAACCGGGTGGTTGTTCCACGTAGACTTCCTCTTGGATAAATCCATTTAGGAATGCACTTTTGACGTCCATTTGGAATAAGCTAAAATTCTTATGACAAGCAAAAACAAGTAATAATCTAATTACTTCTAACCTTGCTACTGGTGCGTAAGTCTCATCATAGTTTATCCATTCTTCTTGCGTATATCTTTTGGCCACGAGTCTTGTTTTGTTTCTTACTTACATTTCCTTTCTCGTTCATCTTGTTCCTGAAAACCCATTTAGCTCCAATGATGGATTTACCTTTCGGTTTAGGAGTCAACTCCCAGACATCATTGATGCTGAATTGCTTGAGTTCTTCTTGCATAGCTTCAATCCAGCTTTCATTCGATAAAGCTTATTTTATGCTCCGGGTTTTATTTTAGAAATAAGAGTCACAAGACCTTTGGACTCTTCGCGTCTTTTGGATCTTGTGCGAATTCCTTCATTAATATCATCAATAATGAGATCTTTGGGATGATTGGACTTATGCTTCTAGTTGCTGGCTGATTTGACAGACTACTAATCTTTTTTTTTCATTTGAATCTTCATTGATAATTTGTTGCTCATCTTCTGAAGGTTGAACTGCTTATGGAGATTTAGACTTTGTAGAGTCTGGAATAGGTTCGGATTCTTCAAGATGAGTATGAATCGATTGATTTTGCATAGAGTCTTGAAATTTGACATTCATTGATTCCTCCACAGATTGAGTCTTCTTGTTGTAAACTCTGTAAGTTTTGCTTGTGATAGAATATCCAAGGAAAATACCTTCATTTGATTTTTCTTCAAACTTACCAACTCGATCATTTGCATTTTTCAATATAGAACATTTACATCCAAACACATGAAAATATGAAACAATGGGCTTCTTTCCTTTGTGTAACTCATAGGGAGTTTTCTCCGAAATAGGCTTTAGAAAGACTCTATTAATAATATAACATGCTGTAGAAATTGCTTCAGCCCAAAAACGTGAAGAAATGTTACTTTCAATTAAAAAAGTTCTAGCCCTTTCTTGAAGCGACCTATTCTTTCTTTCCACGACTCCATTTTGCTTTAGAGTATATGGAGAAGAGAACACATGCTGAAAATTCATCACAGAATTTTGTAAAGTCTTGATTTTCAAATTCACCTCCATGATCTGTCCGTATACTTGAAATAACACACCCTTTGTCATTTTGGACATTTTTAGCAAATTTTGTAAGATAAGAAAAGGTTTCAAACTTACTTGCCAAGAAATATGCCCAAGTGAATCGTGAATAATCATCCATAATCACTAAACAGTATTTCTTATCTCCAATGCTTTGAGTTCTGGTTGGTCCAAAGAGATCCATATGCAAGAGCTGCAGTACACGATTAGTGAAAACTTGATTTATTGGTTTGAATGAATTTCTTACATGTTTTCCCAATACATGGTGTGCATAGATCAAACTTTTGATATGATAGATTGGGTAGTCCACGAACAAGCTTTTTTGCTGAAATTTTGGCTATTTGCTTCATGTTGATGTGCCCAAGTTTTCTATACCATAAGTTTGCTTCTTCTTAAATTGAGATTAGACATTGGGTTTCATCTGGTTTGACATCCAAGAGGTAGATATTTCCATGTCTTCGACCCATGAAAGACTGAGAGGAGTCTTTATTGGTTCCTGAACATATTCCTTCTTGAAAGTTGATTTTGAAACCGGTGTCGCACAACTAACTGATAATTAGCAAATTGTAGTTGAGTCCTTTTACTAAGGAAACATTACTGATCATGAGGCTTCCAATCTTTACAGTTCCGTGTCCCACAATTTTTCCTTTACTGTTTCCTTCAAAGGAAACATTTCCACCATTAACTTGAACAAGCTTTATGAAACAATTTGAATATCTTGTCATATGCCTTGAGCATCCACTATCCAGGTACCATTTAATCTTTTTCTTGATAATGACCTGCATTTAGAAAAGAGACTCAAACTTTCTTTGGTACCCATATTTTCTTGGGTCCATTGGTGTTAGTGTTATATACAGTCTTTGCCCATACCTTCTTAACGGATTTCCAAACCATAGGACATTCTTTCTCAAAATAATCTGAGCTATTTGTTAGGGAAATCCCTTATGATGTTTTGAAGATGACAAAATAAATCAAAGGCTACTAACATGTTTGATGGTTGAGTAATAGACCATGCAGATAATAGAACATGTAGAGGATATTATCAAAGTCTCAAGACTGCGCGACTCGAGACTCAAAGTCTCAAGACCGTCGACTCAAGACTCAAAGTCTGAAGACGAGACTCTATGCTGAAGCTGAACTGGGTACAGACTCATTGTAAAGTCTACAGACTCAGATTGTAAAGTCTAAAGACCCGAGGTTGTAAAGTCTCAAGACTCATATCGTAAAGTCTCAAGACTCGTACTTTACATCCGATTCGATGAATCGTAACTCAAGCCCAATCATACAACGGCTAGTGATCTGGTTTGGATTCCACATCAAGATTGATTTGATTGAAGACAAGATCTTTCTATACGAAGAAGCTTTACTTATGGAAACCAAGATTTCGTTTGTATGGGCGATCGGAATCAATTTGGGATTTTACCTTTGTCACTCAACGGCTACCAAATCTTCTAAGATACGAGCTGTCCAATGGGTATATTGGAAGACGATTCTCCGGGATGCTGTCCAACGGTAGTTTGGAAGTGGAGGAGTATTTAAGGAGATCATGGACCGATGAGCAAGTAAGAGACGGAGCGTAGAATTTATAATTCCAAAGTCTAAGCGACTTTAGATCATATACTTGTCTCTTGAGAGCTTAAACGGTTGTAATCGTGAGAGAAATACCAAGAGAGTGACTTAGTGAGATAGTGTGATCTACTACTAAGTGTTTGCACTCGGAGTTGTAATCTCTTGTTGATTGCATAGTGGAATCCAGCCAAGAAGGCTGTTATCGTGGGAGAGTGGACGTAGGCTTGGATTAAGCCGAACCACTATAAATCTCGTGTTCTTATTCTCTTCCCTAACTTCTTTATTTTGTTCATACTAGCACTCTCAATTGGTATCAGAGCTAAGTGCTCGATTTATAAAAGTGTTTTTACTTTTGAGCTAAAGATTCTTTATGGCTAGTATGTTGGCACCAGGTCTTATGGAAGGGCAAAGCAACACAAGGCCACCATATTTCGATGGAAGAAAATACAAGCAGAATGGCCAGAAAAGAACAAAAAGAAGAAGATGATGAACAAGAAAATTTATGCTTGATGGAACATTCAGAATCTGAGTCTGATCAGACATAGACTCAGAATCAAAGTCTCATTCAGAACCAGACTCAGAATCCGATGAGGAAATCAAGGGGGAGAAATCGAATCCAAAAGAAAAGGAAAAGAATCGTGATCACCTCAAAAAGGCAACAAATTGAGGGGGAGCTTTGATCAATTATGGAAAAAATCTTTTTGATTGATCGTGATCTTATTATGGATGGAAGAAAAGGTAATTGTGTCAGAATTTATTCTACAAAATCCGGTTAGTGCATCTCTTATTACCTTTTGTCATTAACAAATCTCATATTGATATTATCATTTTATTATGACAAAAATGGTACGTGAATTTTATGATGCATCCGTGATTTTTATTGGATATTTGCTGATATAATCGAAGTGAGCTATATTGCATATCTTTAATATTCGATTTACTTTATAAAAGCTGATTTGTGAAAATTGTGATTCATGCAAGATATTTGTTATCATTCTCTACGTGAATCCATTATCGCTTTTTGATTATGACAAAAAGGGGAGAAGATATGAATATGCATATGTGCTAATTGGTTGATATTATCTATGGCATAATATTGAGCTGTAATTATTTTCTAAATATTATTATGCTCAATCTATTTGTTATCTTCTGATATCCTTTGATTTAAATTTTTAAATCTACATATTCAGAGATTGTTTTGTCATCATCAAAAGGGGAGATTGTTAGGGAAATCCCTTATGATGTTTTGAAGATGACAAAATAAATCAAAGGCTACTAACATGTTTGATGGTTGAGTAATAGACCATGCAGATAATAGAACATGTAGAGGATATTATCAAAGTCCTGAAGACTGCCGGACTCGAGACTCAAAGTCCGAAGACCGTCGGGCTCAAGACTCAAAGTCTGAAGACGAGACTCTATGCTTTGAAGCCGAACCGTGGCTGCATCAGATTGTAAAGTCTACGTGACTCAGATTGTAAAGTCTAAAGACCCAGGTTGTAAAGTCTCAAGACTCATATCGTAAAGTCTCAAGACTCGTACTTTACATCCAGATTCGATGAATCGTAACTCAAGCCCAATCATACAACGGCTAGTGATCTGGTTTGGATTCCACATCAAGATTGATTTGATTGAAGACAAGATCTTTCTATACGAAGAAGCTTTACTTATGGAAACCAAGATTTCGTTTGTATGGGCGATCGGAATCAATTTGGGATTTTACCTTTGTCACTCAACGGCTACCAAATCTTCTAAGATACAGAGCTGTCCAATGGGTATATTGGAAGACGATTCTCCGGGATGCTGTCCAACGGTAGTTTGGAAGTGGAGGAGTATTTAAGGAGATCATGGACCGATGAGCAAGTAAGAGACGGAGCGTAGAATTTATAATTCCAAAGTCTAAGCGACTTTAGATCATATACTTGTCTCTTGAGAGCTTAAACGGTTGTAATCGTGAGAGAAATACCAAGAGAGTGACTTAGTGAGATAGTGTGATCTACTACTAAGTGTTTGCACTCGGAGTTGTAATCTCTTGTTGATTGCATAGTGGAATCCAGCCAAGAAGGCTGTTATCGTGGGAGAGTGGACGTAGGCTTGGATTAAGCCGAACCACTATAAATCTCGTGTTCTTATTCTCTTCCCTAACTTCTTTATTTTGTTCATACTAGCACTCTCACTATTGCACTTAGAACATTTAAGAGCACTGCGACTTACTGGTTTTACAAAAACTTTTTGGAAATGATTTTTGTAAGCATCTCTTATAGGTCTTTGGTTAATTTTTTCCTTTACTTTAGGAAAATCAATTAGAGGAATGGTTTCAGCAGTCATTCTTAAACCTGATTTGTTAAAGTAAGGTCTTTTTACTGAAAGATTTTTTTCAAGTTTCTCGGATCCTATAGAAAGTCTTTTAGAAATATTTGAAATGTCATTTTTCAAGAATGCATTTTCTTTTGAAAAATTGTCTGCATTTTCTTTCAAAGTAGTAATACTTTTGTCTAGATTTTTGACCTTTTCTTTCCAAATATTTTTCTGTTGCTTTAATGCAGAATTTTCTCTTTTGAGTTCGAAAATCCTTTTGAGAGAAGTTTTGAGACTAAGACACATTTCATCAATGTATCTAGAGACTCTAGAGGGAATATTCATATTACTTATCTCAAATTCACTATATAAATCTGAGTCTGTCTCGGGGTTTGAATCTGAGTTTGATTGTGTCATGAGACAAATATTAGCATAATCATCATCACTTTCTTCACATTCTGTATCACTCCAAGTTTCTGCTTTGAGTGCCTTTCGATATTTCTCAGCTTTTCCTTTCTTTTTCCTTAGAAGGGGACAGTTAGGTCTAATGTGCCCCTTTTTCTTACATTCAAAATAGACTACATCTCTATTGGATTCATCATCCTCAACAGACTTAGTCTGTTGCTTTTGAAAACTTTGTTTCTTTGGATTGAATATTCTTCTATTTATGTTTAGCTTTCTAAATCTTCTTATCATGAAAGCAAGCTTTTCATCATCCATATCGTCTTTAGAATTTGTAACATCAGAATCATCATTTGATTTTAATGCAATGGATTTCTTACCTTTAGGATCTTCATCTTCATTGATTCGCTCCACTTCATAAGACTGAAGAGTCCCAACTAATTCATCGACAAAAAGTGGCATAATTCTTTGTGTCTCCCTTATTGAGGTCTTTATGTGATTCCAATTCTTGGAGAGTCCTTGCAGTAGCTTGTTTACTTTCATGGGATTAGAAATTGGTTGACCTTGATTTTTAAGACCATTCACGATTTCTGTAAAATGACTAAACATGTCAGCGATAGATTTTCTAATTTCATTTTGAATGCTTCGTACTGACCAAGCAGAATGTTGATTCTGGTTTCTTTCACTCAATCAGTTCCTTTATAGGTGATGTGTAATCTATTCCGACTTCTTTAGCTATAACACAAGAAGATATTTTGTTATATTCAATAGGTGATAATACACAATATAAAGAATAAATTGCTTTTACATCAAGAACTTATCTCTTGGTTATCTCTTGTTGAGTCATTTTGCTAGACTCAACAGCTTCTTTTCCTCTTTCTGAGACAGATGCAACTTTATGAATGATTCCTTTGTCTACCACATCCCATTCCAGAGGATCTTTTGATCTTAGAAATGCATTCATCTTGTTTTTCCATATATTGTATTTCTTTCCATCAAAATAAGGCGGTCTGGTATCGCTTTGCCCTTCAAGCAGTCCTGGAGCCAACATACTAGCCATGGATCTTTAACTTTGAAGTAAAACACTTTAACTTAAGTGAGTACATAGGCTCTGATATCAATTGTGAAAACTAGTATGAGCACCTAGAGGGGGGTGAATATGTGTAAAAATAATTTCTCGAGATAAGTGTGCAGAGCTAATTGGCAATAGATTATGAAAAGGAAATTTGTTTCTTGTAAACAAAACAAGTTATGATCAAAGTAAAAGAGCGTAGAGAAGAGAATATGAACATAGAGATTATAGTGGTTCGGCTTAATCCAAGCCTACGTCCACTCTTCCGCACTGACAGCCCACCGGCTGGATTTCACTATGAACAAAAGAGTTGTTATAGAAAAGCTCTTCCTTGATTCCATAGTGTAGAGACTCTACTACACTTCTTCAAGGTCTCTCAAAGATATAAATTCTCTTTTGTGTACAAAATTTCATTCAATAGTTTAATTGACAAAGAACAAGGAGCTTCAGACTTTTGAATTCTTCTATCGCGCATACACTTGAACAACTGGAACATCTTCCTTATATACTCCTTTATGCCATCACACTCGTTAGCACTTACCAAAGGAATTCTTCCAATCTACCCATTAGATATAATCAATTAGGAAGATCTTCGAGCTATTTAAGGAACATGACGATAGCCCATCAATCTTGCTCGCAAATATAATCAGGATCTAGGTTTCCATAAGTAGAACCTTTCAAGTATATTTCGCCAATCAACAGATCCAAAATCCCTGTATCAATTTTGATTTGAATAAAGAATTCCGAAATGCTATATCCAGCCAAGAGATCTTCTTCAGTCCACAAAATCAAATCCTTAACGAAATACTTCGTTTCGGATAAGCCTTCTTCGACGGTCTTAGAAACTGTTAATGAGGATAGACTTTGAGTCTTGAGTTTGGCAGTCCGGAGGTCTTCAGACATTGATAAAAGAGTCCGCAAGTCTTCAGACTAGACTGATGGAAACGTTTTGTCAACTTCAAAATACTCAAGGAAGTTTTCTCCAACAGCTTTTCGGCCTTTGGTCACTAAACATTATTAAAGCTTCGTATCATGTCGACTTTGCTACAGTAGAGGGCAGTACGATTCTTGACAATTGAGGGACCCAAATCAATCATCAATCGTACTACCTTGTCCGTCCTTAAGACTTCATACATGTGAACACCAATATTGAGAAGGATACGGAAAGATCTTGTTTCGCAAGGGCAAGAGAGAGAGACTCAACTTTTGACCGGCGACTTATCAAAGCTCCTTCAGTTGTTTCATATCAGTCATATTGAGCTGATCACACAATTGCTACATCCATTCAACTTTTGACTGCTTAGTAGGGGTGATTGGGTCCAGGGTGAATAGGGTCTAGACCTGAATTATATACCCGAACCTGTTATAGCCGATTTTTTTTTTTGGATTCTATACCCGATCCTGTTTGCATGGATCCTGTTCCCGACCCACCCTGTTTTTCTAGTTCGGGAACAAGGTTAACCTTGTTTATATTGAAACATGTTTTGCATAAAATTTGATGTACATCACTCATCTGTAAGATAAAGAGTTTATAATCTTGATCAGTATAAGCACATCTACACTGATAAACAGTCCCCAATTTTAGCCAACCTTTTCCTCTCGGCTTCCAATATTGTTATCCTCAAATTTAAAGGCAACATTAAGGTTGATTTGCTCATGACGGTTGAGCTTATGGGTGAGTCTTACTTATATGATGGTTCCAAGTGGAAGCATCTAAGGTGACAAGACAAAAGACAACCTTAAAATGAAGAATTGTCAACCAGATCCAGCGCAACACCAAGTAATCAGATATTATATAAATAAAAAACTATTGATTATAATAACCATTGCCCACTGGATGAGAATATCTAAAGGTGCCCCCGCCTTATCATCACCTCGGTAGTTCACTTTCCACAACGGATTAGCATGGTCCAAGGAGATTTTACGACAATAGAACGAGATGATGAAACCCATTTGCCAAAGATCATGTTCAATCAACACAAGTTAATTTAAGCCATGTATCATTCAAAGCTCTTGAAAAATTTCTGCATAATTATCTCAAATAAAGAAGCTAGTAAATACAGAAATAAAAGATGAGTTCCTAAATGCATTCCTCTCACATTATAGAACTAAATAAGTTTTTACCTCAGATAGAAAAGTTAAAAAGTGAAACCAATAAAACAAGAAATAACAATTGACTACCTATTTCAATTTTCATCCCTTTCAAACACTAAACTAATCAAGTTTATTCACAGATATAAATTCGAATAATGCAGAATATGATAATAGTCAAATATAGTGAATCTGCCACTCAGGCACATGTACACTATTCAGCGTGTCGAAGGATTTGTCAATGGAATGAACAATGGCAATTTCTCACTGCTTATGAAACTTACAAGAGGGCTTGCCAACAACGAGGTCTCAGAATCTGCAATGGCCGAACAACCACTAGGACAAAATCCTGAAAAGAGAGTTTGTAATCACTTAATGCCATAAGGAGGAGGAAAAGAATGATAATTGATCCAGAAACACATAATAACAATATGCATAAACACTTACCAAGTAGTTTCATTTCCAGTGAGGACATCGGCCATCTTAAATTGTCAATTGAAAAAAGAACCACTTAAATAGACACTTAAATGCAATGCCCGAAGTATGGACAAAAAACCTATTAGGTCTTGGTAGCCAACCTGCCAGTAGCCTTTCTGAGTCACGGGAACATATGTATGCTCTCCCTTATGGCTTATAGTCACTAGAATCAGCCCCACCAAACACAATTTCACCTCATTCTTCCCCTTCAGTGTTGCGATTTAACCAAAATGAAAATATTGGCTCCTTGATAAGCCCTTGATTGACCATATTATACCTGCACATATCCTCTAATTTAGAGATTCAATAAAGGTACAAAGGAAAGGAATAATTTCAAATGATAAGACATTGGTTTGTACATATACTCCTAAAGGTGTTGAATGGCATCTAACAATTAGTTGTGGGCATGCACTGACTTACCACATAGGAGTAGCGTCACCCACTGAGATCTCTTTAAACCCAAGTCCAAGTATACCATCAAACTTTGCAGCCAATAATGTGATGCTTGGCTCCCTGGTAGCTTCAACAAATTCCCCAGCCAATGTAACTGCGCCTGGTAAGTCATTTGTCTTGTGGAACAATAATTGCATAAATCATAAGTGTTCATACCGACCCTTAACAACAAGATCACCAACTTTGACATGGTCTTGGCTAAAAAGCCGAAATGGCTCCGGTGCCATAATGGATTTCAGCGAGACTTCCTTGAATCCAAAGAAGAAAAAAGAATAAAGACATGGTTAATCTCCACAGTCAAAGAGGAGAGTGATATGACTGTAGAATTGTTTATGATCCTTGCTTTATATTGTCAGGTGCGACGTTAGATAATTTCTTTAGGAATTTTTCAAATCTTAAACTGCACCCAGTATCAAAACAAGATAAAAAAATCTAATCAAAACTTCTAATCAATATACGGTCTTTGAATGCAAGTAGTGCCCGGGTTTCCATCACAGTCAGTAATGTCCAATCCAGAGATTGGTTATTTAAAATTTCAAATACAATAAAAATAGTGCAGCTGCATGGCAAGATAAAGAATTGCTAGAGGAAGAGATGACAAAAAATGTTGTTAAAACACTATTAGTTAGAATAGGAGCAACTTTCCATACCGTTCTTTTTGTAGGTACTTGAATCATTGGACTTGAACTTTGAGTGAAAATAGCAAGAAACCCGAACCAAGGCAAAATCTTTAGTCAACGTCGCAAAAATTTCATCGCTGAACCAAGTTTAGATGGTACCAATTTGAGACAGAATACTACAAAGATTGACTGAAAGGTAACACTTTGATGAGGGTACCCAAAGCGACGGGGAGCTGGCGATGGCATGACGAGGAAGTAGATGAACGCAGATGAGGAAGCAGTGCGACAGGGAGCTGGATCTGGCGGCGGAGCTCGGGAGGGGAGCTCAGAGCAAGGCTAGCGAGCAACCAAGAACTAGGTTGACAGAGGCGGCGTTGCGATTTCGGGGGGCACGGAGCAGGGAGAGGTGGAGTGGTGATGTCGGGATCTCATAGGCTGTGCTTGTCACGGGAGGAAGGTGACGGTGGGCGAGTGGAAGCAATGTCAGCGCTCGAATGGATCCAGGATCGGCAGAGGTCGTGAGCTCGGGGAAGTTTGCGGGTGTGAGAGCCTGAGAGGTAAAGAATAAAGATAGAAACAAATTAGGGTTTTGGTCTTTTTGGGTTGCTTTAAAAACCTGTTCTGAACTGCCCAATCGATCTGATTCCCGGGTGGGTAATCCCTTGGAACCGGTTCCCAGATCGGTTCAAACAGGGTCTGAATTTTGGGAACCGGTTCCTGGACCGGTTTCAACCGGAACCGGTTCCTAACCCTGTTTTCCGGGTGGGTCGGACCGAGAAACAGGTAAACCCGGTTCGGTTGCACACTCCTACCACTTAGGCAGGATTGCCTCCTTGTTAGTACATCAAGGCAGGCGTGGCAATAGTTAACCATGGTGGTAGAGTCAAGTTGTTTTCTAGCCCTTTGTTGGTCACGTGGCTAGTATTAAAGCTTCGTGTCATGTCGACCTCGCTGCTGCGGAGGGCAATTCGACTCCATGCACGGGCAGGGTAAAGATTTAGGCCTCAGCAAAAGTCGAGGGACCCAACTCAACTGTACTGCCACGTCCGTCGTCTAGACTTCATACATGTGAACGCCAATATTGAGAAGATATGGAGAGATCTTGTTTCAAAAGGGTGAGAGAGAGAGAGAGACCCAACTTTTGACGAGAAAATATTAGCTGTAGCTCTAACTCCAGCGTTGCATAGTCTGAGTCCATTCACTAGGTCGCCATCACGTTCCTTGATGGTCGGGGTTTATTACTACTGGTTCTGAGTGAGCTTCTCGCCTAGGTCGTCGCCGATGAGGGAGGAAGACGGAGGAAGGAGAAGCAGTTGCAGTCTTCAGAGAGAGATCTCCACTAGGTCGAATCACACTCGTGCTTCCGCTTAGGGTCGCCATCGCGTTCATTGATGGCGGGGTCCGTTGCTGCTAGTTCTGAGCAAGCTTCTCGCTTGGGTCGTCGCCGTTGAGGAGGAAGACGAAGGAAGGAGAAGGGAAGAACGTGAGAAGAGAGAGAAATAACCCTTGAAAATTGAAAAGAGGAGAGGGGCTTTTTTAAGCGGGAGTGCGCACATTTATTATTCTGTCTTTTCTCTCTCTGTCAACTAGAGGAGAGAGGACCGACTTTCCCCATTTTCTAAAGGGAGCCTGATTCCAACGTGGCACCCGGTGAATGGACTCTAACTATGCCACGCTGAAGTCAGAGCTACAGCTAATATTTTCTCACTTTTGACTGGCGATTTGTCCAGCTCCTTCGATTGCTTCTTATCAATCATATTGAGCTGGCCACACCACTACTGCATCCATTCAACTTCAGATAGCTTGGCTTGATATAAAAACTCTTAAAGAAGGGATGGCAAGATTGATTCCATGTTAGTACAACAAGGGAGGTGGAGTCAGGTTTCTTGCTAGCCCTTCATTAGTCACGTAGCCATTATTAAAGTTTCATGTCATGTCAACCTTGCTGCTACAGAGGGCGGGACAACCCCATGCTTAGGCAGGCTAAGGTTTAAACTTCATGAATGCGAATGCCAATATCGAGATCTTATTTCCAAAGGGGAGATGGAAGACCCGTTGCAATGGAGGCTTGGGTGGGGCAACTCACCATTTTTGTTAGGATACAGTCAGTGCGTGTTTGCACTGTTGGAATAATAGTTATTTCTTTTTGCATGTTTTGCTGATTTGGTTATTCAATTATTGAAGTTAGTGGAGTCAATTGTCCTAGTTTTTAGGTGTTATTGGAGTAAGTGCTTTATGTAGAACATGAGTAGTTATAGGTTCTCTTTTAGTGGTGTTTTACGTTATTTATTCGTCTTTTATAAAAAGACTTCATTGTTCTAAATGAAAGAGAAAGTTTCAACCTTATCTCTCCTCCCCTTTAGCTTTTCTACAGTAATATTAGAGCCCGAAAAGATGTGTGAGAGAGTTTTTTTTTTAAAAAAAAACTGATAAAGAAGTTTTAGAGGTGTAAGATACGCTCGTGAGATATTTGCAGTAGCAATATTTCCAATGGCCACCAACAATTTTGTTCAACCAGCAATTCCATGCTTCGATGGTCATTATGACCATTGGAGCATGCTAATGGAGAATTTTTACAGTCAAAGAAGTACTGGTCAGTTGTCGAATCTGGAATTCAAGAACCACCATTAGGCATGGCTTTGACAGATTCCCGAAAGCATAATTGGAAGCTAGAAAGTTGAAGGACCTAAAGGCAAAAAATTATTTTTTTTTAGACTATTGAGTCCCATCTTGGAGACTATTCTTTGCAAAGAAACTTCCAAGAATATTTGGGATTCTATGAAGAAAAAATATCAAGGCTTTGTTAGGGTGAAGCCTGTATAGCTTTAAGCCTTGAGAAGAGATTTTGAGACATTAGTGATGAAGGATGGAGAATCTATCACTACTTATTATGCCAGAACAATGGAGATTAGCAACAAGATGTGATTGCATGGCGAGAAGATAGACGGCGTCACCATTGTGGAGAAGATTTTGCGTTCCTTGACACCAAAGTTAATTATGTTGTCTGCTCAATTGAAGAGTCGAAAGACATAGATGCACTCTCTCTTGATGAATTGCAAAGCTCCTTATTGGTTCATGAACTGAAGATGAACAAAAGTTCAGCAGTAGAGGAGCAAGTGTTGAAGGCTTCTACCAATACTCATTCCAACAATTTCAGAGGAAGGGGTAGAGGTAGAGGTAGAGGAAGGGGAGATCGAAGAAATAGAGATGTTGGTAGGAATTTTAAAGCCAATAATGACCAATTTCAAGGCAAAGGTAGAGGATGGAATCCTAACAAATCTAATGTAGAATGTTTTAAATGTCATAAATTTGGTCATTATGCATCTGAATGTTATATTAGGGCCGCCTCATAATAAAGAAAATGCAGAAAGTTCAAATTTTGTAGAAGAAAATGAAGCAGAAACGTTGTTGATGGCTGTTCAAGATGAAAAGAAGCGCGAGTCAAATATTTGATATGTGGATACAAGTTGCAATAACCACATGAGTGGAAGTAAGTCTTTTTTTTTCTTATCTAAATGAAGATTTTCAATGGACCTAGACTTAGAATCAGGGAGGACGAAGTCAATTTTCTGTAGGTATGCCTTCCCACAAGGGCAAATAACTCTCGTTCAAGCCCTTCAGGGACAGCCTTTTAGCAGAAAATCACTCAGTCCTTTAGTTCAGAGCCTAGACACACCCAAAGATGCTAGGATGGAAACGTTTCTAATCTACCCAAGCTGCATTTCTCGGAGGATCCTACCAGGCTGGAGAAGAAGAGGATTTTAAAAAGCCATAGAGAGGTTTTTCATAAAGCACACACTTTACTTCAGGGGACTCTGCCCAACACATTACACCCTCCTTGCCTTATATAGACAATAAGAGGTCACACACAAGGACCAAGCTCATGAGTCTGGACATAAACAAAGGCACCGGAAACTTCCGGGAGGGAATTATTCGCACACTATGAACAGTAACCATACTGTGAACAGTAACTTCCCTAGCCTAGTGTTACAGTAAAAGTGAACAGTGACTTGCTACAGTGAAAGTGTATGGACTCAGCGGTCTTGTCCATCACGAGCATTGTAGTCATAGTTAGAGTCATCCGAGCTATATACTGTTGCTAGGCAATGTACATCATACTTTTGCTCGAGTGCTTCAAGGTCTTCTGATGATAGAATTTGGTTGAGCTGGCGAGATGTGGAGGCTGAGGCTTCTTCGTGAGCCTTGTGAAAGTGATGGGAAAATGTGATATTAAGATAAGAACCACGAATGGTTTTGTGGAAACAATCTCTAATGTGTTGTATATTCCTAACCTGAAAAGTAACCTATTGAGTATAGGTCAATTACAAGAAAAAGGTTATGTAATCACCATTCAGAAAGGTGCTTGTGAAATTTATGATTCTATTAGAGGTGCTATTGCAGTTGTTCCTATGAGTTTAAATAGATTGTTTTCATTAAATATTGAAAATATTCAATCTTGTTTGATGGCTGAAAAGAAAGATCTCTTATGGCTGTGGCATTTTTGTTATTGTCACTTAAGTTTTGGTGGATTGAAGACCCTCCAATAGAAAAACATGGTGACAGGTCTTCCTCAACTTATTATTCCTTCCCAAGCCTGCAAAGAATGTGTTGTTAGCAAACAACATCGTTCTCAATTTTCAAAAAAGAAGTCATGGATAGTAAATGATGTTTTATTCGAATATTTGCGGTCCTATAAACCCATCTTCTAATGGAGGTAAAAGATAATTAATTACCTTCATTAATGATTTTTCTAGAAAAACTTGGGTTTACTTTTTATAGGAAAAATCAGAAACTTTCTCCACATTTAAAAGCTTCAAAGCTCGTGTGGAAAATGAAGTAGGAAAGACCATTAAGACTTTTTGAATAGATCGTGGTGGTGAATATTGCTCAAAAGAATTTGAAGCTTTTTGTGCAGAGCATGGCATTCGAAGAGAGCTTACTGCTGCATATACACCACAACAAAATTGTGTATCTGAGAGGAAAAATAGAACTACTCTTAATATGGTGAGAAGCTTATTGGTAAGAGGAAGAGTTTCAAAGACTTTCTGGCCAGAAACGATAAATTGGATTATTCATGTTTTGAATAGAAATCCAACTTTTGCTGTTCAAAATATGACACTAGAATAGGCTTGTAGTAAAACCGACCGTAGATCACTTTAGAATCTTTGGATGCATTGCATATGCCCACCTGAATGAGAAAAGGAAGAAACTTGATGACAAGGCTGAAAAATGTGTCTTTCTTAGTGTAAGTGAAGTATAAAAAGTATATAAATTATTCAATCCATTAACAAAGAAGATTCTGACTAGTAGGGATGTTATTTTTTATGAATAGAACACTTGGGATTGGAATAGGTAGCAGCCTACCCAAGTCCTTTATGACAATGATGCTGAACATGAGCAAATTTCAGCACCTTGTATGCCTAATAATTCATCAAATACGACTTCTACAGTTGTTGGAATTCTGCCAATAGGTGCTGAAGTCAATGAAGAAGAAGCTCAATCTCTTCGCCGTGTTAGAAGAAGGCTTGCTTGGATGGAAAATTATGAGGTAACTAGAATAGGAGATTCAATTACTCACTTTGCCTTATTTTCAATTTATGATCCTACAACTTTTGAGAGTGCTATAAAAAAAAATGGAGAAAAGCGATGGATAATGAAATTAATTCCATAGAAAGAAATGATACTTTAGAGTTATCTGATCTTCCGGATGGACAAAAAACCATTGGTGTAAAGTGGGTCTTTAAAACAAAATCGAAAGAAAATGGTGAAGTTGACAAATATAAAGCACGTTTGGTAGCCAAGGGATACAAGTAGCAATATGAGATCGGTTATGCAGAAGTTTTTTCTCCAATTGCGAGACATGACATGATCAGATTGGTGGTTGCATTTGCGGCACAGAATTCTTGGCCTATTTTCCATTTAGTTATCAAATCGGCATTATTGCATGGGTACTTGTAGGTATTTATCGAGCAACCCCCTAGTTATGTTAATATTGGAAATGAGCATAAAGTTTATAGATTGAAGAAAGCTCTTTACGAGCTAAAACAAGCCCATTGGGTTTGGTATAATCGTATTGAAACTTATTTTCTTAAAGTTGGTTTTTCAAAATGTCCTTATGAGCATACGCTTTTTGTCAAGATTGGAGATAAAGAGAAAATACTCATTGTTTGCTTGTATGTTGACGATTTTATATTTACTGGAAGTTGTGATGACATGTTTGAAGAATTTAAGAAATCTATAATGGATGAGTTTGAAATGTCTGATCTTAGTATGATACATTACTTCCTTGGCATAGAAGTGGTACAATCGGATGATAGGATCTTTATTTCTCGAAAGAGATATGTGGGAGAAATTTTGGACAAGTTCAGATGAAGGATTGTAATCCTATAAACACTTTAGTTGAGTTTGGCTTAAAGCTATTCAAAGATTATGAAGGGAGGAAGGCTGATAGCATCTTTACAAACAAATTGTGGGCAGTTTGATGTATCTAACTACAACAAGACCAAACATAATGTATTATGTGAGTTCAATCAGAAGATATATGGAGAATCCTACATAAATGCATTTGTTAGCTGCCAAGAGAATCTTTCGTTACTTGTAAGGAACTAGAGACTTTGGGTTATTTTACAATAAGGGTGAAAAGTTACTGGAAGTTGTGATGACATGTTTGAAGAATTCAATAAATTTATAATGGATGAGTTTGAAATGTCTGATCTTGGTATGATGCATTACTTCGTTAGCATAGAAGTGGTACAATCGGATGATGGGATCTTTATTTCTCAAAAGAAATATGTGGGAGAATTTTTGGATAAGTTTCAGATGAATGATTGTAATCCTTTAAACACTCCAGTTAAGTTTGGTTTAAAGCTATTTAAAGATCATGAAAGGAGGAAGGTTGACAGCACACTTTACAAACAAATTGTAGGCAGTTTGATGTATCTAACCGCAACAAGACCAGACATAATGTATTCTATGAGTTTAATCAGTAGATATATGGAGAATCCTACAGAAATGCATTTGTTAGCTGCCAAGAGAATCCTTCGTTACTTGCAAGGAACTATAGACTTTGGGTTAGTTTACAAGAATGGTGAAAAGTCCAATTTGTTGGGATTGACTGATAGTAACTATGCAGGAGATCAAGATGATAGGAGGAGCACTTCGGGTTATGCTTTTATGTTTGGGACATGTGCTATTTCGTGGTCATCCAAGAAGCAACCAATTGTCACATTGTCAAGTACATAAGCTGAATTTGTTGCTGCAACAGCTAGTACTTGTCAAGCTATTTAGCTAAGGAGAATTCTTGAGGAGCTGCAATTCAAATAACCAGGAGCTACTAAAATTTTTTGTGACAACAACTCAACAATCAAACTCTCCAAGAATCCTGTGCTACATGGAAGAAGCAAGCACATTGATATGAAGTTTTATTTCTTGAGAGATCTTAGCAATGATGAAACAATTGATCTAATCTACTGCAGGAGTGAAGATCAAGTTGTTGATATATTCACCAAGGCCCTCAAGATGAAGTCATTTGTGAAGCTCAAAAGGTTACTAGGTGTTTGCACGTTGAAAACGGTCGAGACTTTAAACTGAATGTTAGTAAACATCAGTTTAAGGGAGGGATTGTTGAAATAATAGTTATTTCTTTTTGCATGTTTTGCTGATTTAGTTCTTCAATTATTGAAGTTAGTCGAGTAAGTTGTCTTAGTTTTTAGGTGTTAATGGAGTAAGTGCTTTATACAGAACATGGATAGTTATGGGTTCTCTTTTAGTGATGTTTTACGTTATGTATTTGTTTATTGTAAAAAGATTTCGTTGTTTTGAATGAAAGAGGAAGTTTCAGCCTCATCTCTCCTCCCTTTTAGCTTTTCTACGTGCACAACCATATATAGTTATATATAGAGTCCCAAATCTGTAGAAACTATCAAATAATAGCATCAAATAATAGCAACAAATATTCTTAAACAAGCGACCTCTTGATTCGGTAATAAAAATGGTTTTAATCGATGGTAAAACATACCCCATGTAATCCAAAATCAAGTCATCGTGCACGTATAAATATTGTAGCCCTGGAATGGAAGCTTTATTTATTTATTTATTTATGCTGATTGTGCACATAATAGAAAGAATAATGATGAGGTGACGGCACCGTTACTCCTTGAGAGTAACGTTGCTCCCTAATCACAAGCTTAGATTAAAAAAATAAATTAAATAAAAAAGAAAATAGAAAAATCCTAAGGAATTGAAAAGAATTTTATTGAAAGCATTATCAACATGAAATATTTCAACATGAAATAATTTACATTTCATGTAGAAAGACCAGTCCAAACATTTTTATTATAAGACAAATAAATTAGAATTTCTATTGACAACATCACTATTTAAAACATTCTTCACACTTGCAGTCATGAAAAAAATTATATTCATCATTTAACAAAATTGAAACAATTACCAAAATTAGCCCTTGAATATTTATTTATACAACTTAAAACTGATAAATCCAACTTGAGCTAAAGTAATCCAAGTCAACTCAAAGATCATTTTGTAACTATCCAAAATTGAAATTTATTTAAAAATGTATAGTATATTGAATTTGTTTGATTAAATTTTTTTGCCTCACTTCACTTTTTTTATATTTTGTATAGCCCAACTTTTTCATCATGCTAGTCAAATTTCAATTTAACACATCTTAACTAGATAAGTATAAATTGTGTCTACATTCAACAACACTATGAGACTGATTGTAGTGTACATAATTTTTCACTTATTCGATAATGTCTTGGAATGTAATTAAATTAGTGAAATACACGTGTGGATTACTAAGATGACTTTCTTTATATCAATAATATGTGAAAATATTGTTGCTAATATACTATGAAGAATTGAGTTTTACATTTAAATAGTTAATCAAAGCTGTTAAAAAAAGTTCACAGGCATAAGTGTATTTTCCTTTCGTTAACTTTTATTGACTATTTGAAAAAAAAAAAAAAACTGTCCAAATTCTGAGAAAATTTTGTCCACATTCTTTCTGAAATTTGTGTGGTTGAAAAGGCACCGTTGTTCATGGAGAATAACTGTGCTGTCAGCCCAGCAACGTCCTAATATAAATTGTAGCTCAAAGAGTATGTATTCCATATGTAGCTTTGGCATTCATTTTACTAAAAAAAGTAATACAGGATAAAATTATGCAATATTAATGAACGAAATAATTTTAAAAAATCTCTCCACCCTACATAAAAACATCTCCATGCACCATAGTAGAGGATAAAGAGGTTGTCTTGTTCATCCACTTTGTCCCTTTATGCAAATCATCTCTACTTCCTCAATTCTTATAATAGCTCGATGGGCAAAAATTTATTTATATATGGAATGAGGAAAAGCAAAACAGATTTGAATGCAAAAAAGGACGAAGGAGGGAGAGCCTCGACAAGCAATCAATGGAGAAAGAAACACCAGGACCTTTTTACAGGAATACGTAATTATCAACGGCCGAGATTTAATACCAGTCATCCAGCAATTTAGAACCTTAATAAAGACCCAAACATGAGGAAGAAAGAGGAGATGGGTAGGGACCATGGAACTCTGTAGCCTAACCTTCGTTAATGCCTTAACTAAACAGCTTCTTGTCTGCCGTGATGAGGTTTTGGATGATGAGGTTTTAGTCTTAAACCAGCTTCTTGTCTGCCATTATTAGGAGAAGGAACATAAAGAACAACAATAGAGATGGATGGGCATTACGTAACATTTATGCACACTATAACACTAGGACATGTAAGTTTATATTAAATTCCACCTATCTGAACGGCAGGTGGGCATATTGAAGTTAGGTTGCTCCTCTTTAAATGGGATAAAACAATAAACATGTATATTTTTTGACCAAGGAAGCTTTGCTATGATCTAATCTATGATATAATCATTGTTTTTTTTTTTTTTTTTTTTTTTTTGTGACTGAGGATCCGTTGGAACTTTCCCTTGTCGGCTTATGCCGATTTGAGTTCTCACGGGCCTCGCGGTGGAGGCCCAATAGTGACTATACTTCGGGGGAAACTGGTTTAGCAACCCGCCGCCGGGGCTCCCTACTTTAATCGCTAACAACGTAGGGTTTCGAACCCTTAACCTCGTTCGCTGGAGGAGAGATCTCAACCAACTGCGCTGTCCATGGGTGGGTTATGATATAATCATTGGTGCTTGGTAAAAAGGGGAAAAAAACAAATTGAAGCTTGAAGGTTTGCAATTCAATTTGATCCATAACCACCTGGTTTTCTTGTCCATCTAATATAATCTGATTATATATTCTTGGTAGAGCATATCTAGGTGATAATGACAGAATTGAAGAGAAACTGACAATTAAAAAAAAAATTATCATCATTTAAAAATAAATTTTTTTATAGAGTGTTTTTGGACACTCATTGAGCAATCCACGACGAAAATTTTGCAGCTTTCAATGTATGGGCCCGTGTTGCGCAGAATAGTAGTTGGGACCCATATGATCAGTGTTTAATGATGATACATTTACATAGATTAAGTTTACATAACAACTGCTCCACGATTTGATAACGGGATCGGGTTCATGTGACTACATCAACGAAACCATGATGCCATATGAGCTATGTGATGTATGGTGATGGCGGATGGGTGCATTTGTGAATTGTGTGATGGGAGTGGTGAGAGAGAACTGATGAACAACAATAAAGTAGAAGTTTCGGGGTTGGGTTGGATACGGGCCTACTTCTTTACATTATGAACTTTTGGTGGGTCTAAGGATAAGTGCCGTAGAAACCTTAAAACTTGTTACGAAAAAGCAATTAAGTTTTAAAATTTGCAAAATATGTAATTAAGTCCTAAAACTGGTCAAGATATTTCAATCAAATCTTAAACTCAACGTCTTCAAATTTCCTAATGGAATTTTTTTAAACTATTCGCCATGTAAGAGAGAGAAACGATTAAAAAAAGTCACGTTTGCACCACGTCGGCTTTTTCCGTTAGAAAATTTGACAGTGTCGATTTTAGGACTCGATTGAAATATTTTGACAAATTTTAGGACTTTATTGTACTTTTTGCAGGTTTTAGAACTTAATTATATTTTCTTGACACGTTTTAGGACTTCTCTAGCACTTATTTCTGGCTTTAATGATTCCAAAACTTTGGTCCCATTTCCGACCAACTTGCTTCAGAGAAATTGAGGCAACATAAATGAAATTAAATCAAATAAGACGCGATGAAATGCAATGGCAGCTTCTTCCGATAAAGAAAGAGCACTTTACTGCTTAATAAGTCCATTGATTCGCTCTATCATTTGATGTTGTTGTCCTAGACGGAAGAACGTCTATTTCCTCTCCGCTCTATACACTTCGTGTCAACCCTTCAGGACACTCTTGCTAAGTCCTCTGCTGCTCACAAACCAAGCCATGCCCATCGCGGAGCTCTTTCTTTGTGCCTTTCTTCAGGTGTTGTTCGATAGGTTGACCTCTGTCGAGCTTCTCAACTTTGCCCGGCGCGAGGGGATTGATACGCGGTTGAAGGACTGGGAGCAGATGCTGAAGAGTATCCAAAAGGTGCTGGATGATGCAGAAGATAAGCAACTCACCGATCAAGCCTGGGTGAAGTTGTGGCTAGAAGATCTTAGAAACTTGGCCTACGACATTGAAGACTTGCTTGATGAGTTCGTCATAGAATCCGTTGAAAGCAAGTCCAAGACAGGACCCAGCACTAGCAAGGCACATTCCCTTCTTCCCAGTTGTTGCTTCAAATTGATCCCGAGAGAATTCACGTTCAACCACGAAATGAGATCCAAGATAGAAGAGATGGATGCCACATTACGGGAGATCACGAAGAGAAAAGATAATCTGAGCCCCATAGAGAATAACGGGAAGCAATCAACAAACCACTTACCAGGTAAGCCAATTCCAACAACACATTTGACTGAAAATTGTTTTGTTGGGAGGGAGGATAAAATAATGGAGATTCTCAAATTGCTAACCGGAGAAGAAGACGATAGACCATGTATGGATATAAAAGTAATTCCCATAGTAGGGATGCCGGGTCTTGGGAAGACGGCTTTGGCTCAGCAAGTCTTCAATGATGCTGGAGTCACCAGCTATTTTGATGCAAAGGCATGGGTTTGTGTTTCCGATGATTTTAACACGCTTGCTATTACAAAGAGTATCCTACAAAAATAAGTTGCTCTTTGTCTTGTGACAATAAGGACCTAGATTGGCTTCAGGATGAGCTCAAACGAAACCTTTCAGGGAAGAAATTTCTTGTTGTTTTGGACGATGTTTGGAATGAGAGCTATAAAAAATGGACTGACTTCTTGAAACCTTTTCAATCGGGTGTGAAGGGAAGCAAAATCATCATCACGACCCGTAACTTCCTAGTTGCTAAAATAGCCGGTGCTAGACCCTATACCCTTGAAGAGTTGTCACAAGATGCTTGCGTGACTCGTTTGCTTTTCATGCTTTTGGAGTCGGAAATTTTGATGATTATCCTTATCTTAAAGAATTAGGTCTCCAAATAGTGAAAAAATGCAAAGGATTGCCATTAGTTGTGAAGACATTGGCTGGATTGCTACGCACTAAAGTTAGTTCCCATGAATGGCAAGCTATATTGGACAGCAAGATTTGGGATCTACCGGAAAAAAGAAATGACGTCCTTCCGGCTTTAAAACTTAGCTACCTTGATCTTCCTTCCAATCTGAGGAGATGTTTTGCTTACTCGTGCTATATTTCCCAAAGACTATGAAATTCAGCGGGACAAGTTGATTCACTGGTGGATTGCAGACGGCTTCGTGAATGAAAAGAAAGCAAAGAATCAATGGAATGTAGGTTTGAATTATTTCAATGAGCTAGTAAATAGATCGTTATTTCAAAAGTCGAGTAGCAATGAATCACGATTCCTAATGCATGATCTTGTGAATGACTTGGCAAAGCTAGTTGCAGGTGCACCCCATTATTGTTCAGAGGAATTTGAGTTTGATGTATCTTTAGTTCGACATGCCTCATTCCTTCCGAGTGATAACATTGTGCCAGAACGACTCAAGATATATCGTCGGATGCAAAAAATTAGGAGCTTTATATCGTTAAATAAGACATATCATTTTTCCCGTGTGTCCCAGAAAGTACTATGTGACTTGTTGTCTGAATTCAAGTACTTGAGGGTGCTTTCATTGAATTACTATGTCATCAACGAGGTACCGGATTGCATAGGCAAATTGAGGCACCTAAGGCACCTTAATCTGTCACATACTCATATTAGATTGCTTCCAAAGTCAATTGTTGCATTGCACAACCTAGAAGCTTTGATGTTACAAGGCTGTGAATACCTCATTGAATTACCTGAAGGTATGGAAAAATTGATCAATCTAAGATTTCTTGACATTACCAACACAAGAAGCCTAGAAAATATGCCATTGTATGTAGGTAATTTGGTGGGTCTTGAGATGTTGTCGAAGTTTATAGTGGGAATAGGAAATGGGTCGAGGTTGAAGGAGTTAAAAAACCTGGAGAACCTTAGAGGGGAATTGTGCATCTCTGATTTGCATAAGGTTCAAGAAGTCGAGGATGCCAATGATGCCAATTTACGCGTGAAGAAGGGAATATGCCGGTTGACCATGCAATGGAGTATAGATTTTGAAATTTCCCGAAATATAGATCTTGAAGGACAGGTCCTTAACTCTCTTTGCCCTCACCAAAACCTTGAAGATCTCACAATATCCTATTATGGTGGCCTAGAATTCCCGTCATGGTTAGCAAGTCCCTCATATGTTAACCTTGTGTGTTTACATTTACATGGGTGTTAGAGGGTCAAAGCATTACCATTGCTTGGGCACCTACCTTCACTAGAAGAACTGTACATCGAAGGTTTAAATTCAATATGCACGGTAGGGTCTGAATTTCATGGAAGTAACAATCCTTTTCCATCCTTATTAACTTTGGAATTCAAGGGCATGCTGATATGGGAGGACTGGTCTCATTGCATCGACACTGAAGAAGTTGGAGTTGTATTCCCCCGTCTTGACCATCTCGTCATTCAGGATTGCCCTAAGTTGAAAGCCTTGCCATCTTTCATTAGCCTTCCATCTCTTAATGAATTAGAATTCCAAGGTTGTAATGAGGGGGTGCTGCAAAGTTTGGTAAGCTCAGCATCTCTAACTGCTCTAACCATAAATGATGTTGTTGAACTGACTTGCTTAAATCATGGACTCACAAGCTCCTTGATCAAACTAGAGAAGTTGGAGATTAGAGGGTGTACGAAGTTAAGATATTTGTGGCAAGAAGGAGATGCAATTCAGACTCTTCGTTGTTTGAAGAGCTTAGTTGTACACAGTTGTCCAAAATTCATATATTTTGTGGCTGAAGAAGGAGATATAGAGCTGCCTAGCAATCTCGAGACTATCGAATTGATGAAATGCGTCAATTTAGAGAAGCTTCCAAGCACAATGCACACTCTCTCCTCTCTTAGAGACTTGACGGTCTATGGCTGTCCAAAACTCGTATCTTTCCCAGAAACAGGTATACCTACATCAATGATATCATTAGATATCATGGACTGCAAGATGTTGCGATCTTTACCTAGAGGATTTTTACCCACAACTCTCAAGAGACTTGACATTTGTGACTGCGGGGGGTTGGAGTCGCTCACGGAGATAAATCTAGATCCTCTTCAGTCTCTTCAAGAGATTCAAATTGTGTGTTGCGAGAATTTGAGAAGCTTACCCCAAGGTCTGCACACGCTGTCTCAGCTCACTTCCTTGGTGTTGTCTGGCTGTCCTGCTCTGGAGGTAGAGTGCTTCCCTCCTCTTCCTCCCAGTATCTTGGAATTTTTTCTGTACAGCTGTCCGAAGATAAAATCGTTACCTAATCAATTGTATCGGCTCACATGTCTCCGAAAGCTGTCAATTTGGAGGTGTGAGAGATTCACGCGCTTCCCCGACGGAGGATTGCCGCCCCAGCTATGGGAACTTGAGGTGACTCAATGTGAGAATATGAAGCAACCGGTGAGGGAGTGGCTCACCCCTCTCACCTCCCTTGGAAGGCTAAATATCGATGGTAGTGCGGGAGGAGTGGGAGAGGAGGAGGATCTTGTGCTTCCGCTCCCTTCCTCTCTGCTCCATCTCTCTATCCATGATATGGGGAAAGTGGAAAGACTGTCCAGCAGTCTCCCTCCCTCTCTACAAAACTTATGGATCCAGTGTTGCCTGAAGCTGAGGGAGTTGCCCCAGGATAGCCTCCCTCCCTCCCTTGAAGAACTCCTTTTATACAATTGCCCAATTCTGGAGAAGCGGTGCAAGAAAGGGACCGGCTGCTATTGGCCCCTCATTTGCGAAATCCCACAAATTACATTAGGCGTGTATATAGGCTGAGGCCTGGCTCTTTCATCATCCGTGTCCTTCCCCTGTTGTTGTGTGCACCTCCATCGCCACCGCTGCTTCGGCTCTCCACTCCGTCGTCGTCCTCACCTCTATCTCCATCTCATGAATATATTCCAATTAAAACGGGGTAATCGATCTTTCTGATCACTACTCTTCAATACTCGTAGTCACTTCTCTTCTCAGATTTGGCATCACTTGCCCACTCTCCTTTTTCAACTGCTTCATCACATGTTTTCATCGCTCCAGCCAAAATTTAGATTTCTCAGCTGCTTTTTTTTTTTTTTTGGCATTCTGAGCAGTTCTCCGCACTCCTGCGATTCTTTCGTTCTCGCTGTGCTCCGCCTCATTCTCCAAGATTCTCTAAATCTTGCTCGCCTTTCAAGTTACATTGGAATTCCCATCGGTGAAGTTTGCCAATACCATGCCTAGAAGAAGATGCTGCTGAAGGTGGGGACCCTGAGATGTGAGATTGCTTCTCATTGTAGAGACGAAGAGGGGAGATGCCAACTGCAGGCTCAGCTGTCATTAGCATCTTTGACCTTTTTGTGGGAACTCTTTCCCATGATGGTTCTCAAATTACTCGCTAGGGATAGAGGTATGTATATATGTTCTCTTTCCCTGTTTATTAAGTATCTGTTCTCCCCTGATATTCAATCCATTGGACATAATTTATATGATAAATAAGTAGCAAAAGACAAGTTTTGAAAATGTTTGAAAGTTGCGTGGCATCGAAAAAGCGTAGCTCATAACTTCAGATGGATAGAGCAAGTTCATGTCATGTTAATGGCAGTTAGGTGCTTTAAATCCTCTTTCCTGCTTTAGTTTGGAAACTTCATTTGAACACATTTACAATGTTCTGGAATGTGCCTGAATACTCTGATTCCGATATGTGAATATTACTTTTGCAGCATTCACCAGAAGTGGAAGGAAGTCGGTATTAACTCTCTGTTTGCATATAACAATGCAAAGTACTTATTCCCACAGAAGCAATCTTCTCATTTTTGAGCATACTGCGACGCATGTTGGAATCTATGGGGGAAATGGATTTTATTGTGGCTCAACCCTCTCTTCCATCATTTTACTCACCATCCGGGATTAAGGAATGGTTTAGTTGGTTTGAGTATAGACACAAATGAAGGCATCTTGTGGACTAGGTAGCACTCAATGAAATCTTTGCCCATTGTTCATTTTGATAAATATTCCTATTCTGCTTTATGGAATCAAAAAAGCATTGCCCTGGAGTCGCTGGTTGGCAAAGTTTAAAGGGTGAGTAAATTTGCTATTTCTTTTGACTGGCTGTTTAAAAAAGCTGCTTAAAAGGTGGGTAATGATCATGGGTTATAATCAGAATCTAAAAAGAATTTCTTCTGAACGATTTAGCATATTGTTTGCATATCCAACAAATTATCCACGTTCTACTTGTTCATTTCTAGCATTTTATCAAAACACACGTCAATGATTTATAATTTCTCAAATGTTATGTCGTTTGTTATCATTTCCCTAGTTATCTCATTGATGTGATTACATCCACCTTCTGTCGTGCATGTGTAAGGGATCAGTTCTATGCAAGGGGAATGTTAAGTTATACTTTTTATAAGCATTGATTGGCAAGTTTTCTAACAACTTAAGCTTTTAAAATGTGTACTTGTCTAACATGCAGCGATCAAATCTAACGACATGACCAATCAGCCAACCCTATGTTCCTGTTTGGTCTTTTCTTCTAGTAATTGTGGAAGACTTTCTGATAGGGATTATAAGCTTAAAAAAATCATTGAATTACAACAAGATTTAAAGCTTGGACAATTAAAAGCCCCTCATATGCCAGCGAACTTCAGCTTATTAAATCTGTTATTCGTAGTGTGGTTAAGTATTAACGTCAACTCCTTTTGTTGCCCAAGAAAGATTTTGAAATGGTTGGAAAAAGTGTAGAGCTTTTCTTTGGAAGGGAGATCCTTATACTAAAGAGGGAGGAGATGTCAGATGGGACACCGTCTGTCCTCCTAAGAAGTTTTGAGGCCTTGGCATTCAAAGACTGGATTTGTGAAATCTTGCTTGTATTTTAAAGTGTTTGTGGAGTATTTTGTTGAGGTGAGGTCTCTATGTTTTTCCTGGCTCTATTGCTATTATCTTGACCATAAACCAGATGCTACTTATGCTTTGAAGAAGTTATTAAGAGTCGAGAATTTTTTGAAACCCCACATTAGATATATAGTCAGTAATGGAGATAATATTTTTCTTAATTTGATTTGTGACACCATACCAAGATCTTGCCAGAATCATTTCTCAAGGAGAATTATTTGTGAATCTTCTCTTCCTCCACAGGCGAAAGTATCTACTGTAATTTATAATGTTACTTAAGAAGGGTGTTTTTAATTTTTGCAGATAGCAACTGGGCAAAACTAGGGGCTGTGAAAAATGCCCCTTCCATCATCGTCTCCTGTCTCCTTCTCCTTTGTTGTTTGCAGTTTAATCACCTATGCTTCATCTCTCCGCTCCATCGTCCTCAATTCCGTCACTGTCTCCATCTCATGAAGATGTCATTAAAATCAGGTATCAATCTTGCCATTTACTACTCCTCCTACTCTCTACTCTTCTACTCCTAGTCACTCTCTTCTCAGATTTGGCATCAGTTCCCCTATTTATTGAAACGCTTCACATCATTTCTTTGATCCAGCAAAAATGAAATAAAAATCTGGGATGTTATTAACGGACCGTTGCACTTAAATTTGGATTTTCAGCTTATTTATGCATTCTATCAGTTTTCTGCACTCATCCAATTCTTTTGTCATCACTGTGCTCTGTCTCATTCTCCAAGATTCTCTAAATCTTGCTTACCTTTCAGATTACATTGGAATTCCATTGATGAATTGTGTTGGTAAGACCCAGTGACCTATAGAAAGGTCTATATACCCTTCCTTCACCATCGCTTCACTGGTATTAAGTCTAGGAGGAGAAGATGCTGAAGGGGACCCTGGATGTGAGATTGCTCCTCATTGTAGAGACACAGGGACATGCCACTGCGGGCTCTGTTCTTAAGATCTAACTTTTGTGGAAACTTTTCCACGATTAGTTGGTTCTCAAATTACTCATGGAGATAGGTATGTATATATGTTTCCTTTCCCCATTCAATGTCTTTTTTGCCCTGACGTTAGATGAATCTAAAGTCTAGACATAATTTATATGATAAGTTAATAGCAAAGACAAATTTGAAAATGTTTAAAAATTGCATCTCCTTGAAAAAGTGTAGCTCAGAACTTTGGATGGATAGAGCAAGTACATTGTCATGTTAATGGCAGTTAGGTGCTTTAAATCTTCTTTCCTGTTTTAGTCTGAAAGCTCCATTTGAACACATTTACTAAGTTGTGGAATGTACCTGACTCGTTTCTTTTATATCTCTGATTCTGATTTGTGGAAATTACTTTTGCAGCATTCACCAGAAGTGGAAGCAACTTAGTATTAACTTTGTGTCTGCATTTACCGATACAAATTACTTATTCCCCCACATGCAATCTTCTCATTTCTAAGCATACTGTGGTGCACATCGAAATCTATGGGGTACAGATTTATTCCGCCTCAACCCTTCCATTCCGGCATTTTACACAGCTTCCAAGATTAAGGAGTGGTTTAGTCGGTTTGAGTACAGACACAAGTGAAGGCATTTTGTGTCCTGGATAGCACTCGAGGATATCTTTGTCCATTGTTCATTCTGATAATTATTTATTTTCTGCTTCATGGAATCAGAGATGCATAGCCTTGTAGTCACAGGTTGGCAAAGTTTAGAGGGTGGCTAGATTTGTTTCTACTATTTCTTTTCACAGGCTGTTTGAAAGACATGGCTAATGATCATGGGGTATAATCAAAATCTGGAAAGAATCTCTTCTGAAGGATTAGCAAATTGTCTGCATTCTACTTGTTCATTTCTAGCATTATATCAAAGCATGTCAATGGTTTAAAATTTCTCATCTTTTTTGTTTTTTGTTATCATTCCCAGCTATCTCATTGACGTGATTACATCCACATTCTGTTGTGTGTCTTAAGGGATTGGTTCTATGCAAGAGGACTGTTGAGTTATACATTATATGTACATTTTTTTGGTCAAATGCGTTATATATGCATTGCTTAGTACGACGTTGCTTAACAGCTTACGATGTTTTTAAAAAGGAATTTGTCTAACATGCAGCAATAAAATCAAACAGCTTGGCCAATCGTATGTTCTTGTTTGGTTCTTTCTTCCTGTAATTGTGGATTGTCTGGAAGACTTTCAGACAAGGATTGTAAGCCTCTATAAAATCATTGAATTACAAATAGATTTCAAGCTTGGACCGTTAAAAGCCGCTCAAATGCCGCGAACTTCAACTTATTGTTTCTGTCATTCAAAGTCTATTAGGCGCGTTTGGTGACGATTCTGTTCCCGGGAGCTGATTCTAACTAGAACCGATTCTTTTTTATTTTGTTCCCGAGAACTGATTTTGAGTAAAAAAGCGCGTTTGGTAACTGTCCAAAAATTCTGATTCTAGAATAGAATTGTGTTTGATACCGTGTTCATTAATTCTGTTCCAAATCAATTTCTTTTAATTTTTAAATAATTTTTTTTTTACTTTTTTTTCATTTATTTCTTTCTTTTTCTTTTTTTTTCCTTTTTCTTTTCTTTTTCTCATCATCATCTTCTTCTTCTTCTTCTTCCGGCCGGCGACCTCACCGGAGCGTGCCGACCTCGGCGAGGCCGGCCTTCATCACCCGAGCCTCACGAGATAGCCTAGGCGAGGCTCGCCCTGCCCGTCGGTGGCCGCCGGCCTCGTCGGGGTTGGACGAGGCCTCGCCAGCCACCGGTGGGGTGGGCGAGCCTCGCCTGGCCACCGATGGGGCTGGGCGTCGCGAGGCTTGCCTAGCCCTTGCCCAGCCCGGCGAGGCCCGGCCGGGCCACCTGGCGAGGCTCGGCCTCGCTGATCTAGGAGGCCGAGCCTTGCCGGGTGGCTGGGCTTGCCGGCAAGCTCGTCGACCTCGTTGTGGTCTAGCGAGCCTCTCCGAGCTCGCTGCACCAGCGCCGGCGGCCGACAGTGGCGGTGGACGGCGGCGGACGGCGGCACGGCAGCGAGCGGTGGTGACAGCGGTTGCAAGATGGCCGAAGGGAAGAAGAAAATTTCTTGATTTTGATTCTCAAATTCGTTCCCGGAACAAGAATCAACTTTTTTTTTGTTCTTGATTCTATTCCCAATCTGTTCCCGGGAACAAATTTGTTCCCGCGAACAAAAATTTTACCAAACGCGATTCGGCCGAAATCGATTCCGGAACAAAGAATGAAAATTTGGCCCCGTTTGGATGGTTACCAAAGGGCCTTAGTGTCCACTCTTTTTGTTTCCCAAGAAAGTTTTTGAAATGGTCGAGCGAAAGTGTAGAGCTTTCCTTTGGAATGGAGATCCTTATGCCAAAGAGGGAGCAAAAGCTAGATGGAACACTTTCTGTCCTAAGCAGTTTGGAGGACTTGGCATTTGAAGATCGGATTTGTGAAATCAATTTGTAGTTTAAATTGTCTGTGGAGTATTTTGTTGAGTTGTGGTCTGTAAGTGTTTTGTCTGGCTCTCTAGCTATCATCTTGACTGTAAACCAGATGCTACTTATGCTTGGAAGAGTTAATTAAAAGTCAGGAACAATTTGAAATCCCACATTATACAAATAGTGGATAATGGAGATAATATTTCTCTTTGGTATGAATTCTGGCACTATGCCGGAATCATTCTCGATGAGAATAATTTATGAATCTTCTCTTCTCTTCTCTGCAGGCCAAAGGATCGGCTGCAATACGTAACTCTCATTGGAAATGCCTGCTGCTAGGTCTGAAGGGTTGGTTCCCATACAAGCTGCAATTTGTGGCGTGTTTTTCCTAGTTCCTCAGCTGCAAATAAAGTTGTTTTTTGCACAGCTTGTTCAAATAGTTGCCTTAACTATTTTGTTGCATGGGATATTGTCAGAAACAAGGATGCTGATGTTGGCTGGGACAAACTTGGGTTTGGGTGGTTGTTCCCTAATGTGCCAAGATTTGGCTTTTTTTTGGGTTAGTAATACATGATAAACTTCCCGCTGTTGAGAGGATTAACAGTTGGTCTGTTGGGAGTACTACAACTTCTCATGTTTAGCTGCTTAGATGATTAATACCATGCACATTTTCCAAAGTAAGCACAACATCAGTTGACACAGCAATCGCACACATGTACAGCGAACAACAAATGCATGTTCAAGCGCACATAGACAACGAGCAACACGGTATGCCTATACATCCAAATTTGTACGCATTTCAATTGATTATATACAGGAAACCCAGTAAGTAACAACCGGCGCATCTTCAATTGCACATCAAAACATTTGCAAAGAATTCAATATGAAATTTAACTAGCAGTAAGCTGAGGTGCGGTCACCGAGAAAATGGGATGGCGTCATCGGCCAGTGGAATTCAGGCTCGCAGTGAGGGGTTAGGCTTTGAAGGGCCAGAGTGTCTGAATTGGAGCGGAAGTGGACGAGCTTCATGGATGCGATGGAGAGTGATGGGCCTGGTGTTTATTCATCATTCACTAATTTTAATATAAATGCATGTTTGATATGTCGGTCAAAAACTCCGGAGTCAATGATGAGCAATGCTTTCCCTCATTTAGGTATCGAATTCCACCGCAACATTGAATATTCTCAATCAATTATTGACATAACATTACATGTCTGACTTATTGATTTTAATTCCAAAACGTTGAAGAACATTGAATAAATGTCCTAGAATAAGCTAACATCGGAGGAATTATCAGGGTATGTGCGATTGATTAACAATGGCAAATCTGAAAGTAAGGCTACCAAAAACGGAATGATGTACACAGGTTACACAACCAGAAAAATGTCAAATTCCATTTCCCCACTAATTACTTCACTTATATGATAAGCAAAAGTGTTTTTGACTTTATGATAAAATCCCAAGTCAACTTCCACGGGCAGGTCCGCATGAGTACTAGCTTTCTCCTCTTTCCTTCTACAACTCATTTATTTCGTTCCCTGATGTCATCGACGACAGCAAACCATCGAACAAAACTCGTCATCCCCATGAGCCCATGCCCTATACAAAGACCTCCCTTTGCAAACCTGATTCAGCAGTTCTAGACTAGGTAAGTATACAATATACATCCTTCACAATTAATAAATTCGAGAATATGGGAGAAAATAAAACAAAGAAAGGATAACTCAAATAATCAATATCATATGCTTGTGCCTAACCTAGCAACGACCAATGTTGGTCGAAAATTTCTGACGTGAGCGTAAGTCATCCTACGTGACATGACCACCACAATAATGATTTCCAGCCAAGATTAGCTGAAAGAATTATATTGGCAAATCATTAAAAGATTTAGAATTAAGTTAGCAAAATTGAAAAATTTAAGACTAAATTGGTTGATATAGGTTTAAGATTTTCTAGACAATTATTCAAATTAGAATTGTATTCTACTTCCTACATTATAGAATTTTACTTGAATAAAATATTTTCATTTATATTTTGTTGAGTCTTTTCATATTTCCCTATATAGAAACTAAGATTTACGAAATATTTTGTCTCGCTTTCTAGGCTATGATACTTCATTTGTCATTGTGAAGTATACTACCCTGTACATTTGAAGTCGTCACATAGCAAGCAATATTTCCTATAGCTTTTTAGTACTTAAATTTAATGAAAATTTTCATTTTCCTTTTGGAAATTGTGTGTGACATTTTACCAAAAAAAGTTATAAATATATTGTACAAATACCATATAAACCTATTGTACAAATGCCAATTTAATCATAAACTTTTTAATTTAACCAATTTAGTCATAAATCTTTTGATAATTTGCTAATGTAGTCATTTGGATCACTTTTGCTTGGAAAATTTTAATGTGGACATTAACTATTCCACGGGACAAAGCCAACACTAATACAAACAAAGTTTAAAAAAGTTGGAAATTTTTTTAATAAATTTTCTTTTGTTTTTTTTTTTCATTATAGCTAATGAAAGCTTGCGAGCCCTCACTGACAATGGGGGCGCGATCTAAGTGTGATTCTAATAAATATAACGTATGAACTCAGCAAAAACACATTAGATTCAATTCAGTTCCAAACAAGAGGTTCTTCTCCTAATCTAGCAATACTCAAAATCAAATTTATGTTGCAAGAACACTGAACTTAGATCTAAATCAAGGTAGAAATGTATCAAACTACATAGCTCCTAGATTCATTCTTAATGCAAGACAATAGGACTTAAGGAACGCCTATACATCAAGAACCGATCAACAAACATCCTTAAACAATGAAGAAATTGACGCAATTGAATTGCCGACGAGCTTATTTCAATAACAAGAAGGTCTCGGTTGCGAACGCAATAGGCAATTCATTGTAACGCGCGCGAGTTCGTTTCCAACTTTCAAGGCGACAAACAGAGAACGACAGGGGGGAGAGGGGGGCCGGTGCCAATGAGGTGGACCGAGCTCAATTCAAATCTTTACGGGTTTCACCAAGTAGGGCTTAATGGGTTTTATTATAACTTGATGGGCCTGGTGTGGCCTGGGCTGCTCGTGTGGGTCGATGGGTTGAGATGAATTGGGCCAGGTGCTTGATGGCCTTGACTTGTGGTCGGAGCTCCACTTGTGGTCGGACAGAGCTGGGCTAGAACAAGGTGATCATACCGGGCTAGAGCGATGGGCTTTGATGAACTTGGTGCTTCATTATGTTTATTTTCTATTCTATTTTTTTTTTTTTTCATTTTTTATGTTTTCATTATTTATTTATTTAATTAT